>NC_058130.1:752999157-753299157 GCF_016433145.1 Gracilinanus agilis
CTTTCTTTCTTTCTTTCTTTCTTTCTTTCTTTCTTTCTTTCTTTCTTTCTCTTTCTTTTTTCTTTCTCTTTCTTTCTCTTTCTTTTTTCTTTCTCTCTCTCTTTCTTTCTTTCTTTCCTTCCTCCTTCCTTCCTTTCTTTCTCTTTCTTTCCTTTTTCCTTCCTCCCTCCCTCCCTCCTTCCTTCTTTCCTTTCTTCCTTCCTTCCTTATTCTAAACCATTACACTCTAAAACAGAAGGACAAGGCCTATGCAAACAGGGTTAAGTGACTTGCCCAGAGTCACACAGATAGGAAGTGTATAAGGTCAGATTAGAATCCAGGACCTCCTGACTCCGGACCTGGCATTCTATTCACTGTTCTACCTAGCTGCCCTGAGGTTTTCTTTTTTTTTTTTTAATTCTATTGTTGGGGACAGGTAGGTGGCTTAGTGAATTGAGAGCCAGACCAAAGATGGGAGGTACTGGGTTCAAATCTGGACTCAGACACTTCCTCACTGTGTGACCCTAGATAAGTCCCTTAACCCCCATTGCCTACTCCTCACTGCTCTTCTGCCTTAGAACCAATACTCAGTATTGATTCTAAGACAGAAGGTGAGGGTTTTGTTTTTAAATTATATTGTTTAGTCTGGCAGATGTCTTTTTGCCATCGGCATAAATAAGCTGATTATTTATCCCTAATAATTTCCATAGCTGGAACAGACTTGTAAAGACCACGTCTTCATTTTACAGATGGGAAACTGAGTCCCAAAAGGGTTAATTGTGTCCGAATTAAAACAGGGTGCAAAGTGACAGAGGTGGGATTTGAGCCTTTGACCCCACGACTCCTGAACTAGCTGCATAAACTCTAGCTTTCCATAAAGAATGTCCTTTACATTCTTAATAATAAAACGGTGGTCAGTCTGGCTAGATTTACGCTTCACATTTTCACCCAATATTGTGGATTTTGTTGGCCGTGGGGATTTTTATTATTTGTTTATGCAAACAGCTGCCACAAGGTTGCATAAGCTCTCTCTGCTCTCTCGCTCGCTCTCTCTAGGCTCTCTCTTTTTTTAAAGCTGTTTCGTAGCTTCCTGGTAACCATTCAGTCATCTATTTCGACACTTCTGACATAACATAAAGGCAGGCCCACAACTACTCACCCTCACACACACCTCTTTCCTTGAGTGCTCATTAGGAGAAGCAATCAGCCAGCTGTAGAGAGGAGACTCCTCGCCTCCTCGCTGGAGGGCTCCGTCTTTACAGCCAAAGCCATGAACAGCAAAAACTGCTGTGTCTTTCGTGACGAGTTTATTCCTCGGGTGTTGCCGCCTGTGCTGGGCCTGGAGTTCGTGTTCGGAGCCCTTGGCAATGGCCTGGCCCTGTGGGCTTTTTGCTTTTCCCTCAAGTCCTGGAAATCCAGCCGGATCTTCCTTTTCAACCTGGCCGTGGCTGACTTCCTTCTGATCTTCTGTCTTCCCTTCCTGACAGACAACTATGTCCGAAAATGGGACTGGAAGTTTGGTGACATCCCTTGTCGGGTGATGCTCTTCATGTTGGCCATGAACAGGCAGGGCAGCATCATCTTCCTCACAGTGGTGGCCGTGGACCGATACTTCAGAGTGGTTCATCCCCATCATGCTCTGAACAAGATATCCAACAGGACAGCGGCCATCATCAGTTGCCTCCTGTGGGGTGTCACCATTGCCCTTACCGGCCACCTCCTCATCACTTCCCATGTGAAAAAGATGGGAGACTCGCGGTTCTGCAGCAGCTTCGCCATCTGCCCAACCTTTCGCTGGCACGATGCCATGTTCCTACTGGAGTTCTTCCTGCCCCTCGGCATCATCATATTCTGCTCCACCAGCATCATCTGGAGCCTTCGGAGGAGGCAGCTGGACAAGCAGGCTAAGATCAAGCGGGCCATCCGATTCATCCTGGTGGTCGCCATCGTCTTTGTGATCTGCTTTTTGCCCAGCGTGGCTGTGCGGATCCGGATCTTCTGGCTCCTCTACTCGCAGGGCACCAGTCGCTGTGAGATCTACCGCTCAGCAGACCTGGCCTTTTACATAACCCTCAGCTTCACCTACATGAATAGCATGCTGGACCCCCTCGTATACTACTTCTCCAGCCCGTCTTTCCCCAACTTCTTCTCCAAGCTGATCACTTGCCGTCTTAGGCAAAAGTCAACAGGAGAGTCTGACAACAACCGGAGCACCAGCGGAGACCCCACGGGGGACGTGTGCCTGACCAATTCCAGTTGTGCAAACGCCATCACCCGACAGAATTTGCCAGATGCATTAATGGCCAACTCCAGTGCGGCATGGAACTCTACGAGGATAGAGCCAGCATCTCCTTAAGCCATCCGGGTGTTGGCAGAGAAGAAAGAATGAGGCTACTAGATTCGAGATCTCTGGAAATGGGGTCTTGCTGTTCTATGGACCAATACCAATGGACTGGCCCATAGACACCTGTTGTCTTTGGTGCAGATCACTCGAATGGAATAAAAGGAATGGGGCCGGGTCTTTCCATTCGGATCTGCTGCCACAAATCCTTTAGGGAAAAGGATGGAAGCAATGCTACTCTTCTGGAATGCTCGGCTCAATTTATGGATCTCAAAACACCACTGTCTAGCTTGCAAACCTAACCACAGTGGAATTGAGGCCAGAAGAAGCCATAAATTTTTGCCGGCTCTCTCCTACCCGAAATTTGTTCCTCTTCTCTTTCCGCATGGGGAAGGAGTAGTGGGGGGGAAGGAAGCGTCCTGCATTTCAGGAGCAATGTCCAAAGAGACCGTGTTCTCCTGGGTACAAGCAGATCCGAGTGACGGGCAGGGGGGGCTCTGTCGTCCCAGAGGCAGGTCAGGCCTCCCAAAACCTGGATTTAAGGTGGGCCAGGTTCATCTGGGATCAAAGAGACTCCCTAATTTCCTTGAGTAACATCTGTGTTTTCCAGTGGGGGAAGGAAGAGAATGAACACAAGGAAATGTAGATCCCATTAGAAGGTGGGGAATTGAACAGTGATACTAAATGGCATTTTCAGTACTGCTAATGGGTTACTAATCCATTCCCGGCTTGTTTACACTTGAGGGTTGAGTAGTTGAAGAAAAAAAAAAAACCCTCTCTGGACTCAGAAGAAAACTGCCTCTTGTTTGCTTTTGTCTTTAAAAGGGAAAATAGTACTACCTGGGGTTTGATGGGAGGTGGTTTTTGTGGCGTATGTGTGTGCTCTTTGCCACTTCTGTTGTACAAGAGTTGCCATGATTTCATGACTCTAATAAACTTAAAAAGGAAAAATCCCAGCCTGTGTCTGCATGTGTCTGGGTGATGGGTCACAGCAATGGACCTCTGTTCTTTGGGCTGAGTTATTCTGAGTTATTAAATGTGTACGGCGGGTCAACAAAACAAAAACGAAACTCAGACGAGCATCTGGGTGGAAAAAGAGCTCCTGGTTTAATAAGTTCAGTTCTTCATCCAGGAAAAGTACTGGTTTGTGGGGGTTAGTCACCCGGGTTTCTGCTCAACTCTTTTCTGGCTCTCAGGCACTCCTGGATTCCTTGGCAAGTAGAAACTTGTCCCTGACCTCCTTAGATCCTGATAGGAAACTTACAGATGGTCCCACCCTATTCTGGCTAAACAGAGATAAATAAATAATGAGAATAATCCCTGTATTTCAAGACTCCCTTGGACAGGCTCACCTTAGAACAGGTCTAAGAATCACAGAGCTGGAAGAGAACTCTGAAGCCTTCGAGTCCAACCTCCTCACTTACACAGAAGGAATGTGAGCCTAGAAGGAAGTGACTTAAAATCATGAGGCCACAAACCATAAAAACTATACGTCCATAAGCCGAAAGAGACCTCAGAATCCATCTAGCACAATTTCTTCTCCCTCTCCTTCTTATAGGTGAAGAAAGTAAGATCTAGGGAGAGGAAATGATTTGTCCTGGGGTCACACAAATAGTAAGCAGGATTTGAACTCAGGTTCTTGACTCCAGATCCAGTGTTTTTTTTTTTTTTTTATTTAATTGCCTTTACTTGCTTTTTAAAAAAAGTTTTAATTGATTTTGTTTGTTTTTTACATCATCTAAATCTTCCCTGACCTAATCTCCCCCGACCTAATCTAGGCAAGTCAACACTACCAACAAATAATGAGGGGGCAACTAAGTGGCTCAGTGGATTGACAGCCAGGTCTAGAGATGGGAGGTTCTGGGTTCAAATGTGACCTCAGACACTTCCTAGTTGTGTGACCCTGAGCAAGTCACTTCACCCCCATTGCCCAGCCCTTACTGTTCTTCTACGTTGGAACCAATACATAGTATTGATTCTAAGACAGAAGGTGAGGGTTTTTTTTTTTAATTATATTGTTTAGTCTGGCAGATGTGTTTTTAAAAAAGAAAAAGTTAATGAAAGAAAAAGAGGAAAAGAAAAAAAATCAGCAAAACTGATCCACATTAAAAAAAATCTATTAATAGATGAAACATTTCACATCTGTGGAGCAAAGGAGTGAGGGGACTTTAACTGTATTTCAATCAATCAATCAGCAAGCATTTAAACCTTTATTCTGGGTTGGTATGTAATAGGCACTAAGGTAGGCTCTGGGGCAACAAAGCCTTCAAGGAGCTCTTATATTAATAATATATACATAAAAAATG
Source organism: Gracilinanus agilis (assembly GCF_016433145.1). NCBI lineage: Eukaryota > Metazoa > Chordata > Mammalia > Didelphimorphia > Didelphidae > Gracilinanus > Gracilinanus agilis. Next base: position 753,003,784 of record NC_058130.1, read on the forward strand.
TATATATGGTTACATACAAGTCGGATACAAAGTAATGCTAGAGTAGGTGTGTGGACAGAGAAAGGTCTCCTATAGACGCTAACATCTGATCTGTCTTTTTAAAATTTAAATATATTTTTATGGACAGCTTCACCTACTTTTCCTCCCGTACACCTCCTTCTTCCATACTCCATTAGGACAAAATTTTTATACAAAAATGAAGCACAGCTGTGTGACCTTGGGCAAGTCACTTGACCCCCATTGCCCACCCTTACCACTCTTCTACCAAGGAACTAATAACACAGAAGTTAAGGGTTTAAAAATATTTAAAAAAATGAAGCAGAAGAAAACAAAAATTCAGCAAAACCAATTAATATGGTGAAAAACTCTGATGTTCTATGCAGTGTTCTCTATCCATGGATCCCACTCCTATCCCTAGCTCTGTGAAGGAATGAGGACAGGAATCTTCTCATAGCTCTTCTTTGCAGCCAACATTATTTGGTGTCAGTTGGGGACAGTTATTTTTTATTGTTTTATTTTATTTTATTTTTTAAATTTTTTTAAACCCTTAACTTCTGTGTATTGGCTCCAAGGCAGAAGAGTGGTAAGGGTGGGCAATGGGGGTCAAGTGACTTGCCCAGGGTCACACAGCTGGGAAGTGTCTGAGGCCAGATTTGAACCCAGGACCTCCCATCTCTAGGCCTGACTCTCAATCCACTGAGCTACTACCCAGCTGCCCTTTATTATTTTTTTTAACCCATATCTTCTCAGCATCAATTCTTTTTAAAATTTTTAATCCTTGCCTTCTATCTTAGAATCAGTATTGTGCATTGGTTCCAAGGCAGAAGAGCGGTAAGGGCTAGGCAGTGGGGGTTAAGTGACTTGTCCAGGGTCACACAACTAGGAAGGGTCTGAGGCCAGATTTGAACCCAGTCCTGGCTCTCAATTCACTGAGCCACCTTGCCGCCCCTTTCAATTATTTTATAGCGATTGTTTTGTTTTGTTTTTTTGCTTTACATTGTTGACCTAAATCTTGAAGGAATCCTGGAATTCTAAGAGGTGGAAGGGGTTCAGGGAAAGCATTCCAGGTATGGAGAACCGAACCTGTGAGAAGGCATAGATCATTTCCTTTACAAAGAGTAAGAGCCTACTAACTAGAGAAAGACCAGGGACTTCCCCTGATCTATGACTCAGTGGTGGATTCAGGTTCAGAAACCTCTACTTCTTGAAACAGCAAGATTCTGCAAGTGTCTGCCAAACCATCTCTCATGCAGGGAGGAGGATTGTTTCCCTTGAGTAAAAGAAATAAGTAGGGCAGAAAAGAAGTCTTTTCTCTTTTCTCCTATCATCTACTTCAAGGGATCCAGCTGGGTACATTTGTCCATTTCTGGACAAGTCCTAAAGTCTTAAAAAAAAAAATAAAGGCCACCTTTAAATTGAAAAAAAATGAACAAAAAAGCCTTTGTGACTTCTGTTTTAGAACTGAAAGAAAGCTTCCTAGCTGCGTGACCCTGGGCAAGTCACTTAACCCCCTTTACCTAGCCCTTATCATTCTTCTGTCTTGGAACCAATACCCAATATTAATTCCAAGAAGGAAAATAAGGGTTAAAAAAAAAAAGAATTCATACTAAGACAGAAGGTAAAGATTAAAACCAAAATGACCAAAAATGAAAATCCTCAAATTATACAGAATACCCTTCGCCCCAAAGAAGAGATATGAGAAGACACCGTCGCCCTGTCATTCCTTTGCAGAGATATGGTAGGAGTGGGGTCCAGAGATGCAGAACATTGCATAGAACGCCAGGTTTTTTCAACATTGATTGGTTTTGCTGAAATTTTGGTTCACTTCCGCCTCATTCAAAGTCTCCAGCAGTAACACCAAAGGCTATCTTGAGGGACGGCTTGATTGGTTCTGCTCTACGACGACAACTTCAAATAATCATGATGCCCCTCTAACAGCCTTTGCTCCCTTTAATAAAGTCGTGAGTCGATTATCCAAAGACGTCTTGAAATGATCTCCCCTTCGGGATGCTGTAAGGAGGTCCACGGTTCAGTGAAATAGACTCTCGTCTGTATGAAGCAGGACTTTTATTTGTTCTAAACATCCTCTTTTCCAGGATAAGGTCGAGTATTCCAAACACTGGAGGAAAAATGTTTACCTATCATGATTTTCTAAACTTTAATCAATAAATTTAAACTTTAACTTTTTAGAGACTTCGTCTTGCCTGTTTCCTTTGATCATACGGGTAATATTTCTCTGGACCTTCTCTAGGCAGCACAGGGCTTAGGCACTGAACTTGGAGGCAGGAAGACCTGGGTTCAAATCATACCTCAGATGTGTGACCTTGTGCAAGTCATTGAATCTCATTCTAGGTCAGTTTCCTCATGAGAGAGTTGGACTCGGCAGCTTATGACCTCCTTGTAAATCTAGGGCCCTCAGGACTTTGTGTTCCTCTTGAGGTGGGGGGGAACTTCCCAGAAATACTTGATGTTTTAGGCATGGATGCTGTAGTCAAAGCTAGGGAGAAGTGCCATTTACACAGTGCTTTGAAGTTTGCAAAACACTCTATAGACATTATCTTATTTAAGGTCTATAATGACTCTACAAGATAGGCACTACAGGTATCATCATCATCCCCTCTTAACAGGTAAGGAAACTGAGGCTCAGAGGGGGCCAAGAAGCACCTTAAGAATGGATATTAGGTCAGGCCTAGAGACAGGAGGTCCTGGGTTCAAATCCAGCCTCAGACACTTCCCAGCTGTGTGACCCTGGGCAAGTCACTTGACCCCCATTGCCCACCCTTACCACTCTTCCACCTAGGAGCCAATACACAGAAGTTAAGGGTTATATATATATATAAAAGAATGGATATTAGGGGCAGTACAATGGCTAGAATACCTGCCTTGTGAGATCCTGGATTCAAATCTGACCTTGGAACCTTCTTAGCTGTGTGACCCTGGGCAAATCACTTAACCTCAAATGCCTAGCCCTTGTGGCTCTTATTTTAGAACTGATACTGGCAGAAGGTAAGCGGTTTGGGGGGAGAAAAAAAAAGAGTAATTATTGCTTTATTCACTAGCTACCAGAGCAGCAAATGGTACACAGAAGGTACTTAATAAATGCTTGCTGAATTAAACAGAGTGACTTACCAAAGGTCTACCAGGTGTCAAATGTTCTGACATTTGTTTTTGAACCCAAGTTTTCCTGATTCCAAGTCTTCTTACTAGCTTGGCCAAACTGTCTTTGGAAAAAGTCAAGGCAAATGGACAGAACATCAGGTTTGTGGTCAGGAAGATCTGAGTTCAGATCCAGCCTCAGTGCTTACTAGCTATGTGGCCCTAGGAAAGTGACTTAACCCCTGTGTGCCTCAGTTTCCTCTATTGTAAAACTAGGATAACAACAGAGTTGTCAAGATCAAATGAGATAATATTTGTAAAGTGCCTAGTACATGGTAGGTACTTAATAAATGCTTGTTTCCTGTCTATTTCTCTAACACCTTTTCCAGCGGTGCTGGGCAGTTAGGGGACATTTCTGGATGCAGGAGATAAATAGGATACATCTTCACAGAATAACTTAGAACATTATTTCTCTAGGCACCATCTCGAAGTCCTCGAGAGTCCCTGAAACCCCTTTATTCATTCAGTTATTCATTCATTCATTCATTCGTTTGTTTGTTTATTAAAACCCTTAAATTGAAGGGATTAAAGTAGGCAATGAGGAAATTAAAATATCATCTTTGCGGATGATACGATGGTTTACTTAGAGAATCCTACAAAATCAACTAAAAAGCTAGAGGAAATAATTAATAACTTTAGCAAAGTTGCAGGGTACAAGATAAACCCACATAAATCATCAGCATTTCTGTATATTTCCAACACGTCACAGCAGCAAGATTTAGAAAGTGAAGCTCCGTTTAAAACCACTCTAGACAATATAAACATTTGGGAATCTATCTGCCAAGACAAACACAGGGATCATATGAACACAACCACAAAACACTTTCCAAACAATTAAAACTAGATCTAAACAAATGGAAAGACATTAATTGTTCATGGGTAGGGCAAGCTGATATAATAAAAATGACAATCCTACCTAAACTAATTTACTTATTCAGTGCCATCCCTGCCAAACTACCAAGAAACTTTTTTATAGAATTAAACCCGTACCTTCTGTCTTAGAGTCAATACTCTGTATTGGTTTTAGGGCAGAAGAGTGGTAAAGGCTAGGCAATGGGAGTTAAATGACTTGCCCAGGGTCACACAGCTAGGAAGTATCTGATGCTAGATTTGAACCCAGGACCTCCCGTCTCTAGGCCTGGCTCTCAATCCACTGAACTCCCCAGTTCCCCACCTCAAAACCCTTTTAGAGGGATCTGTAGGATTAAAATTATTTTTCTATTAATACTAAAATGTCATTTGCCTATTAAAATACTCCTCCTTTTCCCAGCAACAGGAAGCTAAATTTTCATAATATATTACAGCAGACTGAATGCAGAAGCAGACAGGAGAATCTAGCTGTCTTCTTGTAAGCCAGACATCCAAGAGATTAGCAAAAATATGTAAAATGATGCTACTCTTCTCATTGTTTTTGTTTTGAAAAATGTGATTATTTCTAAATCCCTGTTATTCATGTTAAATATAATAGGTTTATTATTATTTTAAATGAATATTTTAAAATTTAATTTAATGATTTTAATTTAATTTTTTAATCTAACTTAATAATTTAATAAAATTATTTATTAATTTCCAACATGGTGAATGTTGATAGATGTAACCTACACAGGTAAAAAAAAACTATTTAGGGTCCTCAATCTTTTTTTTAAACCCTCACCTTCCATCTTAGAGTCAATACTGTGTACTGGTTCCAAGGTAGAAAAGAAGAGCTAAGCAATGGGGGCGAAGTGACTCGCCCAAGTAGGGAATTTCTGAGGTCAAATTTGAACCCAGGACTTCCCATCTTCAGGTCTTGCTCTCTATCCACTGAGACACCTAACTTTCCCTTCAACCGTTTTTAAGTATGTAAAAAAAAGTTCTGAGACCAAAAAGTTTGCTAACTGATGATAAAATATCAGCTGGATTCTTTCCCAGACCGTCTTGATTGATACTCAAAGATAAATCAGCAATGCTTGAGACTGAATTTGAACTCAGGAAGATGAGTCTTCCTGACTCGAGGTCCAGAGTTCCATCCCCAATTGGAACTGTCCAAATGGAATGGATTTCCTGGAGAGGTGGAGGTTTGCTCTCCCCGGTGACCCTTTGGTTGGTTTATTAAGTGGGGATTCCTTTCAAGCCTGAGTTAGAACGGACAGTTGTCCAGTCCTTCCTTCCCTTGGGTCCTGCTGCGCTGATTGGTAATTATCTTAGTCCTCCATTTTATCTAGAACCATCGGCTGCCATTCTTCCCTTCACTCCTTCCCCAGACGCTGTCAGCTCCTCAGACACCTCCCCCTGGCCTAGCCACTCGCTTGGGACCCACCCAGCTGCCCAGTTCTGGAATTAGAATGAAATCACTCCTTGTGTTACTCCTGGAAAAGTTGTGTCGATCAACTCTCCAATGGCTCTACTGGCCAATCCTTGTAGCTTTCTGAATGAAATATCTTTTTTTTCTGGCCACTCTTCCCCTCTAGATTGATTAGAATGCAAACTCCTAGGGGGCAGCTAGGTGGCTTAGTGGATAGAGGACCAGGTCTAGAGGCTGAAGGTCCTGGGTTCAAATTTGACCTCAGGCACTTCCTAACTGTGTGATTTAACCCCAATTGCCTAACTCTTTTCTGCCTAGGTAACAATTCTAAGATGAAAAGTAAGAGTAAAAAGAATGTAAGCCCTTTTGAGGGCAGGGACTGGCTGTGTAAGCCCTAGGCTTGGTACGTGGTGAACTTAAACTATGCCTTTTCATTCTTTCTCAAATTCAGTGATTTTTTTAAAATGACATCTAATTCACTGGAACATATTTCTACTTTATAAAAATCAGTAAACTCCAAGAAAAATCTGATAGTGGAATTGCTCGTAGGCTCTGGGAGGGGGGTGGGAGGAGAGGAGGGAAAGAATGTGAATCATGTAACCATGGAAAAATATTCTCATTTAATTAATTAAATAAATTCTAAAAAAAGAAATCAAGGATAACAGCTGACTTTAGATAGCATTTTAAGGTCTTTTCATACATCTCATTTGATCATCCCCATAGCCCTGCGAAATGGGTACATACACCTACATCTATCCCTATTTTACAGATGAGAAAATCAAGGACCAGACTAAATAGCTTGCTCATGATCATATACCTTGTGAGTGAGAATGTAGGATTCCCACCCAGATGGCGTTCCTGGCTCCAACTCCAGCACTCTTCTCTAATACATCGCTGTGTCGATGGTAGAAAGAGGAGCCAGAAGGGTAGTACAGGGAAAAGAAGTCAGAGGACCTGGGTACCAGTTGGAGTTCTATCTCTTCCTAGCTATCTGTGTGACCCTGGTGTAGTCATTTCATTTCTCTAGGCTTCGTTTCCATCTCTAATTTTAAGGATGGTTAGATTAGGTTTCCTCTAGGATCCTTTGAGGCATCCTTCAATGAATCTATGGCCACATTGAAGCCACTAGACAGCACAGTGCATGGAGTGCTGGACCCAGAGTTGGGAAGACCAACCTCGGACACTAGCTGTGTGACCCAGACCCAAACTAGCTGTGTGGCCAATAATAATGCCTATAATGATGCCAATAATGATCTCAGAGTTATTGTAAAAGTCAGATAAGTTAATAAATGTAAAGTACTCCATGGTTGCTTTGATTTTACAACTTTGGATCACACCTGCTCTGAAATCAGGGCAACTACCTTTAATTCTTACCTCTGATCTACCTCACTTAAAAAAAAACTACCTGTGTGACCTTGGACAAGTCACTTACTCTCTAAGCCTTATTTTACTCAACCATAAGTGAAGAAATTGGACTAGATGGTCTTTGAGGTTCCTTTCGGCTATAGACCAGTAATCTAATGTTCTAATCTACTCCCCCCACTTTAGAGATGAAGAAAGGAAGACCTGGAAGGTTGAAGAGACTGTCTCAGGGTCATACAGGAAACAAGTGACAGGACTGGGATTAGAACTCAGGTCCTTTGCCTAGCAATATCATATCTCAAACTATATTACAAAGTGGTAATCATCAAAATAATCTGGTACTGGCTCAGATAAAAGCATGGTGGGAGCAATGAGGTAGCTCAGTGGATTGAGAGCCAGGTTTGGAAACGAGAGATTCCGGGTTCAAATTTAGCCTCAGATACTTCTTAGCAATGTGACCCTGGGCAAGTCACTTGACCCGCATTGCCTAGCCCTTACCACTCTTCTACCTTGGAACCAATACACAATATTGATTCTAAGATAGAAGGTAAAGATTTTTTTTTAAAAGAGCGGTGGATCAATGGAATAGATTAGGTATACAATGCCTAGTAATAAATGACCATAGTAATTTAGTGCTTGATAAATCAAAAGATCCAACTTTTTGGGTCAAGAACTCATTATTTGACAAAAAATGCTGGAAAAACTGGAAAACAGTATGGTAGAGACTGGGGATGGCCCAACATCTCACACCATATGCCAAGATAAGATCACCTTTGGTACAGAAGTTAAAATGTAAAGGGTGCTATCCTAAGCAAATTAGGGGAGTGTGGAATAGTTTACCTATAAGGTAGAGATAAGGGAAGAATTCAGGACCAAACAAGAGACAGAAAGCATTATAGGATGGAAAATGGAAAAGACTTACATAAACGGATGCACAGTGAAGTGAGCAGAACCAGAAGAACACTGTACACAGTAACAACAATGATTTTTTGTGTGTTTTGAAATTTTTATTCAATTAATTAATTTAGAACATTTTCCCATGGTTACAGGACTCATGTTCTGTTCTTTCCCTGCCCTCTCTTCACCCCACTCCCATAGCCGACGGCCAATTCCACTGGGTTTTACATGTGTCAAGCAATATTTTTAAATGAATCACTGTGAATGACATCCAAGACTATCCCAGAGACAAAGGATGAAAAACACCATCTGCCTCTAGAGAAAGAATCGATGGAGTCTGAATGTAAACCAAGATATGCTTTATTTCACTTTCTTCATTTTTTTTGAGATCTCTTTCACAAAATGACTAATATGGAAAAATGTCTCAGATTGCTTACTGTCTCAGTGAGGGGAAGGGTAGGTAGGAGGGAGGGAGAGAATTTGGAACTCAAAAATATTTTTAAGTGAATGTTAAAAGTTGTTTTTTAAGGGGGCATCTGGGTAGCTCAGTGGATTGAAAACTAGGCCTAGAGATGGGAGGTTCTGGTTCAAATTTGACTTCAGACACTTCCTAGCTGCGTGACCCTGGGCAAGTCACTTGACCCCCATTGCCTAGCCCTTAGTGCTCTTCTGCCTTGGAACCGATACACAGTATTGATTCTAAGATGGAAGGTAAAGGTTTAAAAAAAAAAAAATCAAAGCAGGTAAGTGGCTCAGTGGATTTTGAAGTCAGGAGTTCAAATCCAGCATAGTACTTGGAAAGCATAGGTAGGACTGCAGTTGGAGGCTGTATCTCCAAAGAGGTTGATTCCCCTGGAAGGATGTCTGGGGCCAGAAGAAAGGGTAGCAGGCTGTGGGCTGTTGCTCTTTCGGATCTCTTGAGTCCCTTTAGCTTCACCTCTTCGCTTCCTTCAAGACTCAGGTCGAACCCCACCTTTTGCAGTCCTACCTATCACCTCCCTAGTACTGTGCCCCTGCCCCCCCCCAAGGGGCTTCCTCTCATTAACCCACTACAGATTGGGTCTGTTCATAGTTATTTACATTTTCTTCCCTTACACACATGCCTGGAAGCAAGGGCACTATTTGTTAAAAATCTAATGTTTTTATGGATGTCTTCTGTTTTCTCTGTCATCATTGCTCTCTCCAGTATTCTTCCTTTTCCCCTCTCACAGAGCCATCCCACATAATAGTGTTGGTTGTTTGTCAAACCCTCACCTTCCATCTTAGAGTCAATATTGTGCATTGGCTCCTAGGTGGAAGAGTGGTAAGGGTGGGCAATGGGGGTCAAGTGACTTGCCCAGGGTCACACAGCTGAGAAGTGTCTGAGGTCACATTTGATCCCAGAACCTCCCGTTTCTAAGCCTGGCTCCCAATCCACTGAGCCACCCAGCTGCCCTGAAGGTAAGGATTTAAAAAAAAAAATTACATTAGGTACTAATCACCAGGTCAATCAATAATATAAAGCCGATATTTATCATACGTGGGCTTTTGTTAGCCTGTTTTGCAAAGACAGTAAAAAATATTATTTTTATAAGAATTTTTAATATATAACATATATATAATATAAGAATGACCATCCACTACTGTGACTGGTGACATCAGAGAGCCGATATTGGAAGACGGGCCATAGCATCAGAAAGACGGCCCACGTCCCTCCCAGGGAGCCCCTAAAGTCCCGAAGGGGAGGCCGTAGAGCCGGACTCCTGTCCGCTCGGGAGGAGACTCCCCAAAGTCCGTCCAACCTACGCCTGTCCCCCTGGCACTTGGCACGGCCGCCGGCGCCTACTAAGGCTTCCCTAAATGCTCGTAGACCGCCTCTCGGCACCTTCGCCCTAGGATAAAGCCAACCGGGCCAGCGGCTTCCCAGAGCCGGCGGAAAGGAGAGACGGAGCGCCGCGGACCAGCCGTGGGTCCGCTGGGCCGCCGCGTCTTCCCGGGGCTTCCCAGGCAGCTCGGGTGGTTTTCGGGGCGTGCCGGATCTATTTATTTAGAACCGCTTATCGACTCGGAAGCGGAGCCCTGTCAGGTGAACCGCACAGCAGAGAAATTCGGCTTCAGGGACAGGAGGAGGGCGAAGTTCTTAACAGCTTGGTTTTTCCATAGGCAAACAATGTCCACATGCTCTCCTCCCCTCCACCTGCCTTTTATTTGAGTGAGGGAGATTAATCACGGAGCTATGTAGGATGCAAAGGAGCGCATCGCGGAGGAACTACTTTTATTGGCTACCTTTCGTGATAAAGACAAGGACCGTCTCAGCCTCCGCCGTTCCCATGGTAGCCCAACAGTAGGGCGGTTGATACTTATTAAGTTTTTTCTTACATTTAAGGAAATAAAGCCAAGACGGCTATAAATAAGAGAGCTGATCCAGAAAAAAATCAAACGCCTCTCTACCTCCATAGATCTAGCTGTCTTCTCCTCCTCCTTCCTTACCTTATGCCTTATAATCGATATTAAGTATTGGTTCCAAGAGAAGCGTGGTAAAGGCTAGCTACTGGGGTTAAGTGACTTGCCCAGGGTCAAACAGCTAGGAAATATCTGAGGCTAGATTCCAACCCATGAACTGGCTCTTTATTTACTGAGTCACCTAGCTAATTATTATTATTATTATTATTATTATTATTATTAAAAACCCTTATCTTCTGTCTTAGAATCAATACAATTTTTTGGTTCTCAGGCAGAAGAGCGGTAAGGGCTAGGCAATGGGGTTCAAGTGACTTGCCCAGGGTCACACATGAAGTGTCTGAGGTCACATTTGAACCCAGGACCTCCCATCTCCAGACCTGGCTCTATCCACAGAGCTACCCAGCTGCCTCCTATTATTATTCATAATAAAAAATTCCAATCTGTTTTATTTTTAAATAAAAACCTTTACCTTCTGTCTTGGAGCCAATGGGCAGAAGAGTGGTAAGAGGTAGGCAGTGGGGGTTAAGTGACTTCCCCAGGGTCACACAGCGAGGAAGTGTCTGAGGCCAAATTTGAACCCAGGACCTCCCATCTCTGGGCCTGGCTCTCCATCCACTGAGCTACCCAGCTGCCCCCTATTATTATTCATAATAAAAAATACCAATCTGTTTTTATTTTATTTTATTTTTTTTAAGTTTTTATTTTGAATATTTTCCCTAGTTACATGTTTCATGTTCTTTCCCACTCCCCCAAACCCCCCTGAGCCGCCACACAATTCCACACGTATCATTGATCAAAAACTAATTCCATTGTTTTTTATTTTGAAAGCATAGGTACTAGATCTGCTAGTTCATTTCTGCAGGGAACTCTTAGAGAGGGGCGTTGTTCTCACTACAGGTCAGTACCTGCTCTGAAACTTGTATTAGCCTATCACAATGAGAAGTTAAGTGACTTGTCCAGAGTTACACAGTAGGTTTCAAAGGCAAGACTCGAATGCAAGGCTTCCTGGCTTCTACACCAGCTCTCTCCTGACTCCGGCACACGGCCTTCCTTTGATAAAAGATGGGATCAATCTAGGAATCGTTTGGTTTTGTCTTGGTTACCCCAATGTCCAAATGCATGGTAGGTTTTTAGAAATAAATTCTTGTGGAACTGAATCGAATATCTACTAAACTTTCTATTTTTCTTGGAAGATGTAGATTCTAGAATCAGAGGTGCCAGGGAAATGGAAGAAGAAAATTCTGAGAACCTCTGGCAGGAGACAGAGCCACAGAAATATCCTTTGAGGAATAATTGTGAATGTCCACTGGCAGAGAAAGAACCGATCCACAGAAACCTGCATGACAGTTTTATATATGAATGTATATATATATAATCATCAAATGATGCCTTCTCTAGTGTCGGGTAGGGAGGAAAGGAGACACCTGGGAACTTGAATGTAACAAACAAAGAAATAAATACATTTAACTTAAAAGTGGGGAGAGGGAGAGAGCCAGAGAGAGACAGACAGACAGACAGACAGAGAGCACCTTTGGGGGACCAGCCCTTAAGTTTATTACTGATTAGTCTTGTTTCTAGGTTTGTTATCTCCAGCATTATACAGGAAGTTTCTAAAGGATGTGGCTTAGCCTATTCTTTCATAGGATATATAGCTAGAAGGGAGCCTAGGGATCATTTAGTCCACTCCTCTCATTAAAACATTAGGAAACTGAGGCCTGAAAGGGGAAACTTGCCCAAAGTGAGCCAGGTAGTCTAATCCTGGCTGAGGCCAGATTCCAAACTCACTCCTCCAGACCCAGTTCTCTTGCTGCTACTCAGCAATTCTTCTCTTTTATTTCACCGTAAATAGGAACACTGAACTTGGAAGTCACAGGACCAGAGTTGGAATCCCTTCTCTGCCCCTTTTCATGTAACTCTGGGCAAGTTTTTTTTTTTCTTTTCTTCTTACAAGTTTCTTTACCACTATGGGTCTCTGTTTCCCTCTTCCTAAGGTAAAAGTATTGGACTGAAATAGTAGGGTTAAACTCAAATAGAAAGGAATATGTGCTGCATATTGACTGAGAAAACCACAAATTAACATTATCTCTGTTGTATTCTCAGATTAAGTTGGTTGTGTCTGGACAGAGTGCTATTTCTGGTGTCAGGAGGCTGAGTCCAAATCCACCCTTAGAAGCTTATTAACTCTATGAGCCTGGGCATATTGCTTAGCCCTGTTTGCCTCAGTTTCCTCATCTGCAAATGAGCTGGAGAAGGAAATGGCAAACCACTCCAGAATCTGTGCCAAGAAAACTCCATTGGGGTCATGAAGAATCAGACAGGACTGATTGTATTTTTTATTTATGCCTTTTATTTATTATATATATTTGGGTTATTCATTGTATTTTAATTTATTTTGTTAAACATTTTCCAATTACATTTGAATCTGGTTCCTGTCCAACTTAGAGCTTTCCTCGTCCCATAGAGGTGGCTCAGGAGTTTGACACCTCAGGACTAGATGACCTTTAAAGTCCTTTCTGGCTCTAGATGTATGACCTTAAGCAAGAAGTAGAGCAGTGATTTGAACCCAAAGCTTCTCACTCCAAAACCAGAGCTCTTTTTCTTTTGTAGTGCCCAGTATATGTCTCTAAGCAAAGAATACATTTTATTTTTTTGGATAGCATATTTTAAAAATAGTATGTGAAAAAACAATTTTTAACTTTTAACTTTTTTCTTAATTTTGAATCGACTTCTCGTCCTCCTTTCCTTTTCCCTTCCCCACTCACTGAGATGGTAAATAATCTGATATAGGTTTTTCATGAGTAATAGTATAAAACATCTTTCCATATTAGTGGAAGAGAATTTGAAAGAAAAAGAGAAAAGGGAAGAAATAAAGTGAAATCTAGCATGCCTTGGTCTGCATTCAGATTCCAACAGTACTTTCTCTGGAGGCTGGTGGTGGTGGTTTTCCTCAGGAATCCTTGAGGATTTTCTTGGATCACTGCATTGCTAAATCATTCATAAATGTTCATCACATAATATTGCTGTTATTGTGTACAATGTTCTCTTGGTTCTGCTTACTTCACTCTGCATCAGTTCATGTACGATGTGGAAAATGAATATTAATCTGTACCCTTTTTGGCACCCCCCCCAGACAACTTTTGGATTTTAAAGGGGGAAAATGCTCCATCTTATGGCTGAAGCTATAAACTGCGCTTCTTCCCCAGGTTGTTCTTTGTTTACCTGTAAACAAACTTTTGGGTGGCACAGTGATTAAATGAGCTCGGCAGAGCCATGTGGACAAAATGTGGCCATTCTAAACATAGGTGGTGGCTCCTGGCCTCAGGAAGACTTGCTTCTTGTCTGGATTGAGGTCAGAGTCCTGCCTTCAAAGAGGCTTGGGTAAAGAGCATATATTGGTGGAGGGGAAAGGAAATCACTCTCTCTCCCTTGGAATCTCAGACTGAGGAAGCATTGTTTGGTGCCAGGCTGGCACAGCCTGCTTAGGAAGAAGGTGGCTAAGAAAGTGGCTGGCCATACGCGGCAGATGCTTTTTCTTTCTCTGGCTAGCTTTTTATTATGTAATAAATAATTATAAATTATAAATTAAGATCATCCATCTAGAGCTGGAAGGGAGTTTAAAGGTCATCTAGTCCAGAGGTGTCAAACTCCTGAGCCACCTCTGTGGGACCAGGAAAGCTCTAGGTTGGGCAGGAACTAGATTCAAACATAATTGGGAAATGTTTAACAAAATAAATAAAAATACAATGAATAACAAATATATAGCTATGTGATGGCTATAAAATATCTAGAAATAAAATACATAAGGGAAGGTTCTCTCCAGAGAATTTTAATCATAACAAGGTCTATCCAAGTTTTTCTTAAATCACCCTGATCTTTTCTTATAGCCCAATAGTATTCCATTACAATCACGTACCACAACTTGTTCAGTCATTTCCCAAGAGCTGCTATAAATAAAAAATATATACATATATATTAAAGAATTTGCTGATCTCTTTTGTTTTAATTCCCAAGAGATCCCTCCTCCCCTGCTATCTAGAGAGCTGGCCTTTCACACAAAGAATAAAACAGCAATAAAAAGAAAGCCACACCAGTAAAATTAACTCATGGGTCCCAAAAGTCTCCATCACTGATTGCATTGAGTGCTCCACACTCTTGTCTCCCACCTCTGCAAGGAAAGGAGAGTGGAATGTTCTCCTCTCTCTCCTTAGGGACCAAGCTCGGTCATTTTAATTTCATATTTAATTTCGATGGTTTCATTGTTGTCGTTGTCCCTGTTTCACTTTGAGCCACAAAAATTAGACCGGAAAGTGATTAACTGTGTCCACAAAATCTGCATAAACCTCATCATAAAAACTTCTAGAGAAACCAAGCCAACTCAACTTGAAATCTGACAACCAGACAGCCAGGCTTAAGGGACCGCTGAGTCTATAAAATGACCTCTTGTGAAAACATTCCAAGTCTGAGGCAAAGGCAAAACTTAGCCAAGCTGATCTGAATAAAAGTGGCCGAGCTCCCTTCCTGAGGTTTCAATAAATAAGTATTTTTATGAGTTATCCATTTATGAGCCATGACATCTTAAGGGCTTTCCGTTTTCCTCAATTTCCCTCCTGAACTGGGAAGGGACCAACATGTACACAGATAATACAGAAAAATTGGGAAAAGCAGATTTCATAGGGTTCAGAGGAAGCATAGGTAGGAATCTAAGAATTAAAATACCGGGGCAGGTGGGGGCAGGGGGTGGACAGGAAAAGGTAGGTGGCTCAGTGCACAGAGAACTAGACCTAGAGATTGGAGTCTTGGGTTCAAATTAGGCTCCAAGACACTTTCTGAGTAGACCCTGACCAAGTCACTTAACCCCCATTGCCTCACCACTCTTCTGCTTAGGAGTCAATACTTAATATCGAGTCTAAGCCAGAAGGTAGGGGTTTAAAAAAATACTTCAGGGGAAGTCAGCCTTGCAGGAATGGTAGCTATTCAAAAATGAAATTCTGAAGATGAGAAGAGTGACCATTCCACTGAAAGGGATGAATGGAATGAGACCAATGTGGATGCCCAGGGAGCTCTCTAATCAACTTGGATTTTAAAAAATTAAAGAGATTAGCCTTGGGAAGGAATAAGGCCACTTTATCATGTGAGACAAGAGGAGAAAATGATAGATGAAGGAGAAAATGATAGATGAGGACAAGAGGAGAAGAGGGAGCTCACAGCAAATGGCTTCCATTTTGGGAGGGTAAAATATAAGGCAAGGTTCTTTGCTGAGTGAGTAGGGGGAGGCAAGCCATAGTGGGTTTGAGGAAGAATTGAAAGGTTTGGAAGGGCCACTGTGGAAAGTGGGATGGTGAGTTGACAAGGCAGCTAGGTGGCTCAGAGAATGCTAGACCTGAAGTCAGAAAGAACTTATCTTCTAGCCTCATATATTTATTTATTAGCTATGTGACTCTGGACGAGTGACTTAACCCCATTTGCCTCAGTTTCCTCATCTATCAAATGAGCTGGAGAAGGAAATGGCAAACCACTCCAGGATCTTTGCCAAGAAAACCATAAAAGGGGTCAGGAAGAGTCAAACACAACTGAAATAACGGAACAACAACAAATAAGCTAAGTATAGCTAGATTGTAGATTAAGTGGAAGTAAGAAAAATCTGTCTAAAATGGAACTCATTTGCTCCATCTATCTGCGTGTGCCTAATTACTTACATATTGTCTCCATTATTTAAATGGAAGCTCCTTGAGGGCAGGGGCTGCATGAATTATCTCATTTAAGTGCTGTAATCTTTATTTTGCAGAGGAGGAACCTGACCCTCAGCAACTTGTCCAGTGTCTGAGGCATGATTCGAATCCGGCTTTTCCTGACTTGGAGACCCATGTTCTGGCTATTAGAACACATCTAACACAGTCATAATAGTAATTTGCAATTACAAAGAACTTTAAGGTTTTTCAAAAATTTGTTCCTATGAAACACGTAACTATGGGAAAATACTGAAAATTAAAATTAAAAAATTAAAAATGTGTTCCTCACATGCCTTTGAGGCATGATGTAGGGGCAAGTGTTGTTACTTCTGGAGCATTTCCAAATGATGTCACAGATACCTGAGCTCCCCCACCCTTTCTAGCAATAGACCTCAGATCAGGAAGACACGAGTCCAAATCCACACTTACTAGCAGCATGTGACCATGAGCTCTCTGCCTCTGTTTCCTCATCTGTAAAGTGGAGATATAATAGCACCTGGCTCCCGGGGCTGTTGTGAGGATCAGTTTAGAATATTTGCAGAGCATTTTGCAAACCTCTAAGTTCTACAAACATGCTGGCTACTTATTATTATTCTGGTGATTTTTCTATTTTTTCATCTTCTCTTTTCTTTCTTTTTTTTTTTTTTTTAAACTTTTACTTTCTATCTTAGAATTGATACAAGTATCAGTTTCAAGGCAGAAAGGCTGTGAGGGCTAGGCAATGGGAGGTTAAATGACTTGCCCAAGGTCACACATCTAAGAAGTGTCCAAAGCCAAATTTGAATCCAGAGCCTCTTATCTCCAGGCCTGGCTCTCTATCCACTGAGTCACCCAGCTGCTCCTAACACATCCATTTTATTTTATTTTTTTTAAAACCCTCACCTTCCATCTTAGAATTAATACTATGTATTGGTTCTAAGGCAGGAGAGCAGTAAGGGCTAGGCAATGGGGGTTAAGTGACTTGTCCAGGGTCACACAGCTAGGAAATATCTGAGGCCAGATTTGAAGCCAGGACTTCTTGTCTCCAGGACTGGCTCTATCCATTGAGCCACCTAGTTGTCCCCAGTGTGGCATTTACACCCAGAAATAGACAAATACGACAAATCAGGGCTTGGTTGATTGTTTTGTTGATTGTCTAGACTTAAGTGATGGAGAAAATTGTGGATAGTGGGGATTAAACTTCAAAGTGTGACATAGGCTTCTGGAGAGCTGGTTGTTAAACATTTATCAGCATACCCCTGCTCAGAGTCTGGAAGTCCCTGTTTGTTTCGATTACCACCCTTCTCCTGCACCTCTCAGTCGTTTTTGGAAATGGAGTCATTTTAGCAAGTTCTTATTGTGGGGGCTGGGTGGGATGGGTTAAAGGGGTCAAGAGCAAGAGATGAATTATGAGTGTTCTTTGCTTTGTTGTTCTTTGACACTGTTTTTAATAGATTTCTCCACTTCAGTAAACCCTGGCACTTACTCCTAAGTCACTGTGTAACCTATAAACTTAGAAAACCAAATGACTAAGTCACCTGCAACCTAAATCTGTGGCAAAGTCAACCGATTAGGAGAAACACATCCCTTCTTTACAATGGTTGCCAATGGTGTCAGTGACATTTTTGGAAGATGGAAGGTGATTAACAAAGGCTGGGAAATGAAGCGATTTAAGGAATTAAGAGTGACTCATTTGAATTGGGGAAGAGGGACAAGGCGTGTAAATTCCACGTAGGCCTCCCAATTGGGTGTTTTTTTCACACTCTGCAGGAAATTCCAAATCTTCCATGTGGATGGTCTAGAAAGAGGTGGTTTGCTTATTCAAGGGGCCTTCAATTGGTTGGAATGTGAATTGTTTCCAAAATAACCAACAAGGGCCATTAAAAGGAGGGGGGAAAAAACCCCATAGCAAAACATGAAATCCTGCTGACTTTGAGTGGGAAACCGAGGCATGGAACCTCAGCTGAATCTAAATGACAAAACCCAGCATGGGTTACCAAGCCTGGGGGTGGTCTGAGGGCTGTCCACTTGCCGGTGACAGAGTCCAGCCAGAGGATGGGAGGATGGGAGGTAGGAGAAAGTATTTGAAAACTGGTTTCTCACACACTGGTTCTTTTTGTCTTCCCATCCGCATAACGTGAGATTGTTTTAGCTTTTTTCTATCTATGAGATGGGACGAGTTCACCACCGTGTCTAGTCTTTTTATCTGGAGGTGGAGAAGACAGAATCTGTGATTTTACCGGTGAAGAGAATGCTCAGTGAGGAAATGCCTTCTTCCAGTGCAGACCTAAACTTACTATTGTGGATAATAATAGCTAGTATTTATGTACTACTGCTTTCTTCAATGTAGATGGAACCCTAATAGCCTAGATAATAGAAATAGCTAGCATTTATACACTGCCTACCGTGTGCCAGGCACCATGCTAAGTGCTTTATAAATATCTCAGGTGATTCTTATGACCCTGGTCATTTTTACTCCCATTTTACAGTTGAGGAAACTGAGGCAAACTGAGGCAGACAGGCAAAATGATTTGCTCAGGGTCATGAAGCTAAGTGTCTTAGGCTGGTCTTTCTGATCCCAGACCCAGAGCTCTATCCAATGCATGAGCCTGCTACACCTAGCGGGTAAAGCCCACTACCTTTTCCTATTAATATTTAAGCATAAAGTCCAGAGTGTTTAAAAGGAAGATAAAGTTTCCTGCTCCAAAGTCCTCCTCTGATGGTTCATCCTGGAATGACTAAGCCCCTGCTTTCCCAAAGGCCATGTACCATAGGAAAACATTCCCTGGCGGGCCCCACACGGAGCTGGAAGGTGTCCGGGCCAGAGGTCGATGGCCTAAATAACGGAGGAGACCCAGCTGAGTTAGGGCTGCCTCCTGCACAGGTTGGCTGTGTTTCAGTCCCAACATCTCTCAAAGACCATTTGCTAAGTTCTGGACAAATTTGCAACCTTTGTCAGGTTCAAGGAATTCAGCAAAGATAGAAATGGAGGCAGGAAGACCTGAGTTCAAGTCTGACTTCTTTTTTTTTTAAGCTCTGTGACCCTGGGCAAGTCACTTCACCTCTGGATGCCTCAGTTTCCTCAACTATAAATGAGGGATAATAATAGCACCTACCTCCCAGGGTTGTTGTGAGGGTCCAATGAGATATTTGTAAAAACACTTAACAAAATGCCTGGCACAATACAAGTGTCATGTAAATGCTAGCTATTGTTGTTATTATTACTCTTTTTAACACTTACTTTCTTAGAATTGACACTGAGTATCAGAGCCAAGGCAGAAGAGCAGCAAGGGCTAGGCAATGGGGATTAAGTGACTTGCTCAGGATCACATAGCTAGGAAGTATCTGAGGCCAGATTTGAACCTAGGACCTCTGGTCTCCAGGACTGGAGGCTCTATCTCTACTGAGCCACCTAGTTGCCATTACAAAGATGATGATGTTAATAATATTATTAATAAGTATTAATAAAATACACAAAATCATAACAATCATCAATAAATTAATAAGCATCAACAAAACAATGATCCCAATCAATAATTAAATCAATAAGCATATGGCATTAATTATTAATTATAAACCACCAAAAGCAACAAAAATTAATAATTAATGCATTGTGATTATTAGTGTAATAATATCATTAATGTATTATTATTATTATTATTATTAACATTTTTACAAAGACAGCTAGGTGGCTTAGTGGATTGAGAGTCAGGCCTAGAAATGGGAGGTCCTGGGTTCAAATCTGGTCTCAGACACTTCCTAGCTGTGTGACCCTGGGCAAGTCACTTGACCCCCATTGCCTAGCTCTTACCACTCTTCTGCCTTGGAGCCAATACTAAGTATTGATTTTAAGACAGAAGGTAAGAGTTAATTATACTATGTATTACTTACTATATTATTTATTATTCTAAAAAATAATAAGTGCTTATTATGTGCCAGGGACTATGCTAAATGCTGGGGATATAAATATAAGCAGGCACAAGTCTCTGCCTTCAAGGAGCTTACATTCTATTGGGGGAAAACCATCCATGGAGGGAGAAGTTGGACAGGGGGAGGGGGAATTCCAGGCCTGTGCTGGGCTACGTGGTCTGGATGCGTCCAGGAAGAATCATGGTGGTCTGATTCTGGGAAAGCCAAGATGAAAAGTCGCCATCGGAATGCAGGGTCCAAGGTGGGCAGAGGAAGATGGCCAGAGCACAGACAGCAGGTCTGCGAATAGAGGACACGGCGTGAATCTTGCGGGCGGTGGGAAATGAATCCTCTCTTGGGACATTCTTTCCACTGACCTTACAGGTAGGTGCGGCCATGCCCCTCCCAACTCCTGGGACTGGCAGACAAGGTAGAAGGAACGTTCACTGAACATCATGGCCCAGAGGATAAATGACCGGAAGACGTGGGCTCAGTCCACCTTTGACGGATAATGGTGAAATGACTCTGGGGAAAGTCACTTTACAGGACCCCAGACAACACTTTAAAGATTAAGTGACAAGGGGCGGCTAGGGTGTTCAGTGAATACAATACCAGGCCTGGAGATGGGAGGTCCTGGGTTCAAATCTGACCTCGGACATTTTCTAGCTATGTAACCTGCGTCACTTAATCCCTATTGCTCAGCCCCTACTGCTCAGTACAATACTTAGTATTGATTCCAAGACAGAAGGTAAAGGTTTAGAAGAAAAAGACTTATGGATTGCTAATCCGTATCAGCTGAAGGGAGTTTCCTCATGAGGAGTCCCCCCATGGGTTAATGCCTCTATTCCCCAAAACAAGCATCCTCCTCCACAGCTGGACAACTCTCTCTTCCCCTTTACGTTTCAACCATCTTCTCTCCTTCCTTTTGTCCCCTGCCTCCTTCCCTCCTCATTAACACTCGCCTCCTAATTTCCCCTTTGCTGGCCTGCTTCCTTTTTTCAAGCAGTCCAAAGTGAAAATCAAAACAAGATTAAAAAAAAAACAAAACCCCAACAACTCAACTTCATGGACCAGCCAAAGGGAAAAGAGACCGACAGACCTCCCGTGGTTCCCAGAAAAATGTCCCCTCCCAGGGCGAATGGAGATGAGATCAGGACTGGATGTAAGGAAAGGATTTCTACCAGTTTGGTTGTCAGGTTCTTGAGTCTAGTCTGAAGGAGTTTAGTCTGGAGCCTCTGGATCTGCTTTGTTTGTTTTTAAATTGTGCTTTTACTGTCTTGCAAAACACATTTCCATATAGACCCTGGACGTGTTTTAAAAATAGGGGTCCAAAGACCTTGACTGTCCAAGTGGTCCAAGACACCCTCCAAAAAGTAAGAATCCCTGATCTTGTCCATCTTTTTTTATAGCTTGTACACTACATTCTATTCACTGTGAACTGATCAAAGGTCAGGAGAAAACACACAGTGCACCGATAAGATGTGGAGCTCCGTTGTCATCCAATATATACCAATAAACCAGTTTAAAAAATGAACAAACCCTTCCCTTCTGGCAGTATAAACTGAGACATTAGAGCGGTAAGGGCTAGCCAATGGGGGTTAAGTGACTTGCCCAGGGTCACACAGCTAGGAAGTATCTGAGGCCGCATTTAAACCTAGGTCCTCCCGCCTCTAGGTCTGGCACTTTATCCGCTGGGCTACCCCAATAAACCAATCATTAAATGGTCTGTGCCCATGTAGGTGATAGGATGGCTCGTGTGTTGTGACTTCTTCATTTGACTTTATGGAAAAACGATACGAGTTGAGTGACAACCCTTAAAGGCTAAAAATACCAAGTCTATAAAAAGAATGTTGGACAAAGTGAGCTGGTGCTAATCATTCTTTAGTCGTAACATTGTGTTCTCCTAAATTCTTTTGTGGTTCATTTAAAAAAAAAAAAAGGCCATGCCCTCCATGGGACTGATTTGGTTTTCTCTCGGTATTCCCAGTACCCAGCATTATGCCGGGCACACAGTAGGTGGTTAATGAAAGCTTGCTGAGTGATTCTATGGGCACACTGGGAGGGGCAGAGAAGAGAAGGAGCCGAAGACCCAGGCTCGAGTGCTACCTTCAGATCTTTCCAATTTGTGTGATCGTAGATACATCACTTCCCTTTCCAGGCTGTTTCTCGGTTCATAAAATAAGATAAATCAAATGTGTTCTGTTCATATTCCTTTGCAGTTGTGGGGAAAGTTCACTGCACTGTGTGTGGGGGGGGGGGATGGGGGGCAGCCAAGTGGGTTAGAGGCAGGCTTGGATGTGACGATGCAAAGAAGAAAGTTCCCAACAATCGGGGCTCGGTAGAAACGGAATGAATGAATCCCCTCCAAGCCCAGAGCTCTATCTGCCGCACCACCGACGGATATATCGAATGCCAGGCCCAGTCGGAGGACTTGGGTTCAAACTGGACCTCAGACACTCCCCAGAGCAAGTCATTTAACCCCATCTACCAAGCCTTTGCCTTTCTGCCTTAAGACAGACCGGAAGGGTTTAAAGGGAAAAAAAAAAAACAAAACTGAAAGCACTGTAGGAATTGGAGCTTTTATTCACGCTAATTAGTAAGTCTAGAGCAGGGGTCGGCAACCCT
Source organism: Gracilinanus agilis (assembly GCF_016433145.1). Classification (NCBI taxonomy): domain Eukaryota; kingdom Metazoa; phylum Chordata; class Mammalia; order Didelphimorphia; family Didelphidae; genus Gracilinanus; species Gracilinanus agilis. The sequence goes on from NC_058130.1 coordinate 753,026,167, forward strand.
TTTGGCCGTGAGAGCCATAAACGCCACATTTTTTAAAATGTAATTTCGTGAGAGCCGTACAGTGCTCCCAGTGCCGCTCCTGTAACAGTGCCTGAAAAAAAATTGACTTCATGGCTCCTACAGAAAGAGCCATATCTGGCCCTCAGAAGAGCTTGCCAACCCCTGCTTTAGGAAATGGAGGTCAAGTGACTTGAAATTTGTCCCTCATAAAGCTTTTGTAGCAAGCTACTTTCCTTAAGCCTCCCAGAAAGCATCTGTTCTCATTGGTTTTCTCTTGTGCTCATTCTTCCTGTTCCCATGTGGGGTTTTCTTGGCCAAGATACTGGAGAGGTTTGCCATGCCCTTCTCCAGCTCGTTTTACAGAGGAGGAAACTGAGACAAAGTTAAATGACTTACCCAGGGTCACACGATTGGTGAGGCCAGGTTTGAACTCAGGAGGATGAGTCCTCTTGACTCCCAAGCTCTATCAGCTGTACCACCAAGCTGCCCTACAAAGGCACTCATTCTAGACTTTGTGCTGTAGGGACTTGGCAAGATCTATGACGACTTCATCCATTTAGTAAATTTACTGAAAATGCATTTACTTGTATTGGTTAGTTTGGCTGAAATGCTTTTGTTCCCATTTTCTTTTGAAATCTTTTAAAGAGGAACAGATCCCAGAATAGAGGAGGAAGGAGGTATAAATTCACTTAGAAATGAGGGGGGCAGACAGGGTATCAGACCTGCAGTCAGGAGAGCCTTAGTTCAAATCCTACATCAGACATTTAATAGCTATGACCTTGGGCAAGTCAGTTAACTCCTGTCTGCCTCGGTTTACTTATCTGTAAAATGGCAATAATAGTGGTACCTTTGCTTAGGGCAGTTATAAAAATCAAATGCCCTAAATATATTCGCAAAATTCTTTGCAAACTTAAAATGCTGTAAGAAGAAAATAAAATAAGCATTTCATTGAAAACCAGCAACTAGTCCTTTAGAATAACAACCATAGGGGGCAGCTGGGTAGCTCAGTGGATTGAGAGTCAGGCCTAGAGACAGGAGGTCCTGGGTTCAAATCTGACCTCAGACACGTCCCAGCTGTGTGACCCTGGGCAAGTCACCTGACCCCCATTGCCCACTCTTATCACTCTTCCACCTAGGAGCCAATACACAGAAGTTAAGGGTTTAAAAATGTAAAAAAAAAAATTAAAAAAAAAAAATAAAAATAGAATAACAACCATAAGTCAGGTCCTGAAGACACCAAAACAAAAATGGCATGACAGGCCCTCAAGGAGCTTCCGTGCTAATTGTGTGTGTACAAGAAAATTCACAGACAAGTAAATAGAGGGTCATACAAAGTAATTTCCAGAGGAGCAGACCACTGGCATTTGGGGGTTATGGATGGCACCTGACTCCTGCTCTGAAGGAAGCTGGGCATCTAAGCAGACACAATGAATGTGGGGACTATTTAAGCTTTGAGAAAGAAGAGTCCTTGGTATATTTGCCAAAGACTGCCTAAGGAAGGCAGGCTAGGAGAAAATGCCTCTGAAAAGCCTTAGACAGAAAATATTCCGTGCTTGGTCTCCCAAAAGCTCTCGCTTTCTGGCTGGCTTAATGACAGAGACAGGAAGAATTGGCATTTTGTAAGACTCCTTCATTTTACGTAATAATACTGTGGCAAAGCTCATTCTGGGGTGTTAAGCAAGATCCAGTCTTGTAATACATTCCTCACTGATCTCATGACAGATTGTAGAGCAATTTTCAATGAGCGTAATGGTCTTCTGACTTGCAGATGCACGACCCGATCCGATCCTTTAGGCTTATCTTTTTCTTAATAACTAAATCACCGAAGCCCAGATTCTCAGGTTTAGGAGTGACCTCAGAGGCCACCTGCTCTGATCTAATCTGGACCAAGAGTTTCTTAAGTTCCTAATAAATTCTTTTACCTTTGTTTAAAATGGAGGGAATTCATTCATTCCATTTATAGGAGCGCTAATTGTTGGGAACTTTCTTCTTTGCATCATCACGTCCAAACCTGCCTCCAAGGCTTTCTAGTTTTGCATTCTAGGGCCAAGAAGACTGTCTTCTACTGGATATCCCTTTAAATGCTTGAAGGGGAAGAGGAGGAGGGAAGGGAAGAAGCATCGATTAAGCTGAGTGCTTTACACATATTATCTCCTTTGATGACAGAAAGGGATGAGCATTTACTAAGTACCTTCCCTCCTGAGTGATTTACAACTCCTTTGATGAGAAGGGATTGAGCAGTTTACTAAGCACAGACTATGTACCAAGCAGTTTATAAATACCTCATTTGATGATAATTATTCTATCCCTACTAAGGTTTCTCTTCTCCAGGCTAAACAACTGTCATTTCTTCAATCCATCCTTGTTTGGCTGAAGATGGTGATGCTCCTGGTCATCTCTTCTGGGCCCACCCTGGCTTGTATAAATGTGAGAGCCATTACCATTACTACGTAGACTGAAGAGTCAGAAGGTTCCTCAGAAGCTCCATTTAGTTCTGAGAAAGAATCCTTTCTAGAACAGCAGGATAGAGTACTGGAATACAGGATGTGCAGGTCCTGGGTTCAAATCCTGATTCTGCCATTTAGTACCAGGGTGGCTTTGGACAAGTCACTTAAACTCTGTGTGTCTGATTCTTCATCTGTAAAATGACAGTTGGGGTCACTGACTTCTGAGGTCCCTTTTTATTTGAAATGTGTGATTTCTGGCACATGGTCATCCAGTCTGTTTAAATATCTCCTGTGAAGGACCCATTCCTCTCTCTCTCTCTCTCTCCTTCCTTTATACATGTATGTACATATATACACATATATTCCTAGATATATTTATATACACACATATTCCTACATATATACTTCCATTTATATATACATACATATAATTTTTTTTAAATTTTTATTTTAAATCCTTAACTTCTGTGTATTGACTTATATAGGTGGAAGAGTGGTAAGGGTGGGCAATGGGGGTCAAGTGACTTGCCCAGGGTCACATAGCTGGGAAGTGTTTGAGGCCGGGTTTGAACCCAGGACCTCCCATCTCTAGGCCTGGCTCTCAATCCACTGAGCTACCCAGCTGCCCCCATATAATTTTAATATAATTAGCAAATATTACATTAAAATATAACACTATGGAACATAATATTTATATATCGTATTATACTTATCTATTTATGTATTTGATGATCACATATATAATAGATACCATATTAAAATGTTCTGTGACATATATAACAAATATGAAATAATAAAAATTCAATGTTATTTCAATCCCTATTTGATTCCTCAGTTCCTTTCTTTCTTTCTCATTATCTCTAATTTCCCTCTGACATCCAGCCCAAACCTTCCTCATTCCACTTTCCACTCATTGCTCCTAGTTCTGCCCCCCACCCCCACCCCCGGCCCCCCACCGGTCAAGTGCAAGTCCAATCCCTCTTCCACCTGACTGACCTTCACGGATATTTGGGGAGCTAACGTTAGCCTGTCTCTCAGTTAAACCTGCCTGGTTCGTAGGACCATAGATTTAGAGCTGGAAGAGAATTAGGAGATATCAGGGCCAATTTGCTTGTTTTACAGATAGAGAAACAGAGGCCCAAGAAGGTCCAGCAGCTCACCCAATGTCACCAATAGGCATTAGTTGTCTACTATGTGGTACTGGGAATCCAAAGACAAAAATTAAATAGTGCCTGTCCCCAAGGAACATGTGTTTTGGAGGGAGAGGCATGGACCTATACAAGGACATGCCTAACAGATTTTTCTCAGATTACAAACTACATCAAGAGCTTACCTGATAATGCAATCGCAGGCCTGGTCCAGTAAAAAAATCAAGGGGGAGAGCAGGGAAAGGAGCAAGCCATGGTTCAGGCAAGGTGCCATGAGAACGTTCAGGGAGATCTTCCTTTCAACTCCGAGGCCCAGGGACGATTTCCTGCCCGGCTGCCTTCACCACTTTATAACAAATGGAGACGGTGAGGAGTCTCTTATATGCAGGTGGGGCAGCAGGCCATAAGGCACAGAAATAAGGAGAGGGCAAGAGGGGAAAAGGGAATGGAGATTAAACTAGCTCCTAGCACAGGGCTTAGCATACAGTAGGTATTTAATGTTTGGCGATTGGATAAAGTATGGAATACATGAAGGGAAGAGGTAGGGAATAAGGCTGGACAAAGATGAGGGAGAAAGGAGAGGGAAAAAGGATCTATTAAGGACCAGGCACTAAGCCAAAGTGCTTTATAAATATCACCTCATGGGAGCCAGGTGTCATTATTACCCACATTTTATAGTTGAGGAAACTGAGGACGACAGCGGTTAAGTGCCTTTGCCTCAAATGCTCCCACAGTATTAAGTGTTTGTGGTTGGATCTGAACTCGGTTCTTCCTGATTTGAGGCCCACTGCATCACTTGCATGCCACCACCTCATTGCCTCAAATGAAGATCGTTGCAAAGGAAAAAAAGAAAAAAGAAGCTGGCAGAGCACTTAGGAAACTATGAAAATAAGTTACATGAGAAATCAGAAGACCTGAATGAGGGAGATTTCAGAGGGAGTGAAAAATCAAGGATCTATATTAATAGAAATGAAGAGATTTCGCATCACATCATGTGGGGTGATAGAAGAGTCAAGGTTATGAGACTAAGAAGATCATGATGTTATTACTATAAAAAAGAAATTAGAGGGGCAGCTGGGTAGCTCAGTGGATTGAGAGCCAGGCCTAGAGACGGGAGGTCCTAGGTTCAAACCCGGCCTCAGCCACTTCCCAGCTGTGTGACTCTGGGCAGGTCACTTGACCCCCATTGCCCACCCTTACCAATCTTCCACCTATGAGACAATACACAGAAGTTAAGGGTTAAAAAAAGAAGAAGAAATTAGAGCAGAAAAGGGCTTTGGGAGGTTCCTGGGGCTTGATGGGATTTTTTTGAGGGAGACCGAGTTAAAATGAGTTTTGTTTCAGGCACGCTGCCCTAGAGATGACAATGAGCACCTAGGTGAAAAAGATCCAGCAAGCAATCAGAAATACAGAAATGAAGTTCTAGGGACAAGCTGGGGATGGAGACAGATTTGGGAGTGACCTACATGGAAATGATAACTCAGTCACAAAATGGGCATGACTGGAAGAAAAAGAGGACCAAAGACCTTGGCATAGAAGGAGCCAGTTAGAGACAAAAGACAGAAGATTCAGTGGTAGGATGAGAACCTGGAGAGGGGCGAATGGATGACAGGAGTCAAAGAGGGGAGAGAGCCTTAAGGACCATCCAGTCTCAAATGCCAGAGGTCAAAGAGGATGAAGAAGAAGAAAAAAATCCCAATGAATTTGTCAATAAAAAGATCATTAACAGCTTTGGGGAAGAGTGGTTTCAAAAGAGGGTTGAGGAAGGAAGCCTAAATATAAATAACCATGAAAAGCTTCCAGATCAATGAATGGCCTCAAAGATATTAGCATGCTTATTCACTTCCCAATATTATTCATCTTCATTTGCTGATCCAAAGGTCAGGTTGTCATAAATCCTAGAAGGTCTTTAATGGATTTATGTAAGGAAGAATCATAAAGGTCAGGCAATTCATCCCCTTCATTTTATTTTAAAGTTTTTTAAATTATTTTTTAAAACCTCTACCTTTTGCTTTACTACTAATCCTTCCCCCCCCCCCCCTTCTTTTTTTGCTGTCTTAAGAATCAGTATTATGTAACTGGTTCTAAGGGAGGAAAATAGCAAGGGCTAGGCAACAGGGGTTAAGTGACTTGCCCAGGGTCACATAGCTAGGAAGTGTCTGAGGTCAGATATGAATCCAGAACCATCCAATTCCAGGCCTGACATTCTAACCACTGTACTACCTAACTGCCCCGAGACCCTTTATTTTAAAGATAAAGAGAGGGAGGTGCCAAAATTAACTTGTCTGGGACAGCTAGGTGGTTCAACGAGACTGGGAGATCCTGGGTTCAAATCTGAACTCAGCCATTTCCTAGCTGTGTGATCCTGGACAAGTCATTTAACCCCCATCGCCTAGCCCTTATCACTCTTCTGTCTTGAAACCAATACACAGTATTGATTCTAAGATGGAAGGGATAGGGTTAACTTGTCCAAGGTCACACAGGTTCCCAGTGGCAGAACCTCAGCCCTTTTCTCAACTATTGGGAGAATTTGCTCTAACTTAAAGCTTCTTACCAATCAAGAAATGGCTTTGCTTTTTCCTTTTCTTGCCTGCTCTTAGCACAGGGTCCTTCCTGCACATGGTAAGCACATAATAAGTGCTTATTGATTAGTGGGCTGATCATTTGGCAGATAAATCCTCCAGGAAAGGATTGAACCATTTTCTTAGTCAGGAGCCCTCGAGGAGCCAACGGAGTCAAACCCTCAGCTGATGACACTCTGCTCCAGTGGACTGAACCAACACCACAGCTTCTAGGATAAAACAGGGGCTAGCCATGATGGGAAAATAAGCCAAAATCAAGAAAATTAAACATGGTGCCCTCTCTTAGACTGTGGCAAACCAAGCAGATCACATGGTGCCATTTGCTCATTAAATAATGAAGCATTTCAAACACAAACCTCCCTCTGGAAATGGCAGGAAGGATACACTGAAAAGAACCATTATGGCTAATTCTTTGCTTTACCTTAGTTGGAAGCAGATGCTAAAGAGAAATCTGTTCTCCCAAAGACATTCCGTTGGGCCTCAAGGATACAATACAAACATGTGCGGGCTTAGCTATCAGAAACCGAAGCTGAGCCATAACATCCATTTTAAGAAGAGGAAATAAGTTCCTTTTTAGCTTGTAGGAAGCATTTGGCAGAATCCCAGGATTAATTTCCATTTGTTAAGTTCTAGTGCCCCCCAACGGGCCTCCTTTCCCAGCATCTGCACCCAGTAAGAAGTCCATATAACATCCTAAAGAAATGCCAGCCTCAAAACTCTCATTATCTTTCTTGGTTTGTTGAATGAATTCGCATAACTAATACTTTCTAATTTTCCATTAACTCTAAGAAAACCAAATGTCAATTTATATTATAAAATTATAATCAACTTAATTTTAAACAGCCAATGTCATTTATGTATTAATCTAATAGTCAAAATACTTTCTATTTTTAAATTTAAACCCTTACTTTCCATCTTAATGTGTGAAGTGGTTCCAAGGCAGAAGAGTGGTAAGGGGTAGGCAATGGGGGTTAAGTGACTTGCCCAGGGTCACAGCTAAGAAATGGCTGAGTCCATATTTGAACCCAGAACTTCCCAATCTCTAGGTCTGGCTCCCAATGACTTACATGCACCCCAGAATACTTATAAGTAACTATATAACATAGGATTCAGGCCCACCTTTTAAGTAGAACTTTAGAAGTTCTCTAGTCTAACACCCTCATTTTATAGATGGGAAAACTGAGGTCCACAAAGGTCACATGACTTGTCCATGGCAAAGGAAGATGATGAATGCAGAGAACCCTGCCCTATACCACAGTTTTCTCAGTCCTATTCCACCCCATAATCAGACTAGATCCTTGAAGGTAAAAGACACTTTGGGGGAGAGGGGGGAGTTTTAAAAATAATTTAAAATGTTTATTGATATCTTTTATTTTCACATCATCATCACTTTCCATTACATCTCTACCTTAACCAGCAAGCCATCCCTTGTATTCCCAAGATAATAAAAAGGAGGAAAAGAAAAGCAATTCTTCCATATTAACCAAGAGACCAAAAGAGTTGAACAGCCACCTCTGCAAAGAGTTGTGTATTTTCTCATTTTTCCTCTTAGGCCAAGCTTGGTCCTTATAATTACATAATTGAACACATCTCTCAATAGGCAAATCCAAAGTGGGAGCAGTAGAATTGCAGAACGCAGATGGGGAGAGAGAATGGGCCTTGACTTTAGAGAACTTTGTGAGGACAATTGGGTCAGGCGTTCTTTACTTTTCTGTGTCCTGGACCCTTCTGCCGATCTCAGAATGTTTATAAATGCATAAAAGAAAATACAAAGGTGAACAAAGGAAGCCAATTATAGTGAAATAGTTATCAAAATGTTTTTTAGTACCCAGAACCCAGGTTAAGCCTAGGTCCTTCTGCCTCCCACAAAAAAGTGCCAAATGTCACCAGATCATTTTTTGACTCTTCCTTGTCCTTCATTCCTGATTTTCCTTTATAATCTCATCTTCCCAGTCTCACCGAGAGAGGAAAGGCTGAATTATTGAAATAGCTTCCAAACTGAAGAAGGATCTCCTGCTCACCTTTGGCTAACTGTCCGCCTGCTCTTGTCCTCATAATTCACAGCCTGCGAGCATATTAGGATTTTTTGGCAGCTCCATCCCATGGTTGACTCACGCTGAGCTTCCTTTCAGACCTCAGCTTTGGCCAAAGGTCTGTGTCTAAGCAGTCTCCTGCCTCCTCTCCTTGTACAGTCGCTCCATGTGAGCCACCTGCGTTTTCTACCCTGTCACTAAGAACGAAGGAAGGCAAGACAGAGCTGAGGGCAGGCCACAGGAGATGCTCGTTCCTTGGACTTCTGGCCCTTGACTCATCTTCATTTCGGATCGCTAGCTCACTAGCTTTGCAGAGAGATCATGGTTAGTCTAAAAGTTCTGGCTTGAAGAGACAGGAGATAAGAAAATAATATCACTAATAATGATAAAAGCTAGCATTTAACTAGAGCTTTAAAGTTGGCCCAGGCTTTATATGCTATCTCGTTTGATCCTCACAATAATCCCAAGAAGGAGGTTTTTGAATTATCTCCATTTTGTGGATGAGGAAACTAAGGCTGCTCCTTATAGCCTCTGACATTTCCTGAGGCACCCCGAGGGTCCCAGGGTTTGCCCATGGGCACACACACAGGAAGAGATCAATCTGCCAGAGGTGGGACTGGAACTAGATGTTTATGACTAAAGTCAGTTTCTTATCAACCATGATCTGCTGCCTACTTCTCTATATCAAATTCTGGAACAAGGGGGTGGGGGTGGGGATGGATCAGAATTTTGGAGCAGGTTGTGACATGATTTGGTCTTTAATGTAAGGCTGAGTCAGTGATTTCTCAATGGTCAGAACAAAAATAAATTACAGTATATCCAACAGTTTAGTCACATGAATCACAAATGTCTTAGGCTACAAATACAGGAAAATAAATAGGGAATCTTAAGTTTTTGCATGTAGTAAAGAGTTATCCTTCCAATTGCCTTCAACAAAAGTAACATATTTGGGATAACAAAGCATTTTAGGGATATGTGAGCATGAACAGAATATACATTCAGAGGGAGAGAAGTGCTTATCAACAAATTTGATAAGCACAAGGGGCACATCACGGAGGTCTGGCACCTTGTGAGCTCAGGTTACTATGGATGGGCCAGAAAGGGGATGCTGGCACCCCGCTCTTCCAACTCTTGCTTTTTCCTCTTACTTGACAAATGGCTACACTTTCTGTTGCACAGTAAATACTGAGATAAGAGTCACAATGTTGTCAGTTGATGTCAAGTTCAAGCCTCCACTTCTTCTTGTAAAAGGCTTGCGATGATTACTTTGATTCACTTAGAAACATCTGAAGGGGAAGAGAAGAGAGTAAATAATCCAGAGTATGATTTCTTAAATATTTTCAAAAAGGAAAAAGATTCTGCAACTACAAACATTATTTAAGAACTGAACTGGATTACTCAAATGCACACGCCGAGAATGGTCGTCTGGTTGTTTGAGGTTAGGCAAGACAAGGGAAACATGAATCAACTTTCCCTTTCTTGAGGAAAAGCAGTGTTGTATCGTCAATACAAAAATGTTTGGCCTAATCTGAAATGAAGACTAAAATAAGGACCAAAAAAAATTCAATAAAGCTTCATTAATATCGTATTCTAAATAAAAAACTTACTTAAAGTCATTGGCACATTGGGAATTGAAGATTTCACTCTAGAGACAGAGTTCCTGGATTTGAATCCTGCCTCTGACATTTAATACCTGTGTCATCCTGGGCAAGTCCCTTAACCTCCCTGGGTCTGTTTCCTCATCTGAAAAATGAAGGGGTTAGACTAGATGGCCTCTGAGGTCCCTAAAAGCTTTAGCAAGTATCCTATGTTCCACCCTCCATCAACACAATTTGAAGCCCATCTATAACAGCCCAGAGAGCTTCTAAGTGAGCCACAATCGTGCAACTGGTAAGTGTCAGACTCCAGATCCAGGATTCCAATTGTACCGCTGTACCTCCCTAACATCAAACTTCAATTTCTCAATAGCATTAACAATTTACTTATTGAGACAACATCTGTTCTGTGTTCAATGAGGAATCACGGAGCTGAAACTCCTTTGATTTGACTTTGAGATATAAGAATTTAAATTTAGGTTTTATGCTAAATATGAGAATTCTAAAGTAATATTGTGGTCATTAATTTTAAAATAGTACAGCTTAAGTCAAAATTGACTTTTAGCAGCTTAATTTACAAAGAGGTGGAAAGAGTGAAAGTGATAATGTTGATAAAGAGTCAGAAAGTACTGCCTAGCTAAAAAATACCCTAAGTTTAATCCTAATGTCTCTAGACTGCAAATGTGAATCCAAAAGTGAATCTCACCAGAATCCAAAGTCCTAATTTGGAAGCCAAATCCAAAGAACCAAGAGATGCTGAAGAATCCACCAATAATCTAAGAATCCACCAATAATCTTCAGGGCACAGAGGCTAAGACTGCCAAGAATTTCACCAGAACTCACACTGAAGGGAGTGTCCCACTGAAGTGCCAATGAGCTGAGAGGGTCTCCTCACTCAAGAACCAAGTAAGGAATCACTCCACTCACCACTACTGTAGGATCCAAGGAAAGTCTCCTCCTCCAGTCTGGCTCACCGATGCAGAGTCTCAGACTGAACCTTCAAGCTGGCCTTTTTAAAGCAGTTTTCTTGACGTCACTTCCTGTCGCTCCCCCACTTTATGGGAACCAATCACAGTCCTTCAATTTGCCCAGCACTGCCCAAGATGGGGCACTGGCCTCTAGAGTTGTCACTCACTCTAGCAAGTGACTTGTGAACTCTCACACTTAGTGACTGGTAAGGTACTAAGTAGGGGTATCATAAGTTTTTGACTGATTTACTTAAAAGTTGTTGATTGATAGACAAAGAGAGTTTGATTCACTCTTCACAGAGAGGAGAAACTTGGGGAGCAGCGGGGCCCACTGTCAGAGAGGCAAAGCTGGAAAGGAGAAGAGGCTGAATCTTCCAGGCCAGACTCACCAGGGCATTTTTCTTTTTTGAATGTTTAATTTTTTAAAAAATTATATTAAATTCTTTCTTTCCACTCCTATTTGAGATCGTAAGTAATTTGATATAGCTTATATACATATGCAGTCATGAAAAACATATTAGTTTTTATATATACATATATTATATATATGTCATGTTGTGAAAGAAAACAGACAAAGAAAAAATAAAGTAAAAATAGTCCGCTTCAATCTGCACTCAGACTCTATCTATCAGTTCTTCCTCTGCAGGGGAATAGTGTTCTTTATCATGAGCCCTTTGAAATTGTCTTGGATTGATATCTTCATCAGAATAGCCAAGTCTTTGACTGTTCATTATCATTACAAAATTGTTCTTGTGCACGATGTTCTCACGGTTCTACTTATTCCACATTTTGCATCAATTCAATAGGTCTTCTTAGATATTTCTGAAACCATCCTAATTGTCATTTCTTATAGCCTAATAGTATTCGATCACAATCATAAACTGTAACTTGTTCAGTGATTCCCCAACTGATGGACATCCCCTCAATTTCCAATTCTTTCTCACTATAAAAAGAATTGCAATGCATATTTTATTACATATAGGTCCTTTTCCTTTGGGATACAGTACAGATCTAGTAATGGTATTGCTGGGCTGAAGGATATGCACAGTTTTATAGCCTTCTAAGTATATTTCAAATAATTCTTCAGAATGGTTCATCAGCTCACAACTCCACCAACAGCGCTATAGTGTCCCATTTTCCCATATCTCCTCCAACAGTTTTCATTTTCCTTTTTGGGTCATATTAGCCAATCTGGTAGATATGAGGTAGTATATAAGTTGTTTTAATCTGCATTTTTCTAATATGGTGCTTTTGAGTATTTTTTCATAGGAGCACAGCTTTGGTTTGTTTAAAAAGCGTCTACTTATATATTCTCACTATTACCAAATAACCATTAGTTATTTGGAAAATGACTTGTATTCTTTTTTTTTTAGATTTTTTTTTTAAACCCTTGTACTTCGGTGTATTGTCTCATAGGTGGAAGATTGGTAAGGGTGAGCAATGGGGGTCAAGTGACCTGCCCAGGGTCACACAGCTGGGAAGTGTCTGAGGCCGGGTTTGAACCTAGGACCTCCTGTCTCTAGGCCTGACTCTCACTCCACTGAGCTACCCAGCTGCCCCCTATGACTTGTATTCTTATAAATTTGACTCAGTTCTTTATATAGTTGAGAAATGAGGCCTTTATTAGAGAAACTTGCTGTCAAATATTTTCCCAAGTTTTCTGCTTTCCTCCTAACTTTAGCATTGACTTTGCTTGTTTGTTTCTTTTTCATTTATGTAATCAAAATTATACATTTTACATACCATTTTGCTTTCTTTCTTTTGTTTGGTCATAAATTCTCCCTTATTTGTAAATCCCATAGGCAAACGATTTCATGATCCCCTAATTTGCTTATGGTATCACCCTTTATGTTTAAATCATGTACCCCTGATTATGTTGATCCTAATCCTGATCCTAATCTGCTATATCATTTTCCAGTTTCTAAACAATTTTTGCCAAATAGTGAGTCCTTATTCCAAAAGCTTGGATCTTTTGAGTTTAACAAACAGTACATTACTATGGTCATTTACTGCTGTGTTTTGTGTACCTAATCTATTCCACTGACCCACCACTCTAATTTTCATTAATTACTTTGGTATTCTTTCCTTTTGTTCTTCCAGATGAATTTTATTATTTTTTCTAGCTTTATAAATTTTTTCACAATATGACATGACAGCAAATAAATAAGTTAATTTAGGCAGAACTCTCATTTTTATCCTATTGGCTTGGCCAACTCACGAGCAATTAATATTTCTCTAATCGTTTAGATCTAACTTTGTGAATGTTGTATAATCGTGTTCATTTAGTTTCTGGATTTGTCTTGGCAGGTAGACTCCCAAGTATTTGATATTTTCTACAATTATTTTGAATAGAATTTCTCTGTCTCTTCCTTCTAGGTTTTCTTGGTAATATATAGAAATATAGATGATTTATGTGGATTTATTTTATGTTCTACAACTTCATTAAAGTTTTTCATTGCTTTAGTTTCTTAGTCAATTCTCTAGGATTCTCTAAGTATACCATTGTATTGACTGCAAAGAGTGATAATTTTGTTTTCTCATTTCTAATTCTTTTGAATTCTTTTTCTTCTCTTATTGGTATAGCAAGTGTTTCTAGTATAATACTGATATAATAGTGGTGATAATGGGCATCTTGCTTCACCCCTGATCTTACTGGGAAGGCTTCTAGCTTATCCTCATTATAGCTAATGCTTGCTGATGTTTTTAGATAAGATACCACTTATGTTTTTAAGGAAAATTCCTCTGATTTCTGGTGTTTTAAATAGGAATGAGTATTGTATTTTGTCAAAATTTCTGCATCTATTGGGATAATATGATTTTTGTTGGTTTTGTTATTTTTTAATCAATTATTCTGATGATTTTCCTAAAATTGAACCAGCTCATTCTTAGCACAAATCCCACTTGGTAATAGTGTATGATCCTTGTGATATATTGCTTAATCTCCTTGCTAATACTATATTTAAAATGTTTATATCGATACTCATTTGGAAAATTGGTTTATAGTATTTTTTTCTTGGTTTAGATATCAGTACCATATTTATGCCATTAAGATTGGTAAGGACTCTGCCCATTTTTCCAAATAATTTACAAAGTATTAAAATTATTTTATAATGTTTGGTAGAATTCACTTGTGAATCCATTCAGTCTTGGTGATTTTTTTAGAAGAAACTCCTTGATGTCTTCCTCAATTTCTTTTTCTAAGATAGGGTTTAGTATTATTATTTCCTCTTCTGCTAATCTCAGTGATTTATATTTTTTAAAAATATTCATCTCTTTCACTCTCGCATGAATTGCTTTAATTTCCTCTTCATTGGTGACAACTCACCCTTTCCATTTTTGATACTGTTAATTTGGTTTACTTCTTTCTTTAAAAAAATGATAATTTCTTGAAATTTTATATCTAGGATCTCTTTTTTGATTGTGGCTTTCGGATAGTCCAGCAATTCTTAAATGAGCTCTCCTCAATCTATTTTCCAGGTCAGTTGTTTTTCCAATGAGATAGTTCACATTTTCTTCTATTTTTTCTATCTTTTGATTTTTTTTTTCATTTTTTCTTTGATAGCACATGAATTGATAGCTTCCACTTGCTCAATTCTAATTTTTTAAGAGTTCTTTTCTTCTGTAAATTTTTGTACTTTCCCTCCCATTTGGCCAATTTTGCTTTTTAATGAGTTGTTCTTTTCAGGGGATTTTTGAGCTTCTTTTTACCATTTGGCCTCGTTTGTTTTTTCAGGTGTTGATATTCAATATCTTTTTGTACCTCCTTTACCAAGGGATTGACTTTTTTTATGATATTTTTTACACAACTCATTTCTTTTCCCAATTTTTCCTCTACCTCTTATTTTATTTTTAAAAATTATTTGTGAGATCTTGCAGGGCTTGAGACTAATTCACATTTTTCTCTGGGATTTTTCATGTAGCTGTTTTTATTTCATTATCTTTTTCTGAGTTTGTTACAATCTACCTTCTTATAGTAACTTTTTATGCTCAGGTTATTTTTTTTTGTTCTTGTTCTTTGTTCATTTTCCCAACCTATAAGTTTTCAGTTCTTCCAAGGTGGTATGATGTAAGGAGAAGTGTGATCATGATTTTCCTGGGCTGTACTCTGGTCTCAAGAGACCACAAGTGCTCTTTTCTGCCTTAAAATTATGACTAGGGTTCCCACTCCTGCTAGTGCTTCTCTTTATTGCGGGACTGCTACCAAAATTATGTATGGGAAATGCAACAGAGTCCTGCTCCCAATGTTAGCAAAGGACCCCTTATAATCTCCTTCTGACCAACAGTCCTATCCTCTTACTGTCTATGAGCTAAGATGCTAAGGCTGCTTTTGTACATGCCCCGAAGGCCTGTTGCTGTCTTGCCAAGGATGGATGGTACTAGACTCAGCTCCACTCTTACCCCAGGGAGACAGACTTTTCCTGCCAACTTTCTAAGTTATCTTGGGTTGGAAAACTATTTTATCCTGTCCTTTAGTTGGTTCTGACACTCCAGAATTTATTTTAAGACATTATTTTCATTGTTTGGAGAAGAATTTGGGAGAGTTCAAGCAAGTCCCTGCCTTGCATTTTCCCAACAGATCATGCTACTGAAATCTATATTTCAAAGATTCACTAAAAATATAAGCAAGTTTTGAAATACACACACAGCCAAAGATTATAATCATAAACACACACACACACACACACACACACACACACACACACACACACACACACACATACACTCTCTTAATAGAGAAAACCTGTCCATTTCAAAACCCTTAGGAATGTACATTTAGGAAATGAAGGCTATTTCCTCTGGTTCTATATGTGCTCTTCTTACCTTGACAAAGTCACAAGGAGTGATATCTAGTGGCACTGCTTTTCCACACTGCTTTAAGTATTCCATTATAAGGACAAAGGCTTCATCCAAACTATAGATGCAATAGAAAAAACAATTGGTGGCAATAAAAAAAAAATGGTGGCAATACAAATAATATATAACTACTAATAAGGCAATGCTGGAGAAGAACTTTAGGAAACAATCTAAATAGTTATGGACTAAAAATACAAGCAAGGACTCATCATCGTAACAAAATTTTGGTAAATCCTATTCTTTTATGGGAGATTGTTCCTATAGTATGATCTTTTGGGTCACTGATATAGAATCAGATATTCAAATATCAGCCTTTTCCCTGGAACAAATCTAAAGTTTAAAGGATTTCCATAACATAAAGTTGTCTCTAGTTTCTTGTTTCGGACATAGATGACATCCCAGGATGTTAACATACCTGTCATTGTTGACTAGATAGTCCACCAACTCCTTGACCTTCTGGGTACTTATCACTTGTAATTTCAACAATGGAAAGTATTTTGTGTTTGCCAGTATCCCAAACTGCTTCTTATTTATGATGTGATTCAGAATAAAGCCCTTCACCTGTAAAACAACATGTCTTTCTACATTTGAAATGTGGCACAGAACTCAAGACAACATCCTAAGCCGGTGATAGCAAACCTATGACACGCATAGCCATTTTCGATGACATGCAGCCGCATACAGAGAAGTCTGGGGCCGCATGCCAAGGATGAAACATTTGCTATAGTGTAGTGTAGACACTCTGTGCACTGTAAATGGCAATTCTACCTATATTAATTTACCTATTTTGGTTTACTAAATATAGTTATATATTACAATTATACATTTGTTATTTAAACTATAAATATCACGAAATTATGGTTTTTTTTCTCAAAGTGACACACCACCAGAATTATGCTTGGTTTTTTGGTGAATTTTGGCACACCATGTTCAAAAGGTTGCCCATCACTGTCCTAAGCTAAACATTTTTGATAATCAGAAATTTGACAGTGTAGTAAATCCTTCTTTTGGTGATCTAAATCCTTTGTAGTACATAATGACAATAAACACTCATCATCTGTTTTTATTTTGTATTTCATAGGGAAAAAATTTAAGTAGACCTAATAGCTAGAGATACACATTTGTAATATGTGATTATGCTAAGAAATAATCTTAAGAAGCAGTGATTTTGTCAGTAGAGAGAACTACTCTTCCACTTTCTAATAAGTCTAATAATCAACCATATAAAGGCAAAAAAGGCTAAATGAAGAAGTCCCACAGCTAGGAAGGGTCTGAGGTAGGAATTCAACCCAAATCTTCCTGATGAACTAAGATTCAGCATCTTATCCTATACCCCTATAACAGGCTACCCCTTCTCAATATGTAAGTTAAAATGTTGTAGACTTCATTTAAGTCCAACCATTACCTACTATAAGATAAAATCTGCTATATCAAAAGTGCACTGAAGTTGTTACTCACTTGACAGGCAAATCCTGCTAGCCGGCCAGTATTCATATGTTCATCTATTTGTTGTAAAATAGCCACAGGATTACACCATCCCAAGAAATTCTATGAAAAAAAAGTAGGATGAAAAAAACCAATGGTGAACATTTAAAAGGGATGAAAAGAATGCATCCTCAATAGTAAATAAGTTATGCTTGGAACATTCCTACTTGGATATTGTAAAGCCTTAAGGAAAATCAAATAGAATTGCTCATCATTGATGAATTATAAGAGAATTCATTTTTGTTCAGTCTAATAGGTTCTTACTGGGCAAGGCAGTGCCAGTAGGAGATAAAAGAGAAAAGTTCCTCACATTTTCACAGGAGGAAGGAGGAGATCAACTATTTATACAAACACAAAATACTCTGAAGAGGAAGGGTACAGCATCCTGGGGAAGGAGGGTAGGATCAGGAAAGGTTCCTATAGATGGTGGCCCCTGAGTTAAGCCTTAAAGAACAAAGGGATTCTAAGAGGTGAACATAAGGAATACATTTAAAGTTCAGGGAACAGCCTATGCAGAACTATAGAGGTATGTGAGAAAATTGTGGAAGGAATTAGGACAGAAGGAAGTTAATTATGGGAGATGTCAGACTGCCTCCATTTTGTGCTTTAATTCTGGATTGGTTCCAAGACAGAAGAACTGTAAGGGCTAGGCAATGGGGTTAAGTGACTTGCCCAGGGTCACACAACTAGGTCTGATTTGAGCCTAGGACCTCCCTTCTGTACGCCTGGCTCTCCATCCACTGAGCTACCCAGCTGCTGCCACCCCATTCTATTCAGTTATGGGTCTAGTCAACATTCTGTCTTGTGAGAAAGTTTATTTAATTGTGGGAATTGAGAGAAAATGGTATTGCATTGTTTGAACCTAGACCTGTTGTTT
Source organism: Gracilinanus agilis (assembly GCF_016433145.1). Taxonomy (NCBI): domain Eukaryota; kingdom Metazoa; phylum Chordata; class Mammalia; order Didelphimorphia; family Didelphidae; genus Gracilinanus; species Gracilinanus agilis. The sequence continues at coordinate 753,044,156 of NC_058130.1, forward strand.
AGAGACCAAGGATCTTGGTCATGCTGACCAGAAACACAGTCAAATCTGAAGCTTGATGTAAGGAGTTTTCTCATAAATCTCAAGCAACCTATATGTCTTATCTGGAAACTGGCCCCATGCCAATCCCTTATTGTTACCATGTTCCTTTGATTGTTTATAGATTCTTGGGGAGGAGTAGGACACCTCTTTTTTATCCAGAGAAATGCACCTGTTCACTCTCATCCTGGAAAGTCCTTAATCTTTCTTCCAAATATAAATCAGATTATCTAATAAACTATTTCCTTTTAACTAATTGGTCCTCTATGATTGTTTTTAATGCATAAAATTTTGTCCTTCCCTGTATTGGGGATCCAGCCCTAAGTTAAGGAAGACGCCTGGTCCTGATTTGTTGGGTCATTGGCATTATATTGTTTAATAATGCGCAGAAGACTGAACCTTTGTATCCTCATTACACATTCAATGAACCTCTATTAAGGCCAGGCAAAGTGCTGGACATGGAGATACACAGAAGCAATGAGATGCTCCTCGCCATCTTGGACACAGTTTGCTGAGACTGTGTGTGTGCAGTGTTAGATACATCACTGTCATAGCTAACATTTACATACAGTTTACTATGTCCCCAGCACTATGCTAAGGGCTTTACAATTATTCTTTCATTTGAGCCTCACAAACACCCTGGGAAGCAGGAGTTTTTATTATCCTCAAATTTTTACAGAGAAGGAAACTGAGGCAGCAGTCAAGGGATTTGTCCAAATTCACAGAGCTAGTAAGGTGAGGCTGGATTTGAATTTGGGTTTTCCTGACTCTAGGCCTGGTGCCCTATGAACTATACACCACTGTGCTTCCTGAAGACAACTGATATGTTGGTTGATTTTGTTTTTACTTCTGTTATAAGAAATACTTCCTAAGAAGGGGATGCAAAAGGATATGGTCAGAAATGAAAGTCATATAAAAACCAAAGATATCAGCAACCGCCCACCCCAAAAGCCCTTACGCACAAAAGGCATTTATAACCTAATATGAGAAATAAGACAGAGACAAAAACAACTATTATAAAATGTGGACCTTTTCTTGGGTGCCAAATTGGTTGAGATGAAATTGTATCTTGGTCTAGCCTCCCTAAGAGCCTCAATCCCAAGGCAGTACAGTAAGTTAGTTTGTAAGTGGTTAGTTCAAGGGAACAATAGTAGGAAGTAAGACTGCGAAAGGGGAACACAGGAGTTGCAACTGTTCCATGAATTAAAGAAGTGTCATAGTTACTTGAAAACTGTCTCACAAACTTAAAAGGAGCAGAGGAGCTTCTGAAACCACCTTATAAATCAATGGGGCCAATACTAAGACAATGTGCTACCGTAGAGGAGGCCAGCGAGGCCCGGATATAACAGTCCCTCCATCCACTAACTGCCCTTCTTCTGTAAGCTACAGAGGAGCCTGGGACACGGACAGGAAAACCAGTAACGTGTTGTATTGTAGTGCTGACGACTTTGAGGTGCTGGTATGTTCGTGATTTAAGCCTGAGGTGACAGAGGTAAGAGTTAGTCCATTTCCCACCTCCAAATATAAAAATGGGCCTCAAACTCCTGCCCCTAGAATACATTGCCACCTGCTCGGGTTCCACGCTGCCCAAATATTCCCAACTGCAATCCATGACTACATAAGTGGCTCTATGTGCCCCAATTCACCCTCCTCCTTCTCACTTCTACCTCCTGGCTACCTTCTGCAAGAGGCAAACAAAGCTGGTACCTTTCCTTTGAACTCACCTTCAATTTACCTTCTATATGTTTTGGATATAAAGTTGTTTTTCCAATCAGAAAATGAAATTGTTAAGGACAGGAAATGTTTTTGTTTGTTTGTTTTTTAAACCCTCACCTTCTGTCTTGGAGTCCATACTGTATATTGGTTCCAAGGCAGAAGGGCTAGGCAATGAGGGTCGAGTGACTTGCCCAGGGTCACACAGCTGGGAAGTGTCTGAGGCCACATTTGAACCCAGGACCTCCTGTCTCTTGGCCTGGCTCTCAATCCACTGAGCTACCCAGCTGCCCCCACAGGAAATGTTTTTGCCCCATTTTTTTTTAATTTTTTTTTTTAAACCCTTAATTTCTGTATATTGACTTATAGGTGGAAGAGTGGTAAGGATAGGCAATGGGGGTCAAGTGACTTGCCCAGGGTCACACAGCTGGGAAGTGTCTGAGGCCGGATTTGAACCTAGGACCTCCAGTCTCTATTTTGCCCCATTTTTTACCTTTGAAGTATCACAGTTCAGCACAGTGCCTGGCACACAGTAGGGATTTAATAAATGTTTACTAATTTAACTACACACATGTAAGAATATAAAAATCATAAAATAGGGACAAAATGCTATGAAAGACTCAAGAAGAGAAAGAACACTTCATCTAAAGAAATCAGAAGGCTGCATAAAAGAGGTGGTATCTGAGCTGAGCTGGAGGACAGAAGTCACTGGCAGCTAAAGCAGGGAAGAGGAAGAACACCTTCTAGGTGAACAAGATGGTGTGAACAAAGACACAGCCATAGGTAAGTTTGAGACAGGTTCTGGGAGTGGCAAATAATCCAATTTCTCAGAATGTGTGAAGAGAATAAGAAGAAATAAGAAGGTTTGATGTGGATTGTCAAAGATCTTGAATGTTAGATTAAGGAAGAATTCTGCCTTCATCCAACTCTTTTTAACAGCTGTTAATATCTGTACTGTTACATAGCATCTCTTTTGTAGATTTTTTTAAAACATCCAAGCAGTTTTTATTCATTAATATTCATAAATACACACAGAAGCTTCATTAATTAAATTAATTAAATCCTGTAGTGCTTTAATTTTCACCTTTTTATACAGTCTCTCCAGCTGATCTGTAAGTAATAAATTCAGTCTTTGTAAAAAGCAAAACTAATGTATTTCTGTGACTCTTGCTTCAAATGATATTTCTTTTCTAAAACCTATAGTTCTTACTTTAACTAAATTTTTTTTTAAAGAAAATATGGTTAGTCTGAATGGATTTTTCTGGCCCCTCAGCCATCAGTCCCTATAGGAAAATAAGGGGAGCTGGGTACTGTGCTTATGACAAAAAACCATGCCATCTGGTAACAGTGCTCTGAAGTGCAGTCAGGCACAATCTCTTCCAAAAGGGATTCTTACCCTTTTGTGTAGTTTGTACCCCTTGGGCAATGTCTGGTGAAACCTACAGAACCCTATTCAGAACTGTGTTTTTAAAAGCATCCCAAAAATGCAGAATACAAATGTAATGAATCATATTGAAATAATTATCAAAATGTTACAAAAACAAGTTGATGGACAGCAGGTTAAGAACCACTGCTTTAAAGAACTATCTAAATGAGGATCAGAGGTAGAAGAGACTTTGAAGATTGTCAAGTTCAAATCCATTTTACAAAAGAAGAAACTGAGACCTAGTGCCAATGAAGGACTTGCCCAAGGTCATACAGGTAGTAAGGAGCAAAGCTGGGATTTGAGTTCAGTGGCTGTAAGTTCAAGTCAGTATTCTTTCCCCAACGACAATAGTAATAACTAACATTTCTATACCACTTATGGATGCTGAATACGGTGCCAAGCACTTTATAATTATTTTCTCATTTGATTCTCACAATAACCCTTGAGAGTTAGGGGCTATTACTATGGCCACTTTTATAGATGAGAAACAGGCAAATAGAGGTTAAGTGACTACTAGCCTGTTGTCACACAACTATTAAGGGTCTGAGGCTAGATTTGAACTTGGGTCTTCCTGGTTCCAAAACTAGTGTTCTATCTATCGCATGTCCCAAGACTCTGCTACTAGTCTAAAAGAAAGCTCTTCCATGATATTCTCTTGGACTAACCAAAGGAGAACAGACTGCCCCTTCTCAGTCCATTCACCTTGGCTGGGAACTTTTGTGTTTATTCTTCTACCCTTCAGCTTCTCCCAAACACACACTTAATCTAGCATTCAAGAGGGGGTTGGTTTCAAATCCAGTACACTGGTCACAGTGATGTAAAAACAGAATACAGAAATAAAAATAAAACTTAAAAACAACTGGTTTTCAATTTGAAATGGACAGATGAAAGGGCATTAGCAATACTACAGACAATTTTCTTGATCAAATCTGTGTGTTGGGAGCATGCCTTGTAACTGCTACCAACTAGTGGACAAAAAACACAGGGCAGCTCTCAGAAGGGAAGTTTGGGAGGATGAAGAGATGACGACAAATGCAAAGACACCAGAGTTGCTACAAAAATGAAAATGCCCACATGGGTCGGGGTGGACATGATTGGGGATGTGGACTCGAAACTACCACACCAATGCAACCACCAACAATTTGGAAATAGGTCTTGATCAAGGACACATGACAAAACCAGTGGAAATGTGCATCGGCTATGGGTGGGGGGAGAGCAGAGGGTGAAGGGGAAAGTAGGAGCATGAATCATGTAACCATGTTAAAAATGATTATTAATAAATGTTTAAAAAAAAAAAAAGAAATCAGATAAGAAATCTCAAGTAAGTAACCTGTGAGACATGCCCAGCAAATAATAAAAAAAATTCATCATGTGAAAAAAAAAAAAAAGAAAATGCCTTAGGTGAGCATCAGACTCCCAGAGAGGCAAAATGGGGCTCAACTTTTGTGGAGAACTGGGAGTAACTAAAATGGAACATCCAGGACAGGAACAGGGATAGGGAGGGAGGAAAGAAACTGGGAAACCCTTTAAGTAGTGCTGTCTTGGAAAAATCAAGATTTCAACTGGGGTTTTTTTTTTCTTGTAAGTACAAAGTTAATAAGGTCAAGGCAGAATCCCTCTCCACTGCTCAGTTTTGACCACCAGTTTTCAGAAAACAGGAACGAGATCTGACAGCCGAGGTCTTATTGGCATGTGGAAAAACAAGTAGAGCCCTGGGCCAGAGAGATGCCAGGCAAGCCTGGAGGGTGTGACAGTTCCTGGGTGAAAGGTCTCTCTACCTTCCTGGTACCTGGAGCTGCTGGTCTCTCTTGTCTGAGTGGGGCATCAGCAGAAGGCAGGCCAAGGCAAAAGCTGGAAGCTCTAGTTGGCTAAATTGCTTGGCAACTCCAATCATATCAAGATCCATGGAAACAGGACACCTTGAAGAGAATAGCAAATTATTTCCTAAGAAAACCCAACAAAACCCTATGGCAAAAGACACTAATGAACCTTTAGTGATTTTCCACAATTCCTTTTTACCTCCTTAAGTTTTCATTTAAAAAAAAAAACATTTTTTTAAAAAAAATTAAAAATGCTATTGACTTGGAATAGTTAGGTGGTCAGGCCTAGAGACAGGGTTCAAATCTTACCTCAGATACTTCCTAGCCATCTGACCTCTGGGCAAGTCATTTAACCCAATTGCCTAGCCTAGTGATGGCTAACTTAAGGCACAGGTGCCAAAAAGGGCACACAAAGCTCTCTCTGTGGGCACTCCTGCAGTCGCCTGCCAGAAGTCATTACTAGAAAGCCAGAGAGACTTGAGGTGGAGCGGATCCCTTCTCCCTCTCCATGTGTCTGAGGACATTTTTCCTTTCACCCATTCCTGTGCCCAGCCTGTTATGAATTTGTTCTTGTTTACTTAAAATTTTTTACATACATAGATTTTTGATACTTTGATTCTTATTTTGAATATTTTTATTTCTCTCTAAATATAATATTTCTTCTATTTGTTTTTCATATTTTTGGGTTTTCTTTTGATAATTGACTCACATATCCCATAATTCAATGATGTATTCTGAGCTGATCTGGGTGTTGATCAACCTCTTCAGGGGGGGATTGTATTTTTTATAAAAATCCAAGTTTTAAAATTTTTTTTGAGAAAATTTTCAGGAAGAAGCCTGCTAACGCTTTGAAATCAGAAAATGGACTATTTGCCTGCAGAAACCTACACTGAATCAAGATGATCCAGAAAAGATGCCTGCAGAAACCTACAATGAATCAAGATGATACAGAATGAATTTTGGGACGCAACTGTTTGAACTTGAGGGGACTGAACACAATAATTTTGATTTAAAAAATTTTTTTTTTTATTTTAAACCCTTAACTTCTGTGTATTGACTTATAGGTGGAAGAGTGGTAAGGGTAGGCAATGGGGGTCAAGTGACTTGCCTAGGGTCACACAGCTGGGAAGTGTCTGAGGCTGGATTTGAACCTAGGACCTCCAGTCTCTAGGCCTGGCTCTCAATCCACTGAGCTACCCAGCTGCCCTGAACACAATAATTTTGAATTGTAAACTCTTATGCCAAAGGGGACTGTCCCTTAATTGGCCTTTTGTCAATGCGCCTAGCAAAACATTGGTTTTTCTTTCTCTCTTTCTATCTATCTCTTCTACTTACCTCTTATCTCCAACTATTGTAGTTAGAATTTTAGGGGCACAAGATGATTATGTCAAATGATCAACTGGGGAGATGAGTCTCCCAAATAATTGTGGGGGGGGGGGGAGAGGGAGGGGATTATGATAATAAGATTAAATCTACCCTGCCCATCTTTAGATTTAATCATCAAAGGTGAAAACATCTTTACTTAACTCACAAGTTGGGAAGTCTGTAACCCACGTGTGCTAGAGTGAGTAACAAATCAGAATTTACTGACTGCTCAGGAGGCAGTCCTAAGAAAAGTGTCTGTTGTGAATGGACATGCAAACTAAGAGGAAGGCACAGGAAGTGACACAAAAGAGGCCCCTTTAAAAAGAGACAGCTGAGTGAGTCAGGTGCTCTTCTGGTTCTTGCTTGGACACGGAGGAGTGCTGAACCTGGGACCCTAAGACCTTGGTGAAACTGCTCTTAAATCTCTCTCTTAGAACTATACGTGGTGAGTGAAGAAGGTTGACTCCTTTAACCTCCCAGGAGGTACTAGCCTCCAGGAGGCTCCCTTGATTGGGAAAAGCCCTTGTAACTAAAACCCCTGTTAATTGACTTTTAGGCTCTGGCTGGACCTCTGGAGCCCTGCCAGAATAAAGCCCACACTTAAATACAAATCTCTTATTCTACCCTCTTCTCATCTCTCTACTTCTACTCTCACCTATATTTTGTAAATAAACTTCCATAAAAGTCATTTTGACTTGAGGTTATTCTTTAATTTGGAATTGATAATTATTCAATTCCCTGGTGACCTAACCTTTTAAAATATTCAACCAATCAAAAACCCCCTTTTCACCACTTACACTGTGTGACCCTGGGCAAGTCATTTAACTCCAATTACTTAGTCCTTATGATTCTTCTGCCTTGAAATAGATTCTAAGTAGTATCTTTTAGTATAGTGTCAATTCCAAATTTGAAGGTAGGGGTTAAAAAAAAAAAAGTAAGCCAAAGTCATTCACAAAAATGGTCATGGGCCATCATAAAAAAAAATGCTAAACTCACCAGTAAATGTATCATTCATTGCTAAGTATTATTAGGTGCTTACTATGTCCTAGGCACTGAGCTAACTATAGGATAAAAAGAAAGGCACCTACACTGTTCCTTCCCTCAAGAAGCACATGTTCTAATGGGGCAGACAACTTTTAAATGACCTGGAATGCACAAGAGGCAGACAGAAAGGATGGAAGGTAATCAGAGAGGGAGAAAGGTGAGGAAGTTGATAACAATATGCTGACAAGGGCCTTCTCTCCTTTAGCTCTCTTCTATTTTGGTCTAGAGCTTGTTTGTACATAGTTATCTCTGCCATTAGATTGCAAGTTCCTTGTGGGTATGGACAGTCTTTTGCCTTTCTCTATATCCCCAGGATTGGCACACAGTAAGTGTTTAAGAAATGTTTACTGAGTATATCAATCAGAATAGGGAGGTTAAAAAGCCCCTAGCAAGATAACAGAATGCTTCTGTCTCTAAAGATCATAAGTCTCAAGTCTGAAAATATTGCTTGTCTTACTCTAACCATGTACTTGGTGCTCTACAAATCCTTTTGGGAAAACAACCATTTTATTTATAAAATGTAAACATGTAACCAGTAATGTGCTCCTTCCACTGCAGAAAGGATAGGATCACAGATATTGGAGCTACAGGGTACCCAGAAGTCACCTAGATCAATCCCCAACATTTTCTAGATGAGGAAACTAAGCAGCAGCAGAGGCTATGACCTAGCCAAACTGAGGTTGGCAGAGCTGAGATTTGAACCCAGGTCCTCTGACTCCAAATTCAGCAGGCCTCCCACTGTCTAGCACTCAGTACCACACAGAGAAGCCCAAAAGCAAGAAGGAATGCTATGCCATGAGACTTACATGAAACAAATATTGTCAAGAGATCTTCTTAAGAACAAAAGGTTTTCTAACTCACAGTAGTTTTACCATTTTACTTACTCTAGAAGAACCACCAGACTCTCACAACAGGCCAATAGCTGAGTAGGATTCAGGGGGCAAGAGGCTGTGAATAAAATTTTGAAAACCCAAATAAAAAACATTGACATGACATAGCGATGTTCTTCTTATTAAATTATAACACCTGGGTGTTAGGAAGCCAAAGAAAAAGGTACCTGAAATGAGTGGTATCTGTGAGACCCGCTGCCAGGCTCTCCCGAAGTATGGGATCTGTAGGAACCAAACACATCACACAGATTCAGGGTCTCAGGGAGAGGTTTCGTCACCTCCACCAAATCCCCATCTTGGAGCACAAGTCCTGCACAGCACTGCCCGTGGTGACAAATTCCTAACTGCCTTCCCATTCTGGAAAATGTCATCTCCTAGGGATGGCTCATACTGGTGACTCCACTCCGCCAAGAAGGTCAGCTGAATCATGGGGGCTCAGGCTCACATGTGTCCACTCCACTAGTCAGAGAGCACACGGCATGGTCCTGACCCCTCCACCTTCCCCCAGCAACGGGTCTTATTTGGGGACAGAATTTACCTTCAATTCCTTCAGTGAGGAGAAAAAGGGGGTAGAAAGGGTGCTACTACAGCATACTAGATGGCCACCCACCCAGTGAGGGTGGAGATCACACTAAAATATCTACCTTAACCCAGGAAAATGACACCATACAACATTCTCTTTGAAAAAGTACATACATACTTCCTAGCTGTATGACCCTGGGCAAGTCACTTAACCCCCATTGCCTAGCTCTTAACCAAGGCACAGTGTTGATTCTAAGATGGAATGCAAGGGTTAAGGGAAAAAAAAGAACATACCTGCCACAAGGAATGTATATTAGAAATTGCTGTTAAAACATTCCTCAGATAGCTAATCTGGAAAAAAAATGTCAATAAATAATTTATCATTCCAAAGTTTCAAAGGAGATATTTGAAAATGCATAGTCTATCAAGGGTACATTTATAAATATGTACATTACACATAATAAAAACTACCCAGAAATTGTGTCAACATTTTGCAAATTAATTTAATAATAACAATGATGATAGTTAGCATCTGTACAGCTCTTTAACCTTTGCAAAGAACTTCACATAGACTAGTTAAAAAATCCACACAACCAACCTGGCAGATATTGTACCCACTTTACATATAAGGAAACTGAGGCTGAGTAAAGATTAAACAACTTGCCAAGGATCACACAGGTAATAAAAAATCTAAAGCAGGATTTAAACTCAGGTCTTCCTGATTCCAAGTTTAGCTCTCACACTATACTCCCTAGCTTCCTATAAATGTCCTAAGTTTCTTGTGTCCTATTCAAGCTTCATGGTGGCCTAAAGGTGACCCTGGGATCTCGAAGCCTGTACCACTGGAGCACAAACTAGGATATGCTGGTCAAGCTTGTAAGACTTCACGTAAAGGACCAGAATGGTCCTTTGTCATCTGAGGCCCAGTCAAATTACAGTCAAGGCTCATCACCAAAGGTTTGGTCACCAGGTGTCTGATATTTTCAATAATTCATGAAGACAATCTATCAGAGGCAGCTAGGTGGAAAAGGAGATACCAGGGAGTCCTGAGTTCAAATCCCAATTTAGAAACACACTAGTTGCATGACCCTGGACAAGTCATTTGGTCTCTGCTTCCCTCAGTTTTCTCATCTGTAAAAGGGAGATGATAATAATAGTACTTACTTGCTAGGGTTGTTGAAGGATAAAATGAGATATTTGTAAAGTACTTTGCGAGCCATAGGGCATTATATAAATGCTAGGTATCATTATTACTGTTGTTATAGCACAAAAGGACTATAATTTCCATTAACAGAGGAAGTACTCAAACTTATGAAATCCTAGCTTGGTGAAGGACTGAAATCTAAGTTTAATAACAGCTCTTATAAACAAGTTTGCATTAAGAGATTTAACACCAGGTTGCCCTCCAGACAAGGGCAAAGTGAGAAATGTTGGAGGAAATGAGGAAAAACAGAGATACTAATGCACTGTTGGTGGAGCTGTGAACTGATATATTATGGAGAACAATTTGGAATTATATCCAGTTATAAAACTCTGTATATTATCTATGTATTCTGTTTCGAACCCATGTGTTCCCAAGTATGTACATAGCAGCTCTCTGTAGCAGCAAGGAATTGAAAAATGAAGGGATGCCCATAAATTGGGGAATAGCTAAATAAATTGTGGTATATGATTGTGATGGAATATTATCGCGCTGTAAGAAACGGTGAGCAATTTTTTAAACTGATTTTTAAAAATTCTGGAAAGAACTATACAAGATAACGAACAGTGAAATGAGTAGAAGCAAGAGAACATTATACACAACCACACAATTAACAATTGAAGAATAAACTGAGAATGTTATCTCCAGAAAGTAAAGAGAAAGCTAAAACGTGAAGAACTTAATTCATATGATCATGCTGGCCTCCATGACCATATCCATGTGATGCAGAAAGAATGAGAAGGAGTTGGGACACTAGTGATCTACTCTGTAGATAGGAAAAAAACTAAGCTAGACATCTAGGAGATCTGTGGTTTTATTTGTGGAATATCTTCTTCTTCTGTATATATGGAAATATTTGTAAACATTTGGAATAAGACGACAGAACAAAATTAAAAACCCACCAGATTGTACCATATCCGTGTATGGATACTGAGGCTGCCTGACGGGAGTTTCTGCAGAACAGGATAATGTGTCCAACTTAACGACACCTACTTGTTTTTTGTCCCCCTGAGTTCAAGGCTCAGCTCCTGAGGGTACAGAGGGGCTTCCTGCAGGAGATGGAACTTACTTAACTTATTTTTCTTTCTGTCTCTCTGAAAGCTTAGCATGGAACTCTGCATGTAGTGGGTGCTTAATAAAGGTTTGAGGAGGACTATTTATGCTTTAATTCACATATCTGCATTAAGTAGTAACATCGACCATCAATTTAAAATCTTAACAAATTCTCCGCTAAAGTAAAAATCAGTCTCTGCCGAAGAGTAGAATCTTACCATGTTGAAGCCAAGCAGCTTCTGTAACAGTCCGCTCCACAGCTGAGTATCATATACCTTGTATTCCAAACTGAGTTCAGTCACCAATCTGACAGCCTGAGGTCAAAGAAAAGGGTTCATATCATCAAGCAGTCAAACCTTCATTGAGCTCTGGGCCAAGCCCTGGGGACACAAAGACACAGAAACAGTGCCTGCCCTCAGGGCGCTCATATTCCATCAGGAGATCACTAGCCACTTAAATCACTGTCCATCAGCATCTTCTTCCCAGCTGCTGCTGCTGCGCCTTCAGAGCAGGAGCCACGACCTAGCTGTAAACTCCTGCCCTCCCATAGGGACACTAGCCTAGTCATGCCCTGCTTTACTTGTCCACACCCAAAAGGGGGCATATCCAGCTTCTCCGATACGGCTTCAGGAACTTTCCAAATCAAGATACCCCTTTTCCTGTATTGTTCCCTCCTCCACTCTTCCTCCCTGGCTCTCCAGTGGTGTTTCCCCATTCTTTGTGAAGCAGGGAACGTATCATTTTTGTATTTGTATCCCTAATGCTTAGTACTTGGTAAAAAGTGAACATTTAATAAAAGCTTTCTTTTTTATTCATCCATTGAAAAATTAGAGAGGATTTTCACTCTTAAAGGAACTAAACCTGAGTGTATGTATGCACTGACTCATTTTATTTTTGTACATCAGTGACCTCCAAAAAGTCCTCAACCTATAACGAAGGGAAAAATATTTTGGTTCCTTGGTCTTGGAGAGAAAAAATAAAAGAAAAATAATTTAAGGGTTACAGTAGACTGTTCCCACTGCTCCCATTTAGCCCACAAAATGGAGTTTTAAATTTGTCTGACTGACTCAAACTACATACCATAGGTTCATGGCTATGATTTTTCCATAAGCCCTTAATCATTCCTTCTTTAGGACTGTTGTTAAATGATTCATAGGTGAGAGGGATGTTCAACATTTCAAATGCAGCCAAGAAAGTGATGCATTTCAGAAAACATCTGTTTAAAAAAAAAAAAAAAGAGGTATTTGTAGGAACAGAGTCTAAATGAAGAATTCATTCTACCCATCATACTTAAATGTCTTTTTAAAAAACCATTCACATTTTCTGAGAAAATTGTGGACTCCTAAACATAGAATTAAAAAATCTAAGCATAATATGTGGCAATATTTTTAAAAATAAGAATATTCCTAAAAAATTTCTTTCAGTTAAAAATATCTTACACATTTAGTTACACATAATAGTACAGTGGCAAAGAAGGATATTTTTGTTAATGTTAGCATCATATCCTCAAATGATTAATTATATCTACTAATATTTATTTATTCCCAAAGGCCAGAATCCATTAAAAATGAATTGGGCAGGGGCAGCTAGGTAGCTAGGCCTAAAGACAGGAGATTCTGGGTTCCAATCTGGCCTCAGACACTCCCTAGCTGTGTGACCCTGGGCAAGTCACTTAATCTCCATTGCTTAGCCCTTACGACTTTTCTGCCTTGGAACCAATATATGTAGAACTGATTCTAAGACCAAAGGTAAGGGTTTTTATTTTTTAAAAAATGAATTAGGCATCACAGATTATTCAAGAATAATCTTGTTATAGTTACAAATGTACATGTATCTGCTCCAAATTCAATTCTACTTACTTTACATCCTCATAAGGCTTTTTGAAAAGAGACTTGATTGTTTCTCTGTCAGCCAAGCATAAGAGACAGTGAAGAGCTCGTCTTCTATAGGCAAATGTCAGCTGACAAACAGTAAAAGGCTGAAAACCAAAAAAAAGCTTTGGGAATGTGTACACTCCTGCCTGATGCAGCCAATGCCACCAGCTCAGACATAGATAAACACAACCTGAAGAGTGCTCAAAGGCCAGGGAGCCCCAGTGAGAACCACAGGCCAGACTCTCTGGCAAAGTGGGTTTTCTTTTGCTCCTTCTTTGTACGCCATCTGCTAGTCCTGCTAATGGGCGATGGCACGCACACCCGCGCTTCCAGGGATGTGAGAATAAAATGCAAGCGGAGAGGAAGTGACAGCAACCTGCCCTGAGCAGTAATGACCTATCCTGGGCCTTGTTCATGGGGTTTGTAATGTATGACTTGTTTTCCATTAGGTCTGGGTCTTACTTTATCATGAGTCATACAGAATTCCTAAAGAAAGTCAACCTAAAAATGTGAAAAAAGCATGTCATATGAGTAATGGTTGAAGAAACTGGGACTATTTGGCCTGGAGAAAAGAAAATGAGACCCAAAGGCTGCCTCTGTATATGGAAGGTTCTTATGGGGAAGAGGCTGGCTGCGCCTGGCCCCAGAGGACAGAAGGAGAAGCAAGAACTAAGAGGCAGAGAGCCAAAATTTAGCTTGGCCTGTGGAAAAAATTGCTCCAAGTCTAAAAGTGGGCTCCCTCTCATTGGAGGTCTGTAAGCAGGGGCAAAAGATTGTCATTGAGGGGTTTACTTTTCAGATATGGCCTAGACTAGACGACCTCTAAGGTCGCTTCCAATCTGAGACCTTAAGGTTCAAATGTGAAAGGCAAAAATGAGTTTTACTTAAGCGTAAACTTACAGATACAGAAGATGTTGCGACCAAAAATAACATCCTGGAACTATAATCAATGGGACGTATTTGGAGGAGATATAGAACTCTGCAAAATACAAAGATGAAAAAATTCATTTACATTTAAAATAAATCATAAAATGCTATGAGATTATATCACGTAAATGTTACACTTCAATTTCTATAGAAAAAGTATCATAGGGTAATTTTATTTCTATATATGTGTATACTTTTGTATGAAAATATATGTGTACACACACACACACACACACACACACACACACACACACACACACACACACACAACTTCCCTTAACCAAAAATTGGCAAAGAAGATTTTATTAATTAATTTTAAAATGGAAAACAAAAAAGATTCTAATGGGCTTGAATGGCTTTAGTCCTTCTTATGTACCCTTAAAGCTAAAGAATAAAGATATAATATTCCTGATAAAGGAGTAAGTTGTATTTTTGCACTGTACCAAGTGTTAGGGTCACAAAGGCAAAACAAGCAAATAAACAAAAAGAAAACCCCAAAACAGCCCTTGCCCTCAAGGACCTTACATTCTACTGGAGGAGACAATTTGTAGACAGATACAAATGAATAGAAGGAAAAAGAGGAACAGGGGGATAATATTAGGAAAGGAGGGTCATTAAAGTACGGTTGGTTTTTTAAAAAATAAAATGTACAGAATATAGCAGAAAGGCTAGGAAGAACCAGGGTAGTTTTGAATATTACATGTTGAATTTATTATATATTTTAAAAGAAAAGCAAGCTATACATGACAGAGATCTGTAATTTCAATCTTTTTTTTTTTTTCTGTTAAATGTTGAATAAAATAGTTTTCTTAAAGGAGTACTTTAGGCAGAGATGGAAAGGGCGAGGATTCCAGGCATAGGACAGCCAGTGAAAAAGAAAAATTGACCACAATTTAAAGGAAGGGAAGTCATGTATAATAAGGCTGGAAAACTGGGTTGAGGCCAGGTTGGGAAGGGTTTTAAATGTCAGAGGGGTTTAATTATGATCAGAAAAGCAGAATGTTAAAAGTTGTTTTTATATCCAATTGGTAAAAAAAAAAATAAATCCATATCAAAACATTGTAGAAGCAGCAGAGTGACAGTGGAGTTTATTGAGCAGAGGAGGCATGATGTAGACAGACATGTACTTGAGGAAAACCGTTTTGGCAGCTCTGTGTAGGATGTAATGGAGTAGGGGGGACCCCTGAGACACAGATGCCAATTAGGAGGCAACTGCAATAGTCCAGGCAAGAGGAGCTAACAGAGAGCACTCTGGGGAGTGGCTGGGTGAGAAGAGGAGGGAGTCTGGAGAGATGGGAGGACGGGGGAGGAAATCTCCCTTCTGGAAACCCAATGGATCTGTGGGATGAGGGAGAGTGAGGAGTTAAGGACAAACCTGGATGATGGTATTCTTGACAGAAACAGAAATGAAAGAGGGTTGGGTGTGGGGGAGAGTGGGGGGAATGAGTTCTGCTTTGGATATAGAGAGTCTGAGGTGCTGATGGGACATGCAATTCAAATGTCCAACAAGAGAATAGCACTCAAGCGAGAAAAGGGTTAGTTATGTCGATATAGGAGGAAGGAGCCCCAAAACGCTCATTTTACCCATGGGAGCTGATGAGGTCACCAAAAAGGAGAAAAGAGAGATGGTAGGACAGAGCTTCGGGAATACACCGATGATTTAAGGGTTGCCATATGGACGATGATCAGCAAAGACAGAGAGGAAGAATTAGACATCAGCCAGGAGGTAAAGAGATCCCTTTTCCTCGCCCCCTCCTCAAGTCAGTAAACTCAAGTGGCGCTCTGTTGTCTCTAGGATCTAAAACAACTCTGGAAGAGAGGGGTTATCCACAAAGAAAGGATGGTCAGCTGGATGAAAAGTTACAAAAAGGTCAAAAAGGATGAGGCCTGAGAAAAGGCCACTGGATCAGACAAGTAAGACCACTGACTTTAGAGAAAGCAGTTTCTGGGCAGTGATAGGGTCACAAGTCAGACTACAAAGGGTTGAAAAGCCAGGGGGAGAAAGGAAGAGAGGACGAGTGCAGACAGCATTTTCTAGGAGTAGGACCAAGAAAGAGAGGAGAGGCATAAGACAAGAGCCTGAGGAGATGGAAGGGCCTGATGGAATGATGGGACACCAAGGCATGTTTGAAGGCAGAAGGTTAAGAGACAGTACATGGAGAGATATTGGAGGTTCAAGAGTGAAAAAAAATGACTAAGGGGGACATTGCCAAAGAAGCCAGGAGGGGACAGGCTCAAGTATACAAATAGAAGGCTGGCCTTGGCAAGAAGTGACAGAGTGAAGAGGGATAAGAATACTTTGAAGGGATGGCAGGGTAGAGTGAGGCTTTTTTAAAAAAAACCCTTTCCTTCTGTTTTAGAATCAATGCCAAGTATCAGTTCAAAGACAGAAGAGCAGAAGGGCAAGGCAATGGGGATTAAGTGATTTGCCCAGAGTTACACAGAAAGGAAGTGCTTGAGGGTAAATATGAACCCAGGACCTCCTCTCTCCAGGCCTGGCCCTCTATCCATTGGGCCACCTAGCTACCCAGAGGATTTTTTTTTTCAAGGCAGCAAGGAAGGAATCAGTTGAGAGAGAGAGAGACTGAAGATAAAAGAAAGAGGAGTTAATTGAGGAGGCTCTCCCTCCTTGTTTCTGCCTCTTAGAATCCCTGGTTTCCTTAAGGCTAAGCTCAAATACTAAGTAGAGGAGACCTTCCAGGGGTTTGACCTCCCCCCATACCTTCCACAAACTATGGAATGGGCAGCAGGGCAGTTTGGTTCTGCTTTTCTTTTCATCCCCCGCACAAAGCACACTGATTGATATATTGGCAGAGAAGACAGGAAGGGATTTATGTTCACCAAATGGAGAATGGCTTAACAAAATGAAGTAGATGACATAATGACACAATTGAGTCATGACAAGTGATGACTATGAAAAGCCACTGAATTTGAGGGCAGGAGGGGACCTCAACGGATCTCTAGACCAACTCAGAAAATTCTGAGCAAGAACAGACCTGTATGAAGTGAGGCACAGTGAAGGAATCAAAGCTGGAAAAACAATATTTACAACATCTACAACCATATAAATGCAAAGTACACAAAATGAAAACAGAATGTTATATGATCATAATGGCCAAGTTTTGTCCTAAAGAAAATGCAACTCTCTTCTTTTTCTGGTGGTGGGGAGCAAACAGGTGTGGAACTCTGCATGTACCATCAGATTTCGCAGGCATACTGGTTAGTAGATTAAGCTAATTTTTCCTCCCTTTCTTTTTACAATCTATGTAAATGGGATAGTTCCCTGAATGAGGGAGGAGGGAATACATTCAGAAATGAAGATGATAGAAATAGAAACGATACTGATAAAATATTTTAAAATATGTCTGAGTTTTGCACAGTAAAAACAATTATGATCTGTGAAACATCAACTCACTTTGTGGTAAGATTTTCCAAGATCTGGACTTGGTGAAAAAATGTAGTTTAAACATATTGAAAATATTTATTTTTGTAAAGCTGTCTTTTATAAGTAAAGAAAATGAGTATACCTTTGGAGGGCTTCATCCCCTTGAAGATTAAAGAATTCTGAAGGTATCTTAAAAAAAATTAAAATAAAAAAATCAAATAATGACATACGCAACAAATCTCTTAGTTTGTACGGGTATAGCTCCATTTCAAATCAAATGCCATATGTGGAATGTTAATAAAAAAACAAAACTCATCTTTTGCTTTACGAAGGAATTTTTTTCTCTGTTGTAGGCCCCACCACAGGATCAACTTGCCTAAAATTTATTTATTTATTAATTAAAATCCTTTTCTTCTGTCATATCAATTCTAAGGTAAAAGAACAACAAAGGGCTAGCCAATTGGGGTTAAGTGACTTGTCTAGGGTCATAGAGCTAGGAAGTGATCTGAACCCAGGCTCACCCAAGCCCTCCCAACTGCAGGCCTAGTGCCCCATCTCATTTTTTTTTAATCTAAAGTATAAAAATCCTACAAGAGTTGCCTGAGGTGTGTGACAGTGTGTGACAAAGTTTGAACCCAGGGCCACCAGACTGAGGCCCTCATTACTCCATATCTTCTCTTTTAAGGAATCCTATTTATGTATAAGCACACACTTTAAAGAATATGGCTGCTTATGATCTAGGACAGTGATGGGCAAACTTTAAAGAGGGGCCAAAGGAAAGGAAATGCTCATCTGTCAGTCTAAGGCAAGTTTTTCTATGTTTCATTGTATTGTATCCCACTCATTGTATTCGTCAGATTAGGAATAATGTCACCCAGTGGGATAGAACATTTTAGGGGGCCACATCTGGCCTGTGGGCCGTAGTCTGCCCATCACTGATCTAGGACAATGCCAAGGGACTTATGAGAAACAATGCTATCCACATTGAGAGAAAGAACTGTGGGAGTTAAAACACCAAAGAAAAAAGATAATTAATCATTTGTTTATTTGGGTATATGATATGCGGTTTCAGTTTTAAAAGATGACTATTAAAAAATAAATAATAAGGAAATAGGCATTGAGTGATAATACATATATAACCTATTGGAATTGCTCATCAGCTCCAGGAAGGGGGAGAGAAGAGAGGAGGGAGACAATATGAATCACGTAACCATGGAAAAATGCTTAAAAATAAATAAATTTTTAAAAAAAGAATATGCTGCTTGAGGACTATCTAGGTGGTACAGTAGATACAGTGCCAGGCCTGGAGAATCAGTAGGCCCTGGGTTTGAATTTGGCCTTCCTAGCTGTGTGACCCTAGACAAGTCACTTAATCCTGACTGCTTAGCCTTTGCCACCTTAAATCTTGGAGTTGATACCAAGACAGAAAGTAAGAGCTAAAAAATAAATAAATAAAAAAGAATATGCTGTTTGCTCCTGGTACAAAGAAGTCTTAATGATGCTATCTACCATATACTACCTTAAAACCCTAAAGAAATAATGAAAAAAATTCTTTATTGGGATAGTAAATCCTATATGGAACTAGAATGATTTCTAGGGTCAATTTCACTTAAAAAATAATAAAAACAAAGAAAAATCACACTTTGGAAATTCTTAATCCTAAAAAATTAAATGGCCTAAAAAGAAACACTATGTGAAAACAAACAAAAACATTAAAAAAAGTCCAAAGCACACAAAAATCAGATAACAAAATTCACCCTATTCAGACCTTTTAGGTGTGAGACCTGTGGATGAAGCACAGAATTTTAAAAAGGAGGTAATTCTCTCATGCGGGGAAATCTTTAACCAGATGTTGCCATGTGGCAAAAGTAAGGAATAAACAACTGTCCACATGCCTTATTGGCATCTTTAAGATGTCAAGAGGATGCTAGGAAGGGCCTAGGCCTGTGGGGTGGATCCCCTGTGGCAAATCCATATGAGGACAAGAAAGGGAAGTTCATAAGAGGCAAAATCCAGATGGGTGCAAACTGTGGCTCTGGAGAAAATTCATAAAATGAAGAGCTTTAGATCCATAGGGGCAGAGGTCATGAGTTTCTATGTTTCCAACACCAAATCCCCAGCGGTAATCACTACTTACTTCATTGGTCTGTGTCGCTGGACATAACCATTTTTCAAGAAGCATGTCCCAGATTTTTTCCAAATCCAAATTGTTAATTTCAGCTATTTCCTTGGCTGCTGCATGAATATCTATAGACCCAATAAAAAGTGAATTAAAAAAAAAACCCTTAAGAAAATAAAATAAAAACCTCAATACCAGGTATTGGTTCCAAAGCAAGAGTAGTGAGGGCTAGGCAATGGAAGTTAACTGACTTGCCTAGGGCCACACTGCTAGGAAGTATGTGAGGCCAGATTTGAACCCAGGACCTCCTATCTCTGAGCCTGGCTCTCAATTCACAGAGCCACCTCACTACCCCCCAAAGTGAAATTTTAACCAACATTTTGAACACAAGAAGAGGGAAAATCTGGGCAACTTTCTTCTGTGCAGGCCAGACAGAGGCCAGCCCTCACCAGGACAGTCTTTGTCAGCAGTTCCCTGGATCCTCAGCAGGATGCTGCCATGCTCATACAGACTGGCAATGAGTTGTGCTGGCTTTCCTAGCAGTCTCAGATGCTCTGGAGAGCCCAGGCCGTGCGTGATGAGCACGGTCTCGGTGCCTGACCTCTGGTACTGCACCCTCAGTTTCTTCAACAAGGCCTCAGCTTTCTCATGAGTTTCATCCTTTGGGGGGAAAAAAAATCATAAACCAAAAGGTAATCCTGTATTACAAAGAAAAACTGGTATTTGTGGAGAGTGCTTGAAAAGTCACTCTGTGCTGTCCTCACAATGACTACAGGGGAGGTTGGGATAATGTTACTATCCATTCTACAGACAAGGCAGCTGGGCCCAGAGAGATATGACTGACCTGGGAACTGGAATTCAGCTTTCTGATTGGTTCCAGGCCCACTGCTCCTTCCACCTGTGGCCCCTTCTTTAAGTCTGGAGGGCCATTCCAGTAAGCAGCCCCTCCTTCAGCCGTCTCTTGGCTGCTGGCCCAGAGCATCTCCTTGCCAGCTCTAGTTCTTTGACTGGCTCACAGGCAGGTGCCTCAGTCTCTAAACAAAGCAAAGGATCCCCCTTCAATGGGGAGGTATTTATTGATATACTGAGTTTTCTATTAGTCTGGACCTGAGACTTTACTGGTGGAGGCAACACAGTGGAAATTCCTTTTCCTGGGTCAGGTCAGCACCTGATCTGACTTCATTATATTAGAGCTGCCTGGAGTGATTCAGGGCCTTCCTTGATCATAGCCTGTAGCTGCCATGTGTCAAAGGAAAAACTTAAACCAGATTCTTCCTGACTCTAAGGCAGTCTGGCCACCCTGACATGGTACCTCCCAGAAGGTGCCTTAAGTCAGCATAGTCCATGCAAAATATAAGACAAAGACAATGTCAAAAGGACCAACCTGGGATGAAATATTCTTTAGCCATCTCTCAGCCAAATAAAGGCAAAATTTCAATACAGTTATCTTGTAGCAACCTAAAAAAAGAAAGGAGGAAGAAATCACCATTTCAAATAATCCTTTTTTTTTGTTAAGCTAGAAAGTAACATTTCCAATTCACTTCATTTACATATTTGATTGTTTTTTATCTTGCACAAATTACCTACAAAACACCTTTGGAGAATATGATCAGTCTTCTACATTTTTCTAGTTTCACCAAAGTGATTTTTGTGACCATGAGGAGAGCCCTGGAACATGAGGCCCTGTATTTCATTCATGGAGAAAGGCTGATTGATTTTTGGTACTAAGAAAACAAAAGGATAACATGGAGGTGGTACAGGAATAAAGAAAAATGGGGGTGAGTACAGCTGGAAGATGAAGGTATAAAGCTGAGAGATTGATATGGTATAATCAGCAGGATCATGTTGTGATTGGAACAAACATGGACATCTGACTTGCTTCACTGTTCTGCCTGGAGAGAAAATACTTTTCCATGGGAACACATTCTTCCAGTTTCTTTAGGACAGAAGTACAGTGATCCCATACCTATCGAGAGGCTTACTTTCCAGAAACCTCCATGATAGGTGAAAATCCATGAAGTAGCAGGAGAGCAAACAAACCAATGCTACAGTCACTGAGCCAATCAGCGCTCAGGATACAGAACACAGCGCCGTGATTGGTCGCCTTTCATTCCATTAATCAATAGTGTACAGTGTACAATCTCATGTTGGCAAACCTGCACAAGCGGTGGTGGCGTGCTGCATTTCCATTGTGTACAGTATGGTATTCATCCACAAAATCTCATGATATAGCAAAAACTCCATGATACGAGAATTAGATATATATTTTTTAAAAACCACAATACAGTGAAGCTGCAATAAGTTAACCATGATGTAGTGAGGGACAACTACTTTGTTTATTCACAGGCTTTTGCAATAATGTCAAGATCTTTAGAGGCAAAACAAAATAAGACAGAAATGGGATCTTGATTCTATAGCTATGGAGTCAATAAGTCATAGAACTACATCTATTCTCAGCCAATGTTTCAAAGGCCCAAGGAGTTGGTTGGGTGACTTCAATGAAAGAACCACAATACCAAAAAAAGTTGCTACCTTCTGGAATGTCCTGAGCAAGATTGATGGCAATAGCAACAGCCCATTCAGGATTAGCTATGGATAATAAATAGGACTGCAGGGTCTGGAAGGTTTTAGCTATTTCCTTGTTATTCAGGGTTGAGTCTTGAGCTTGCACCTGCTTCAGCAACTTTGGTTTCAAGCTTTTTTCAAAGACTTGCTTGACTGTTGACACGTACAAAGAATCCAAAGAAACCTTTCAAGATAAAGAGGGAGGGCCACAAGTTATACAAGTAGCACAAAATTTTTGTAGCCAGAGCCTGAACCAGTGGATTAAGAATAGGCCTGGCCAGAGTTTTGCCAATTACCTTCATTAGTTTAGCAATCAACAGGAATGTTGGGAAGGACTCCTCCCGGAGCTCAGCAGCTATGAGACAAATGGAGAAAACAGTTTGTCCAAGAAATCAAGGGGCATGTTTTCCACTTGTTGAACCAAAGAAACCAGTGAATAACATACAAAGAATCTTCCAGAAGTTCTGCACTTTCCCAAAGAAAATCAGGTGAAAAGGCAGCCGAATCTGAGCAGCTGAGGACAGGGTCATTGTGTGGTTCATGATGTACTCGTGTTCCAGATTCCCAGGAGGAGACGCTCGTCTATAAGACTTCAAATGCTTCATCAGACTCAAGCCCTATACAGAAAGAACAAGGGTTTCCTATCAGATGAACAGAGATCCTTGACTTTCTTTGAAAATTTTCTTCTGTGTATAAGAACATAAAATACGTCACATGACACCCGACCCCACGGCCGTCAAGCATAAGAGCCTGTCTTTCATAGCGTTTCATGGAAACACAGCAGTTGATCTCTATAACATTTCCTCAAAGGCTATGGTTATAGCTTAAAGAAACCAGTTTTAGCCTTTTGAACACAGTCTTCCTTTTGGTTTCTAACAAACCTTTTAATGTTATGAATGGCTCTGCTTCTCTTAAGACCGAAGGACATGAAGTTTATCACAAGATCAATTGCTTGGTGATGAATGTTTAACCTACAGTTATTCTCCAAGAATATCTATTAGAGTTGGGGGCAGGGTGCAAGCTATATCAGACAAAATAATGGATACTTGCAGGGAAAACAACTTAGAAAAATTTCAGTGATGGACCCACTAAAAGCAAAATGAACTTTTAATAGAAAAATGTATACTTTGTATATTTAATAGAGAAAATGCCATGAAATTACTAAAACTTTTGGAGAAGACTCAGTTTCATGCATTTTGGGTGCGCTTAATCTTCCTTCAACTCTAACCCTAGTTGAACACATTTCTTTTCAACAGCAGATCATTTCAATCTCATGTTGTGTTTTGATTTTCTTTTCCCATCTTACCCAGTGATCTCAACTGACAAGTCCAATATCCTCTCTGCAACAGGTGACACTGTCAATCACCTCCTCCTGCAAACTCTCTCTCGAGGTTTTTTGGACTCTGTTTTCTCCATTTTCCTCCAATCTATCTGACCTCTACTTTGGAGTTTTCTCTGCTGGAAATTCATCCAAGTCATGTTCATTAACAATAAGTATTCTTCAAAGCTCTGCCCTGAGTCTCCTCTTCTTCCTCTATGTTATCATACTTAGTGATCTCATCAATTCCTATTGGTTCAATTATCATTGCTATGAACATAATGCCCAGAAATATATACCTAGCCCCAGTTTCTCAAGAGCTACATTCACACATTTCCATCATCTGCCTCTTGGACATTTTGAAGCATAAGTTCTATAGAAATCTTAAAACTCAACATTTTCAGGGCCAAACTAATTTTCTTTCTCCTCCAAACCCTTCCCTCTTCCAACTGATGCCCATCAGGAGTACTACCCAGGCTCATCACCTCATCATCATTCTCAGCTCCTCATTACATTCATCTCACAAAACTAATCCACTTCCAAATACTGTTTTATTTCTACCCTTGTTGCATATATATCATCCCTTTCTTCCCACACAAAGCCATTATTCTAGATCTTCCCTGAACAGAGCATTAGCCTCTTAATGGGTTTTCCTGACTCAAGGCTGCCCCTACTTCAGTCAATCCTGTGCTCAGCTACAAAGTGGTTTTCCAAAACACCGGGCTATGTCACATCCCTTCCCAATTACCTCTGGGCCCAAGTACAAAGTCCTCTGTGTTTGATATTTTACACTCTTCACATCCTGGCCCTTCCCACCTTTCCAGTCTTCTTGTACTTTATTCCCCTCAAGAAATACTTTATACTCACTACAATCCAATAGTATATTATAATAAATTATAGTAGTGTAACCCACTACAATTGTCCCTCATACATGACATTCCATCTCTCCTCTCCACTAACTGGCCCCCATTGTCCAGTACTTCTCCCTTCTCATTTCTACCTCCTTTCCCTGGCCTTTCAAGACTCAGCTCCAGATACTACCTTGTCCTCTGCAATGATCTTATATCTGCTCTATTTGTAACTTTTGCTCATCATTCACATGTTTTCTCTCCCATGAGAAATGCGAGTTCCTTGAAGTTTAGTAAAGCTTAATTTTACCTTTCTTTGTGCCCCTAGCATGTTTAGTACTTGGAACATAGAAATGTGGGACAGATGTATTTGATTGATTAATGGGCTCATCCATCCTCTAATGAAGTTTAGACTCCTTAGGAGCATCAGGAAGTTAATTTACATTTGGAAAATACCAATTTATGAACATTAGGGATAAAATGGGAAACATGGGTAATAAGGAAAATCTCTGTTAAATACTATGAAATTTTTAAAAGGGAAGGCTACTCAAGAGAAGTGGAAAGTCTACCATTATCCAACATAACATAGGGAGCTCAGTTAATGTTTATGTATTTTCTGGTATACCTGATTGATATCAACATTGGTGACCTTTTCATCAGCTTTTTCCATAATTTTCAAGACAACTTCAATAATTTCATAGTCATATGGATCCAACTGTTAGAAAACAGAAATAAATATAGTTACACTAGAGAATATTATCTGCTTAAAATAAGATTGTAATTCCATTAATTAAAACTGTGGCTATCCACATGAAGCATTCTCACGTATTCAACTGATTCAAGTGCTCTTATAAATCTTAAATTGCTATGAAAACATGAGCAATCAAAGAATAAGTACTCAACTTTTCTCCATTCTAAAAATCAGCATTACCAGAACAAAATCTGAACCCTAAGCAGTAGCATGAGATAGAAAATCCCCCCCTTTAAAGAATGTTAATGTCTTCTGTTTTTCTATTACAGTCATTTTCAGGCACACACAAAATATACTCAATGAACCTTCCCTCTTTAACACAGAAAAACAATTATGCAATTAGAAACCTCATCTAACCAGCATATACAACATTGGTACCCAGTTTTCTACATCTCCAACAAAAGAACGGAGGTGTCTTTCCTTACCTCCCAGGTCAAGGGTGATTATTACAACTGCAAACCATATGGCTTCATTTTAGTGTTCTTTTTGTTGAAATTAATAGTTAGTTCTCTGGAAAGGGCTTACTTTACTCTGCATCAGTTCAGACAAGGGCCCAATTGTTCTCTGAATTCCCAACTATCTTTTCTTAGGATGTCAGCACTTCCATTTACCACAATGATATAGTCACCATTCTCTTTTCAAGGGGCACCTATAGTTTTTTTGCTACCACAAGAAAATGTCCATGCAAAAGAGAGCTTGTTTCCTATCTTTGATTGCCTTGAGGCATATGCCTTCATCTCTGGATTAAAGGAATAGGAACAGTTAAGTGACATTCCTTACCTAATTCCAAACTGACTTCCTGATTGGTTGGGTCAATCAAACTGTCATCAATAGTAGATTAGCATTCCTGGTTTCTTGAAGCCTCTCTAATATGATTTCCATATTCCGTTTTGTTTTTGCTTTTTAAAAGATGTTTCCAGATAACCAAAAATCTGGGAAGACCATATCTAGGCTTTAAACCTAATAAATTTGTCAAACTCTTGATTAAAGTTACAAATATTTGATTTCTTCTATTTATTATGAAGAATTTGAAAGTGAAAAATGACCATTTGTTGGGACTAGCCACGCTAGAAATTTAGGATCTACAAACATGATTCTCACAAAAATTCTCATTACTCTTTTTAGGAGCAGAATAAGTGACCCCAGCCTGGAGAGAATTACTCAGGTGAATTCCTGTCTCTGAGAAAAAAAGAAAGCAGCTGCTAAAAGGTATAGTTTTGCTTACTCTGTACTGCCACCATGTGGAACCCTGCCTATGGGAGCCAATGACCCAGTAAAAGCCGAGTAACTCACTTTCAGCATGTTCAGTGGTTTAACATATATAGAAATGCAGCATGTCCTAGAGCAGTGTTGGTGAACCTTTTAGAGAACATGTGCTCAAACTGTACCTTCAAGCCACCTAATGAGCTCGTGCATTATCCCAGACAGCAGAGGGAAGAAGTGCTCACATTGGGCTGCTGGACAGAGGGACGGGGCATGCAAAAAATGACCTCAGGCATGGTGGAGAGGGGGAACAGAGCAGCCCCCTCCATGCCTCTGGGGCATGCACGTCATGTCTTCACAAACATGGTCTTGGAGCATTAACAGTCTTTCCCAAGATAGAATACAACTTCCAATGTTTAAGTAAATCTCTAGGTTCTTTGCTTAGCTTGTTCTTTGACTCTGGATTTCATTCCCACTCACTCTTCCAAATCCAATCTGTTGTCTGATCTCATTATTTCTACCTTCACACCTCTCATATATACCCCCTTTCTCTCTTCACACTGCCATCCCTGGGGTAGTGCTGACCCTCCTCACCTCAAGTCTAACTATGGCCATAGTCTGCCTACCTCCAGTCTCTCCCTACTTCAGTCCATTCTCCAAACAATTGCCAAAGTGATTTTCCTGAAGTGTAGGTCAAATCACATCATTTCCCTGCTCTTTAAACTGTAAGAACTACCTCTTCCTTCTAGGATTACATATATATAGTCCCGGATTTGGTATCAATTTTTTACTTTTTGATCTTCATTTAATTCTTTTATTTTAAATGCATATATTTATTTATTTATCACCAGTTACCTGTAATAAATTTCCACATAAGTTTTCCAAAGTCATGAACCAAATTGTCTCCCTCCACCCTCTTGGATCTGGCAAGCAATTTAATTTGAGTTATACATGCATTATCACACAAAACATATTCCCATATTGTTCATAATGTTCATATTTTACTAAGTGAATAATCTTATAAAACTAAAACCCCAAAACATATACCCAAATAAGCAAATGAAAAATCATATGCTTTCACCTGTATTCCTACTCCAATAGTTCTTTCTCTGAAGGTAGAGAACATTCTTTTTCATAAATCTCTCTGAATTATCCAGATTTGGCATTTAAAGCACTTTACAAATTGACTCCTTTTGGATTTTTCCAGTCTTCCTATATTCTCCATGCTCTCTATGACCCAGCCATGCTGATCCACCTGTTATACTTGTTCATGACTTTCCTTTGCACAGGTTGGTTCCCCCAAGTCACTTGAGCCTCCCCTGTAGGGATAGCTTCCTTCAACTCTGTATGTATCTTGTATATACTTTTAATTTACATATTCTCTCCTCCATTAGAATGTTGCTTTTATGGTTTTTGCTTTCTTTGCATCCCCAGGAGTAAGCAAAATGCCTGGCTACTATTGATTGGAAATAGAATTTTGGACCTCTTCTAGAAACAATAATTAGACAGAAAAGCCCCAAATATACCAAAATTATAAGCAGTACTTTTTGAGGTAGCAAGAAAGCTGGAAACCAAGTATGTATCTGTTGGGGAAGGGCCAAACAAATTAAATAGATGGTGATATTAATATGCCATAAGAAACAAATACAAGATATTCACAGAAAATGAAGACTCTTATGAACTGTTTCAATGCAAAGAAAAAAGAATCAAGGGAATGATATATAACAATGAGAACCAGAATGAAATGAAATGAAATGCTAATGAAAACAAAAATAAAAGGCAGCTCAATTCAGATTAAATGAAATGATCAATTGATCTTATAAAAGAAGTATTTAAAGTGCTTTCTTTGCTTGAGAGGAAGTCACTGCGTTATACACAACTGCTTTTCTTTGTTACAAGGATGAATTCTCTTGGAATGAAATCAGGAAACCACTGGTTTAAGCCCAAAAAGCATCAATAAAATGGAAAAAAATTTTAGTGGTTTAAAACTTGAAAAAATAGAATTTAAAAATATTATGATTGTATGCTCCAACCCTTATTTCCAACTGAAATAAAAAGAAAAATGTTCCATATGTGAAATATATTAAATTATCCATTAGTGGCATTTAAAGCATTAGTGTGAGCAGCTGAAAAAGAAATAGAAGACAGAAATAAAAGGACACATGATTAAACAGCCAACTCACCTTGTGCAGAATGCCACTAAGACTCACAACCAAATTGCTTGTGCTTTTCAGTAAGGGCACAATCTCGACTGCTTTGGCCAGAACTTTGGAGTGGAGCTGTTTCAGAGAAGACATGGCCTTGTCTTCCTCACAGTGGTCAATATGATTATGGTGAAGAATCAGAGTTTCGATGAAAAGCTGAAGAGCTGCATCACTGTCCAAGCCATATGTACTTTTAAGGAGGAAAAAATTGAGTTCAATATATGAATTCAGGCTCTCTTATGTTAAATACAGAAGGGTACCGAGGCCTCAGGTCCAGCACTTGGATTATCCTTTTCTCCTCTCACAGTCTGATAGCATGAAGACTGTTTCTACTTTGGGGAATCTATCAACTGTTGGAAGGTACTCCATTAATTTTAAAACCTCTCTAGGACTTAACATCTAATGGTCTTCAAAGGGTTGCTAGGACTAAAAAACTGACCAAGGTCAATATGGTCCTGAGTTTCACCAAACTTTGCTAATCTGGTCCCCAAATAAGACAATATGGTCATTCTCTCCTGGCCCAAATTTACAGATATTACAAAAGAAACATTATTTTTGAAGGCAGCTAATAGGTTAATATAATATTACTAATATCCTGTAATATTTTACTCTTAAAATTAAAAAAATTAAATCTGCTCCAGAAAATGACCGATAGCTTTTATTATTATCATTTTTTGAAACTCTTACCTTCTATCATAGTATCAATACAGTGTATTAGTTCCAAGGCAGGAAAGTGGTAAGGGCTAGGCAATAGCTGTCAAATGACTTGCTCAGGGTCACACAGCTAGAAAGTGTCTGAGGTCAGATTTGAACTCTCAATCCACTGAGCCACTTAGCTATCTCCATCAAGGACAGTTTCAAATGAACTATATTCTCTCTCCTTTGGAAAGGCATCTGAACTTAATCAAATTAGTTGGGGCAAAAAGGCACTATACAGACACCTTCTCACAGCAGAATTCATAGTGATGAACACTTGCCCCTTATACTCTCATGTGGCAGACTGTAGATATAAACTAAGATAGATAGACTTGACATTTCTAGGGTTCGCTAATTTTGTGACGTGGTCTACACTAGTAAGATCCCTCAAACTTTCTGAATGATGTGTTACTGGAAATATTGGGGTCCTTGAACTACATTTCCCATGAGCCCACTGGCTTCTTGTCGTTACACAATGACATAGACAGAGGAATAAAACTGGGGGGCTGGCATTTCACTTCCTCTTTGCTTCCTATCCAGCAGCATGGCAGGAGGTAACAGTGTGCTTTTTAAACTGACTAAGCTAACATGGCATGTGGCTTTATCTTCTAGTGGCTACTAATAAATCTTAATAAACCATAATATTTTTAAAGTTATTATTTTTATATTCATTTTATTTTTAACATTGATGGCGACCACCTGGAGAAAGAACTCTCAAATTTATTAAGATTGCTTAGGTAAGATAAATTCTGAAAAGCCACATTTCTCCTGCCATGGCTTTTCACCCTCCCCCCACCTCAAGAACTCTGAGAGAACTCCAAACTCTCTCCAGAGCTGCTGCTCTGCTTCTGCTGGGGTTTTTTGTGGTTTTTTTTTCCTCCCTCTTTTTCCTGTTTTCCCGGCCACCCAGCTTCTTTCCTTTGGGCAGTTTTTCCGGGAGCTCTTGGCCAAAAGGGAAAAGTCACTTCTCTAGCCAATCTTTGCTGCTGCTGATACAGACTCATGCTGATAACTTGAACCTGCCTGCTGTTCCTTATCCCCTTGGCTGCCAATCCAGTCCTCGTCACCTGCCCTCTCCCTCCCCTTCCTGAAAGTGATGCTCCTACTGATGTTATCTCAGACAGTGCCTGGGGATCCTGGCCATTCCCAGTGCTGCTGCTGTTACTGACTGGAGCCTATCTCTGGAGGCTAGAAAGTATACCTATCTTCTTTTTCATTGGGAACAGTGCTCTGCCTGCCTTGAAAGCCCAGGTGTGTTTCCTCTTAGACATTAAAGGGCATTTTACCTGAGGAGAACTTCTACCTCTTCACACAGCCCCCTCTATTTGGGTTTTCGAGCCTGTTGCTTTTCCAGTCCCTGCCCCACTTAGGCTTCCTTGCGCTGCCTATCAGAGAAGGGACCAAGATAGCACATAAGCCCTAGACTTTTACCCCAAAGGGGAAGGGAAAAGAAGGTTACTCTTCCAAACAGGAAATAAAATTACAAGCATGGCCTGTCCTAACTTTTAAAGAGCAGAGATGGATTTTAAGCCTTTTCAGACTCCATTGTTTTTTGAAACTCTCTTTATCATATTGTACTTTGCTGGTTGCTTACTTTACAATTTAATTTTGCTGTTTTACGATTTAATTTTGTTGTTCTGAGTTCATATGCTAATCTGATCAATATCTTTCTGTTACACTGAATCATTTTAAGCTACTGTGTTTTTGGCTATTAGATAAATTCTGTTACATGATATGATCTGTACCTCCCCATGACTGTACTAAAGCAAATTTCATTGTAAAAATGCATTCAATTTACACAAACCCTTTCACGAGATCACATATTGCCTTAACAGTTTTTATTTTACTTTGACAATTGTATATAACCTTTGGAGAATTTAATGAGTTAAATATTTCAAGTAATTTTAAGGAGCCTTTAGAAGCAATTTTAGATATCTAGTATCATTTGCCTGCCTCTGAAGGAAGAGTATTTGTAACAAGGAATAAGGGTCCATTAGTAGTTGAAGGGATGTGCAATGACACTATTTTATTTAATTTCTCCACTTCCACATTTATAAAAATGTATTGGATGAGAAATCGGAAGTAATTTTCACTATTTATTCCTCTGCTCCACCTGAAATGAGTGGGACATTTTGAAAACAGGTCTGTAAACTGTTACAGTCCCATACCAGAGAGAGCAAGATGCCTAAGAAGCTTAATTACCCTGTAATGGATTATAATCTCATCCGAGAGGTGTGAAGGATTTTCTCTGAAGTATAGTAGCTTCAAAATAATTTTTTTAGTATTTGTAACTCTTCAATTTATTCTACTCCACCAGAATGATCTAAATTCTTGGTGATATTTTAGATCAAAAAAGTTTTTTATCAGCTTTGTGTTTTGTTTTTTTTGGTTTGTTTTTTTCCCTAGGTTCTGCCCCACATTTGGATGGAGGCAGTAATAGATTTTTGTTAATCTCAGCCATGGTTGAATGATTTGCTATATCTGTTGAATTTGTGACAAGTATACATTTTTAAAATATTATACAGCAAGTGGCTATATAGAAACTCATGTGAATCCTAAATAACAATGGGTTTGTTTGCTATTGCCATTAAATGTGTTACTGTAATTTTGGTACTTTCTTTGAATGTGCATTATCTACTCTACTACTGTTTTGTTTTTTTTTAATATCTGCTATTTTGTAAAAATCATTTGCATTCACACAGTAGTTCATGGCCTAAAGTTTAAAAAAGAATTGGATCTCATTTTTGGTGAAAAACCTTTGTGTTCTACCAGGGTGTCACTGATTCTAAACTCTATTTTTTATTTTTAATAAATTCTTTTATTATCCTTTTCCCTTGTATGTGCAATACAGTATTTGAATTTCTTTTTTTATCTCATTTTTGTACTTAAACACATTATTGATATTAATCTTTTTTGATTTTACAGTAATATAAGTTTAATATAAATATATACTTACCCAAAAGCTTCAGACTATGGAAACCTGCCATTTATTGATAAATATTACGGGACTGTGATTAATGATTCTATCTGATTCCAGGAGAAGGGAAGAAAAGAGCCACTATACAGTGCCAAGAAGCACAGGGTCAAGGAGACCAACCAATCCCAATGGAATTGTGAGAATCTGCACAGTGCCTAGGAGCACAATGTAAAAAACAACCAAACCAATCCAGGTAGGATTGATGAACTTTCTACACCAATACTAAGGACTTGAACCTAGTATTTGGGGTTCAAGATTGCAGCTTTTCTGACATATGCTAGAGGCCAGCCTTCCCTGAGCCACATCCTAGTCAAGTACCAATGGTTGGCTATCATCCTGGCTCCCCTATCCCTGAGAATGAAGGCAAATCAGACTGGGAATGACACTCCCCGCTTTTTTCTCTCTTATAATATGGAAACTTTCTATAGTCCTGGCTCCAGATTGGGTAAGTGCACAATTGTTTAAATCACTTCAATTGGGCCTTGGCTCAAGGACCTGTTATAAGTTTATTTTTCCTTTATTTACATTTTTGCACATAAGACTTTGACATTTTATATTTCATCCACAAATTGTTTTTTCTTTTTCATTTGGATTTTTTAATGTTTTTGGATTTCTTTTGATAATTGACTCATACAACCCCATAACTCAACCATGTATCTTTAGCTGATCTGGGTATTTGTCTCTATCCTCTTCAGGGGAGAATGTGTTATTGTTCTCCTCAGGGAGGTATGTATTATAATTTATAATGTAAAGTTTAAATTCTTTTGAAAATAATTTCAGGATAAGAAATTTGCTACCTCCCCAAATCCAGAAAGTGAACTATTTGGAGAAGGCACCATGAAGATGCCTACAGGGACCCTACACTGCATCAAAAAGATCCAGAGTGAACTTTGGGGTGCAGCTGATTGAACTATGGCGGTTTGAATGCATTTGAAAGTACACTCTTATGCTGAAGGGGACTGCCCCCTAATTGGCTTTTTTGACAATGCACTTAGCAATCATTGGATCATTGGTTTTGTCCTTTTTTCCTTTTATCCCCAAATTACTGTAATTTAAAAGTTGGTTATGTATACAAGAGCCTTCGGGGAGACCAGTCTCCCTTGGCTCTCAGGGGGGAATGTATTATTGGAAATATTGGGGTCCTTGAACTACATTTCCCATGAGACCACTGGCTCTCTGTTGTTACACAATTATGTAGACAGAGGGATAAAACTGAGGGGCTGGCATTTCACTTCCTCTTTGTTTCCTATCCAGCAGCATGGCTGGATAACATGTAACAGCACTACCTTTTAAACTGACTAAGTTAGCATGGCACATGGCTTTATTTTATAGTGGCCACTAATAAATCTTAATAAATCATAATATTTTAAAAGTTATCCTGTTTATATTCATTTTGTTTTTTACAATGCAGATCATTGAGGGGGCAGGAAAAGCCACTGTGAATTAATGACAAGTTAAACAGCAGACTAATAAAATCTCCACATTTAGCAGTAGCTACAGTGGCTGAAACTTGCTGTAATTGGAACCTTCAAGCTACCATAGAGTATCAACCTGCCTCTGGGGTCAGAATAGTAGCCTCCTATAACCACTCTCATTGTCAGGAGAAAATTGTTTCTGTTGGGGAAAGCGATAGCTAAAGAAAGAACCTGATATTCATTTAGCATTTGTTAATTTGTGAATTAGGACAGTTAGGTGACAGCACTGGACTTGGAATCAAGACTCATTTGCCTGAGTTCAAATCCAGTCTCAGACACTTACTAGCTGTGTGACTTAAGTCACTTAACCCTATTGGCCTTAGTTCCTCATCCGTAAAATGAGCTAGAAAAGAAAATGGTAAATTCAGTCCAGATTTTTGCCAAGAAAACCTCAAAGGGGGTGATAAGAGAGTTGGACACAACTGAAAATGACTAAGCACAACTTGTCAATCTACAAAATTTAAATCCCTTGCTTTGGGTATTTTCCTTGTTTGGAAATGATAATCCTAGACAACTTCTGGGTCATTCCTAGGTGTCTATCAATGAGGAAGGAAAGAATCAAGATAGATTTGGTTTCATCTGTATGCCAATGGATTAATCTCAAGAATCAAGAGTACAGAGTGCACTTTTGTAAGCCACATGGGTAATTAAGATTGTTATTTTTTCTAGCTAGGTGTGCTGGTGATATAATGTTCTAAGAATTAGTTGAAATTGGTGCTCCATGTGCTGTGTTCTCAATGATTACCTGCAGTATTCCAGAATGAGAGTTGTATCCACATCTGAATTCTGAACCAGTGTGCTCATAAGTTCTTTCTTTCTTAGTGAATGCTCCCTGAACACTGGTTGAAAAGAAATCTAGAGAAAAAGCAAATAGACAGCACCAAAAAAGAGGGAACATGCCTGAACATCAGTAGAAACAGGTACAGGACTTCAAGTAACCATATATACAAACATGTCTAATTTTTCTATTTTTGCAAAAGCAAAACCAGACTTCCCCCAAAGATCCTCAAATTCTATTTCCCCACTGCTCCTCCTGAGTCTAAATATGCATAACAACAGCTTATAAGATCATTAATAGCCAAATTTTTGCAACAACCTTGTGATGCTTGGCCAGAGAAGGCACATGTAAAAATATGGTCTCAGAACTTTCCAGTCATCCCATATGGGGCTCAGAGATACTGGGCAAAGATGGTAAAAAATAGGATCTGAAGCATATACTCCAAATTACAAAGTAGGTCAAAGGAGTATAGATCTAGAGCTGGAAGCAAACCTAGAGGTCATTCATTTTATTTTAATAAACCCTTACCTTCTTACCTTTACCCTTGCCTTACCTTATCTTATCCTTATCCTAACCAATACAAATTATTGGTTCCAAGGCAGAAGAGTGGGTAAGGGTTGGGGTTAAGTGACTTGTCCAGACTTAAGTGACAGGCAGTGACTAAGGTCAGATTTGAACCCAAGATCTCCCCTCTCCAGACCTGGGGCCATTCGTTTTAAAAGTCGTGGGTCAAAAGGATTCTCGGTTTAAAAAGACACAGAAGGTTATCTAGTCTATCTTCCTCATTTTACAGATAAAGAATCTCAGCCCCAGAGAAGTGATTTGCCTGAGGTCCTGCAGGTAGCTAACTTGTAGGCAAGATTTTAACCCAGGTTCTCAGATTCTAAATATCTTCTCTACTCTACCTTGGATGGGTTCTCGTAGAGCTAATAATTTCTTTGCCCCACAAAATTAAATCTCCTAAATATATCAGATTCAGAAGCTGCCCTGGAATTAGAGTGAGGGGACTTTGCCCTTTACTCTGTTGCTTACTTGCTGTCTGGCCGTGGGCTCTCTACTATTCTGAGCCTCAGCTTCCTCATATGTAAAACAAGGGCATTAGGCTGGATGATCTATTTGGTTAATTCAAGTAACCGTACATACAAACATGTCTAACAAACCAAAGGATAAACTCCTTTGATTTACTTCAAGCAAACCCATGAAAGATTCTTGAACTGTCCAGTGACCAGTCCTTTTGTAAAGAAAGTCATCCCCTCTGCTGAAGGCCAGGCCTGATCTCAATGAAAGGCGTTAGGACAATGCATGCCATGCACATGCACACATACTTGTAGGAGAAGAAAGTAGGGCTTTCCCCTCCAACCCAACAAAGGAAGGCTGCTTTGTAAATAAAGTCAGTCAAACACTCAGGCTCTTACCCCAAGTTTCCCAAGGCGAAGGCCCCACTGGGCATCGATGATTAATTCTTGGAATTTCAGCCTTATTTCTGTTTCCTTATAGAGATAAGCCAGTTGAGCTCCAACCTGGGATACAGCCTAATGGCAAAAATAGGACAAAATTCAGTTGTAAATTAAAGACTCTCCCATCCTGCTAAATATAAGCCTCCCCATAGAAACATGACATCTTGCTATATGAAAGACTCCAAATTCATTCACTGA
This sequence comes from Gracilinanus agilis, assembly GCF_016433145.1. Classification (NCBI taxonomy): domain Eukaryota; kingdom Metazoa; phylum Chordata; class Mammalia; order Didelphimorphia; family Didelphidae; genus Gracilinanus; species Gracilinanus agilis. The sequence continues at coordinate 753,080,001 of NC_058130.1, forward strand.
TCAATAAGCATTTACTATAGACCTATTATGTGCCAGCACCACACTTGGCACCAGGGACACAGAGAGGAGTAGAATGCCTCCTGCGTCCACATGGACATATACTGAGGAAATCTATAAAAGAAAAACAAAGTGGACAGGAAGGAAGACACTGACAGTTGGGAGAAATTTAAGAGTGATATGACTAATAGTATATACAGGCAACTAGGTGGTCCAATGGATAGAGTGCTTGGCCTGGGGTCAGGAAGACCTGACTTCAAATCTGATCTCAGACATTTATGCTCCGCATGAACCTGGGCAAGTCACTTAATGGCTGTCTGCCTCAGTTTCCTCATCTGGAAAATGAGAATAATAATAGCCTCCTAGGGTTGTTGTGAGGATCAAAAGAAACAATATTTGTAAAGCACTTTGCACAGTACCTGATGAAGTAGGTATTATATAAATACTAACTATTATTATTGTGTATAATACCTGTTACTTTTCATAAAGCCTCATCATCTTTGTGTTTTGGGTTATCTTGGTAAAGTCAGGAAATTCCACTTATTCTGATTAAAAACAAAAAACCTCTGAGGACACAACATCAAATACACACAATCAGAAAGCTATTTGGTGGGTAAACAGACTCCTTTCTGGCTCTGTGGATCTGGAACCACCTGGGCAAAGGGAGGTGGATAGAGAACAGAGAACTGTCATTTAGGAGATGGTGTGGACGAGGCCTCCTCTCTGGGGTGGGAATGGAGTAGGGAGGGCTAGGCACAGTCCTAGCCCTGACATGGATGATGGCTTGATTCATGAAAACTGGGTCTCCCTTCCTGACTCTAGGGGAAAAGGAGTGGGTAAGATAACAAGTTCTGTTTTGGACATCTCAAATTTGAAAAGCTTCTTCATCCAAAGAGTCCAACAAATGTCTATTAGGAGAATTCTTTCACTGGCATGTGACTCTGCTCTTATAAAGGAAGCCAATGGAGTCTCTTCACAGAAATCTGCTTTCTAATTGCTTTTGCTCAAATAGAACTATTCCTTTGAGCAAAGAAGTGCTGCTGAGAAGGAGGAAGGTAACATTCACACTCTTTATAATACTCAGGAGTAATCCTAGCCCTGGGTTTAGAGCTGAATGGGACCTCTGAGGACCTCACATATCAAATCAATTGTTTCTACCTTCACAAGATCTCCATGTTAGATGTCTTCTCTCCAATCTCACAACTCCCAGTCAATCAGGCAACAAACAATTATTGAGCCCTTACCAGGTGCCAAGCATAGAATACTAACAGAAGCAGAAAAATGCCGCCCCCTCAATACATTTTATTTTATTTTATACCTTCTGCTTTAGAATCAATACAAAGTATCACTTCCAGGGCTGAAGAACAATAAGAGCTGTAAGGATGGATGGTAAAGGAAAGAATTTGGGTGGGGGACAGAGTGTTGCACAAGAGGAACATGAGACAAGAAAGGTGGCTGAGGACAGTAGAGGATTCTGGGAAGAATTCCTAAGGACTTGGTCTTTGGTTTGGGGAGCTCAAGGAAGGTGGAAACAGCGAGTGAGCTCTGAACGAACTGAAGGCTAATCTGTGAATTTCTCCAACTGGAATTGAAGTCCTGATACCCTGTCCTTTGTCAGCGGACATTTCTGGACTCCATCTGGGAGCAGATCCCCCAAACCCCTCTTCCTTGTCCTTGCCTTACAGAGAGACCCTATTCATCTGAACTATAGTTATAGCTTATAAACTAGATATAGAAATAGAGGGAAGGGAAGGAGAAGCTTTGGGTTTGGAGACTGAACTGGCTCCCCAAAGTGACGGACCTTGGATTAGACATTAGGGCCACCAATTTCCTCTGACCACCACCCTTACCAATCACCCCGATATTCTTTTTTTTTTTTAAACCCTTAACTTCTGTGTATTGGCTCATAGGTAGAAGAGTGGGAAGGGTGGGCAATGGGGGTCAAGTGACTTGCCCAGGGTCACACAGCTGGGAAGTGTCTGAGGCCGGATTTGAAACCTAGGACCTCCTGTCTCTAGGCCTAACTCTCAATTCACTGAGCCACCCAGCTGCCCCCAACCCCAATACTCTTAATAAATACTTTTGACAGTCAGATAGCATTCAAGGATTCTTAAAAGACAAGAGGGGTAGGAGGTACCACAGCTTTGCCTGGCTGAATCCATCTTTGAGCCAGACCCCACCCCCCCATGGTGCTAATGACCAGTCTCAGGGGAGGCTTATGTGAACCCTGATTCTAGGCAACATCGAACTGGGTTATCACATACCTCATCTTGTGTGGAAGCCTTCCCTCTAACCTGTGAGGGCTGACACACCTTCCCTGGTCATCCACCATCTGGGTGAAACCCTCTTCAAGTCCCCTAGTATTAGTGGCTCCATAAGAGTGGGAGGAGAGAATCACCACACCGACCCATCTCTCTTTCTAACCTGATCCCTTTCCATCAGGGCCACTAATACAGAGCTAAGCAACTGGGGTTAAGTGACTTGCCCAGGATTATACAGCCAGGAATTGTCCAAGACCATATTTGAATCCAGGACCTCCTGTCTCTAAGTTTGTTCTATCCACTGAGCCACCTAGTTGCACTCCCCTCAAGATACATTCTAACAGGAGAACACAGCATGTAAAAAGGATCTGAAAAGCAAAGGAAGGGGGAGGAAAGGGAGGAATGTCAGAGAAAGTTCTATGGACATGAGTCAGCAGTACAACCCAGAGAAGGGATGCTATCTGTGGCCTCTTTTAACAAGGAGAGGCTCTGGGAGGCCCTAGCCAATCAGAAGGGGCCTCAGGGGTACAGTAAGTTTCCAGGGTAAAAGATTTCTCTGCCATGGTAAAGAAAGTACTTCCCGTGGAGATTCTAAATACAGGTCTCAGTTCTCCATCTACCTCCCTTTGTTCAGCTGGCTTCAGGTCCCCCAGAGCCAGAAAGGAGGAAACTTCTGCTTTCCCACAAAACACTTTCTGATTGTAGCTTCCATTTTTTGAGTTGTTTTAATCAGAATAGCTGAAATTTGGCCATTACAGATGAGTCAGCAACACAGCCTGGAGAGGGGACACTGCCTGACTCAGGCCTCGTCAACTCTCACCTAACTGGTCTTGGGTCTCTCCCCAGGCCAATCCATTTCGCCCACAGCTGCCCAAGTGCTTTTTCTGAAGCACAGATCTAACCATCCATCACTCCCCCACTTTATGACCTGGAATGAAGTGCCTCTGGCACAAACTCCCTGGTTTAGCTTTTAGAGTACACCAGTCTTGACCTATCTTTCCCACCTCCCAGATGTTGCTCATACGTGGCACCATCTCCCACCTCGTTGCGTTTGTACTTGCTCTCCACATGCCTGGTCCACACACGCTCATCAACTTGGCTTTGCTAAACTCCTCTTCTGTGTCTTCTAGGCACAGCTCCATGAACAACTTTCTCCATAAAGCTTTTCTTGATGCCCTCAGCTGCTATTGCCCTTCCTCCCTAATTACTTAGACTTTATGTGCTTCCCTTCCCCCGTAGCACTAGGCATTCAGCAAACACTTAAAATGCATATGGATCGATGTGTGAAAGAAACAAGAGTTCTAAGCCATACCAAAATCTTGCTGTAATTTTGCCATGTGGTATTGATGACTTTCCAGATATTTTCAAAGACGTCTTTCTTTGGTAAAAGAGTTAAATAACCCAGGGCCAGGTCATGGTCCACCAGACGACAATTAAACACCTAAAAGAATAAAGCACTGAAATAAGCAAAATCTTCCCATTAAAACAAGTAAATTCCTAAGGGTCTAATAGCTACTAATCTAATTATGTGTTGTCTATGAGGAGTTATTCTCATTTGCGGTTTTGGCTTCAGTTTGCTCATTTTAATGAGTCACTCATTGGTTAAGTTAAGAAACTATACAAGTGGGGCAGCTGGGTAGCTCAGTGGATTGAGAGCCAGGCCTAGAGACGGGAGGTCCTAGGTTCAAATCTGGCCTCAGACACTTCCCAGCTGTGTGACCCTGGGCAAGTCACTTGACCCCCATTGCCCACCCTTACCAATCTTCCACCTATGAGACAATACACCGAAGTACAAGGGTTAAAAAAAAAAAAAAAAAAAAAAAAAAAAAAGAAACTATACAAGTCACTGTAAAATCCATGAAGGAATGGACCATATCTCTCCTAAACTCTTTATCACTGGGGCCTAGTATAATAATGTTCCACATAGGGTAAACCTTCAACAAGTGCTTGTTAAGATGAAATAAAAAGCAATGAAAAACGCTAATCATAAATTCTACCAGGTAGAAACAGACAAGTGCACAGTAAACTATGAGAGCTTTTGAGTGTTAGCAGGAAGTTAATGCAGAATGAATGCAACAACTATAATTTCATATTTTTAGAACTGGCCTAAAGGCCTTGTTTCACAAAACTGCTAATTTTAAAAGATTTTTCAGGCTGGAAAGTATGGATTCAAAGGCCAAATAAGATACTACATCCCTGTTCTCTGGGATATTAAAAAGACCCAACCAATAGAAGCAAAAATCCAAATTTGGGGAGCTCATAATATGGCAGTGGAGGATAAAGAGGCAGTAGAGGAGAAAAAAAAATCTTGTTGTCCACAGGGGAAGAAGTGATATCTGCAGACAATTATGGTACCAGAGAAGGAACTGGTAGATAGGTCATGATTATGGTACAGATATACTAATTATGGTAGAAAATACCATATTGGTTGGAATATAGGTCAACCTTTTACCCCAAATCTGACTTGAACAAAGCCAGAATGTGGCCCATAAATTGGTGATTTTTCAGTTTTTTTCCTATATATTTTTGTCGCTAAAAAAAAATCCCAGTGCTTGCTTCAGCAGCACATATATACTAAAAGAAGTTCCATTTTATGGGAACATTCTACATTTGGACTAATGTGGAAAGATAAATCAAAACACCTGATAATTTCGCAGGAGATTGGGCAAACACAAAAAGACCAGATAGCAAATCCATCTCTATAGAACTAAAGATTCTTAGCTTATTTCAGTGGATATAGTCAGTCATCTATTAGGGATTGGCCTGTAGGCCTATAGTTAGGTTGACTGTTCTTTGGAGTTTGTTTCCTATTCTTCCTTGGTGCCCAGAGGAATGCTTTTCTCAACAGGAGAGCAAAAAAGCTATGCTGGCATTTCCACTCATCCTCATGGAGCTGGCTTCTCTCTAAACCTGAAAATGATAAATGCCTCCGGCTCTTCCATCTACTCAATAATTGTTTGCCCTAAGGTAATTCTATCCTCACCAGAATCCCCTGGCCCATTCATTCACTTCCCCAATATAATGTAAACTTTCAAAGAGAAGGAACTTATTTTGGTCTTCGCTCTAGAGCCCTAAGCAAAATATCCTAAACTTAGATTGGATGCTAAGTACATGTTTGGTGTAATTACGAACTGAAAACTAAAATGCTGGGTATATCATGGTGCTAAACTGCTTCTTCATCAAAAGGATCCAACAAATGTCTAATAGGAGAATTCTTCCCTGCTCCTATAAAGGAATTCAATCCTTTCACAAAAATGTGGGTATAGTTGATTTTGCTGCAACATAACTAAATCCTCAGAGCAAATAACTATGTGGCTGGGAAGGGTGAAAGTGACTAATACTATTTATAATATCTAATCATAATCATAGGTTTGGAGCTGAAGGGGAAAAAATGGGATTTTGCCAAGAAAATCCCATGGAGAAGTATGGTCCATGGGGTCACAAAGAACCATACATAATGGAACAATTGAAAAACAAGAAATCTCTCTTCAATCCAAAGCTTTTTTTCCCCATCAGACTACACTAAAGAGACTCTTCTGTCCAGGCCAATTAAAAAGCTCTATTAGGAAGAGGAAAAGGAAAAGGAAAGAAAAGGGCAAGAATAGGGGAGCTGGCCAGGGACTGAATTGGAAGCTGTGATTTCACTGATGCTGCAGGATGAGGAAATCCCTGGTCTGTAAAACCTACAGTCTTCAAAGAGTCATCTAGGGGGCAGAAAGGTCGAGTTACTTGTCTACGGTTGCACAGTCAGTATAAGTAAGGGATAAACCTTGAATCCAAGTTTCTTAGTTCGGAGGTCCAATCTTTATCTGTTGGGTACACTACCGCTCTCTATCCATGATGTTATGGCTGTGATAAAATGCCTTAAAGATAAATTCTTGAAAGTTCAGAAAACACAGAGACACATGGATAAGCTTCAAAGGAATGACTGACATCAAAAATACTCACTTTGTGTAACAGGGCCTCAGCATTTTCTCTGATCAAGTTCATGGATTTTTCTTTCATGCCAACAATAATATTTTTTGTACTGACCAACAGTTTCTCTTCATACAGCTTTAAGAAAAGACACAGAGTTACTAGTGTGGGTATGAGGGGATCAATCTTAAATGTTAAGTTCATATGCCTGAGTGAATTCTCAGATGAAGATTCAAGGGATGTGGAGAAGAACAGCTGCACACAATGAGATTCCAGCACTGTAATTCTGACTATCAATGAAAGTTGTCCTTTGAGGATGACTACCCATTCCAAAGGGTCATTTGCAGAGGATAGGTATCCAGGGTTGCCACCTACATATGTCCATTGGTTGGCATTATAAAGACACTCTTTGGGATGACATTAACTTTCCCTACCATGTTTTTTTGTGGAATAAATATACACATAAAGTGATTTTAGGTGATTTGAATTATGCAGACTTTCTATGCATGCATGTCTGTGTGAATGTGAATAAGACAGCCTACACTAAATGTTTTAAGTGTTATTGGGTAAGGAGAGTGACTTTCAGATTGGTGACATTAACATGCTTTTCCAAACTGCTTCATTCATACATTCATTTGTGGACTGTTTTTGTATCTTTCTGTTCACCTTGTACTCATTCCTTTTTATTAAATTTCACTTTTTTTTTTTAAAGAAAGTTGTCCTTTGAGTCAATCATCAGCATTTATTAATCCCCTGCTGCTTCCAAGGGATCTTGCTTAATGTTTTGAATGACTATCTCTACATAGGGCTGGCAATTAAAAAATGCTTGTTCTTCCCAGCTGTGTGACCCTAGGCAAGCCACTAACTCCAATTTCCTAGTCCTCACTGCTCTTCTGCGTTGATGGAAGGTAAGGGCTTAAAAAAATGCTTATTATTAGTATTATTATTTATTGATGACTGAAAAGAAAGTAGCAGGCAAAGGAGAGGTACTATTGTTATATATAAGTTATTATTTCTACCCCAGTCCCTCAGGATAATAGCTCCCATCTCAGGGCAGACCTTATTCAAGGTGTTGTCCAATGATCTCACTTGATTAATCAACAAGGTTTCATCGAAAACTGTCTATAGTTTGCCTCATCTGACACTTGCAACAACCCTTTAGGCTAAATGCTAGAAATATCCCCTTTTTTACAAATAAAGGAAACTGAAGCTCAGAGAGATTAAATGACTTGGCCCAGGGTCACACAGCCAGTATCAGAGACAGGACTAGAACCCTAGTCTTCCAGACTCCAAGTCCAATGTTCCATCTACTACTCCACAACGAATGAATCTTCAGTGCCTATCAGAGCACAACACATAGTAAGCAATTAATGTGTCTATTGATTGTCTACTGATCTTCTTATTCCAACAAGGAAATGCTATCTCAAATGGAAATCCCCAGCCGAGGTAACAATAATAATTTGTTCTTCAGAATTCTTTGCGCTCTGAACATTTAAATTAAGCTAACAACTAGGGAGACTATTATAGGAATTTGGGTCATAATACCAAGAGATAGGAAAAACTTTGAATTCTCTCATCACTGGTCCCAGACTAAATCAAATGTGCCCAAATTCCTTTCAAGAGATCCTATTTTTGTATTTTTGGGAGACCAGACCTATGTAGGTCTAGAAGAATATAGGGGTGCTTCCAATAAGGAATATCCTTCGCCAATGCAGGCTGGCATCTTTACTGCCTCTGATGGTCTTAATCATAGGGTCACTAAGAATTACGTGGGGACAGCTAGTTGGTTCAGTGGGTTGAGAGCCAGGCCAAGAGATGGGTGGTTCTGGGTCCAAATCTAGCCTCTGTGTGAGCAGTTAGGTGGCTCAGTGGATTGAGAACCAGGCCTAGAGATGAGAGGTCCTGGGTTCAAATCTGGCCTCAGTTGCTTAATGCCCATTGTCTATCCTTATCACTCTTCTGTCTTGGATCCAATACTCAGTATTGATTTTAGGAAGGTAAGAGTTTAAAAAAAAGAATTTACATGACTTGCCTGGGGTGACCCAGCCAAGATGTGGCACGAAGCTGAATTTGAACCCTAGTCTTCTTGACTCCAAGGTCAGCACAATCCTTATTCACACTTATCCATATCCAAGGCCCATTTCCTCTATGCCCTACCTTCTCACTTAAGGAGATATTCATGCAGTTGGACATTCCATGCTGAAGGCAGATGCCAAAGGAACCTATTACAAATTTCAGAGCCAGCTCCCACTGGCTCGATTCCTGCAGGCTCTGAAGCAGAGCTAAGACAGGATTGATGATTGGTAAAAGAAGATTCTTTCCTGGAAAATGACAAATAGTTTAGTGAGCTAAAAACATTCTTCCTCCCTCACCAAAAAAAAAAAAAATATCACCGAAAAAGAAATGCAGATCAGGTTGTTAGCAGTAGATTTAAAACTTATTTAATTTCATTACTTCAAAACTTCAAGGGTCTCTGTGTACCAGAAAAAGATCACAACCTCTATAACTTATAACACAGTCTTGGTGCACAACATGGGTCAAAAAATTGCTTACTCTAGGACAGATCTTGGCAATGCCGAGTTTCTACAAACTTAATTAAACTGGTTCTTTGTGGGGACTGATAGAGTATCACTGAACCTCAACTTGAAGCCTTTCCAACTTGGCAGAACCTGCCAGTAAAGTGTACATGGACTTTTTAGCCTCTCCATCCCACTATGCAGCATCAGTGGTGGACTTTGGTGGCAAGCTCTTTCACTGTGACAGGGCTAGATCTAAGATATCCTTGGTGCACGGAATAATAAAAATTAAGGGGGGGCAGCTGGGTAGCTCAGTGGATTGAGAGCCAGGCCTAGAGATGGGAGGTCCTAGGTTCAAATCTGGCCTCAGACACTTCCCAGCTGTGTGACCTTGGGCAAGTCACTTGACCCCCATTGCCTACCCTTACCACTCTTCCACCAAGGAACTAATACAAAGAAGTTAAGGGTTTAAAAATATAAAAAAAAAAAAAAAAAAAAAAATTAAGGAGATTTCCCTGCCCATGCACTCTGACTCAATCTTTTTTTTATTTAATTAATTTAGAATATTTTTTCCATGGTTACATGATTCATAGTCTTTCCCTCCCCTCCTCTTCCCCCCACCTATAGCCAATGAGCAATTCCACTGGGTTTTAAATGTATCATTGATCAAGACCTATTTCCATATTATTAATATTTGCAATAGAGATCATTTAGAGTGTGCATCCCCAATCATATCCCCATGTGATCAAGGAAATGTTTTTCTTCTGCGTTTCTGCTCCCACAGTTCTTTCTCTGGATGTGGATAGTGTTCTTTCTCATAAGTCTGACTCAGAAACTTAAAGAGGTACTTTAGAGCTTATAACATTGCTTTGGGGAAAACATGCAGTAGCATCTATATTCAAGATCCCTGACGTCATACTGACAATACTGATGACTATATATATGGAAAATCTGATTTGAATGCATCATTAAATGTGATAAAATGAAGGATTTTCATAGCAAGTGACTTAAGAGTTGCTCAATGACAGTTATTTCATTTGACCAGCTCTCTTGAATCTCTGTCTTTTGAAATGAAATTAACTTGCAAATTGACTCATAAACAAAAGCAATCAAAGACTATAGTGAAGAAAGTGAGTTTCCCACTCATTTAAATTCACAAAAATAGGAACATTAACCAAAGTTATATATTTTTGATTTGATACCTTTAAGAAATGAGCAATATGGCAAACTGGCAGAATCCAAAGGGTATCTTTTGCCTCCTACAAAAGATAACACTGAGATGAATATCAGAGAAAAAAACTACAAAAACATTTAATGTGGCTTACTTAAACGCTACATTATAGAACAACAAAACTTGATGGCTCTTGGAAATGAAATTAAGACATGCATAAAAAATAATGACATAAATGAACATTACCAGACTCAAGTGTAAGAGATGAAATCAGTTCATAGATAACTGGCAGTACCAGTTGGGATTCAAGAACAATTCCATCTTCACTGAAGAAGTCATTGTATATCCATTCTTCATACGGATCCCTATCAGCTCCAAAGGAAGTCTAAACATGAAATGATTGAAAAACAAATAAAAAAGACTACACACACAATCCCCAAGTGCCTTCAAAAGAACTAATGCTGGTCACACCAATGCAAATAACTTGATTTTCCTGGAAGGATAAGTAGACACCGTTAAGTCTTGATGCGCAAATGATTTCTAATGCCAACAGTGATAACCTTATGATTTGTAAAATGATGCAAACTCTTATTCTAAACTAGGTAAGAGTCTAGTGAAAGCTAGGGCTAAAATACAAGCCTGTGCAAAGAAAATGGGGCAAAGCAAAGAGGAGGACGGCTGTTTCCTAGGTTATTTCTTGATAGAAGAGAAGCAGGACCAGAAGGGTGGCAGAGAACATGTAACAATAAAAGTAGCAGTAGGTCACTGTGGGGTATGTATGGGAATGGATTGTTATTGTTAAGCCTCAGGGGTCAAATTCTGCCTCTGAGGCTTTCCCGTCTGGGTGATCTTAGGCTAAATGCTTCATTGCCCTGGACCTCAGTTTCCTCATTTGTAAAATATACAGGCTGAACAGACGGCTTCATGGGTCATGGCCTACACTTGGCCAGGATCTAGAATGCAATGAAAATAAAGGAATCACTGGCACTGCTGAGAAACTGGATATGAGGACTCAGATTAAAAATACATTCAAACAAAAGACATGCTCTGTCTTGATTGTAAGGAGAGTGTTCACTCTGCTCAAGAACAAGGAGCCTCACATGTCTTTGGGTCACAAAATGAGTTAGGGAATAAATAAACTTCTTCATCAATACAAGTAGTTTTATGAGTAGGGACCTCGGTCAATGATGTGTACTAGATATCACACTTAGAGGAAGCCTGAAGTCAGGAAGACCTAAGCTCAAATCTGACCTCAGACACTCACTATCTGTGTAACCCCAAGTAAGTCACTTTTTGTCTGCTTCAGTTCCCTATTTCTAAAATGAGGCTAATAACAGCAGCTACCTCCCAGAGTTGTGGTGAGATCAAATGAGATAATATTTTTTAAGGCACCTAGCACAGTGCGTGGCACATAGGGGGCACTTAATAGATTGTTTCCTTCCTTCTTACAAGCCAATTTGGGGAATGGAGGAATCCTGGATAAATAATCATTGTAAACAGTCTGGCCCAAATAACCACACCACAGATGAGAACTTTGTATCAGTTGCAGTAGATTCCCAGAAAGAAGGAACAGCTGTAGCACTGAAGTGATGGCCATGAAGCTGCTGCTTATTTCTGTTTTATTTTCCCTTATTTAAAAAATAATAGAATTATTATTCTAATCAAGAATTTCAAGAAATAGCCTCGGGGTTCATATCAGTCATGTAGGAGAGGATGGAAACTGGTTTGCCTGGAATGAAAGGTCAGCAGATGGAAGTAGAGCTGTGTGCAAAGTGCATGGGCATTCCAGATAAGTAAGGAAAGGCCCGAGTAGAGAAAGTTTGTTACATGGTAAGAAAGAGAAGAAGTGAGTGCTAGAACTACTGCAGGTCTAGCCAGCCCCAGCCATGCACGAACCCCCTAATCCAAGGGAGTTTGGGCTACTGTGACAGGCACCCCCCTTCTCCTGCCCCTCCACACACAGCAGTTGCCAGTACAGGCTGGGTGTGGTCACTTTTGTCCTCATACCACTTATGGACATCAGGCAGCTGAGGAGCTTTTTACATTACTCTTTGGGGAAGAGAGCACCTGCAGGGCAGAAAGGATGGAGTAACACATGGTAGACATGTAACTAGTGACAGCTTCCAGACCCTGGGATGCTTCCCCATCCTCCTTGGCTTTTAGCTCATCAACAGCCTTCCTAAACCGTGGCCCCAAGAACTGAACACAAAGCTCCAGATGTGGTCTGATTGGGGTAGATTATCACCTCCCTACTATTCTACCCAAAGCATTTAACTTAATGACTGCCCTTAGCTTTCTGGATTTCCCTATCACTGTTTGCTCATAGAGAACTTATAGTCCATTAAGATCCCCAGATGAACTGCTGACTAGCCATACCACTATTATCTTGTAGTAGCTGGTTTACAGAACTCAGAGTATAAGACATTATACTGATCATTGATTTTTTTCCTAATCTAATTTCAGTCTAATTCATCTCAAGATGCTCAAGCCTGTCAAGACCTTTTTGAATGGCTGCAATCCATCTGAGTCCTCCCTCTCAGCTTGGCATCTTCTGCAAATATGATAAACACGTCATTTATGCCTTTCTCCAAGTCATTGGAAAAAGTGCCTAACAGCAAAGGAGGATCTCTGAGGTACTCTCCATGGAAGATCCTCGACTTTAAGAAATGACATTCATCTGTTAATGATTATTCTTGGGGTTTCCCATTCAATCAGTTCTGAACCAGCTAATCCTTTTATTGCCCAGCCCGGATCTATCTGAATTTCCCTCAAACAAAGCACAAGAGCCTGTGAAATACTTTGCCTTGGAACCAACAGTTAATATTGGTTCTAAGACAAGAGTGTGTAAATGGAATTAGCTCTAGCCCATTCATAGTCAAAACTCTACCTACCCGAGATGATGTCATCCCCACCTCCCTTAGTGGGGAGGGGATGAGTTACCCACAAGCCATAATAAGTAACAAATCAAGAACAAGGGTCTGCCCTTTGGGCAGTCCAAATCAGTGTAGAGGCTGCCATTTGTCCACTTGAATTAGAGGTGGACCCACAGGAAGTGACGAAAGACACCATCTCTTCAAGTATGTTGGTTACTTCCTGCTAAGGGGGTTCCCGCTTTGAACTTGATGCTGAAGGATCTTGACTGGGACCTCAGGCAGCTTCTACTCTGAATGGTCACGTGGGTAAGTTAGGCTGACTTCTTGGGCCTACCTTGGCATTTCCAAATTCTACCTTTAAGTAGGCTCTAGCCTATCTGATTGCTAGGCCTTGTGGCTTGTAGCCTCATTTATTTAGCCTTTTAACCTTCTCTCTCCATCCAGGCCTCTGCAGGCCTGGACTAGCCTCTCCCTCTCTCTATTTCCCTACCTTTTACTTTCCTAATTGTAAATAAACTACCTTAAACCCAATCCTGACTTGGGCCTATTTTAATTACGGAATCAATCTGAATTGTTGATTCCTGGCGGCCACACTTTAATTATATATCTATAAATACCTTAAATCTCCCTCTTACATGAGGCAAGGGTTTAAAAACATAATAGAATAAAGTCTAGATAAGCTACATTTACTGCATTCCCTTAATTTCTCAGTTTAGCAAATTATGTCAAAAAAGATGAAGTTGGCCTGGTAAGACTTGGGAAATGAAGCTGGTTCTCTGAGATCACTGGTTCTTTGTCTAGATTCTTATCGAGGGCCCATAAACCTAAAAGACAATTAACAGTGACTTCTTTGTTTCTGCTACACAGAAACCATCCATTCAATAATACCTTCTAGGACCTTGCCAGAAATAAAGTTAAAGTCAATGACCTACAGTTTGCCGATTACATTTTCTCTTAAAAAAAAAAAAAATATATATATATATATATATATCATGAGATTTTCATTATCACCAGCACAGAGTGTATTTGGGCTTACATTGGTCTAATCAGAACCACTCTGATGATTGAAAAAACCCAGATCTTTTCTAGAGGCAAAAGAAGCAGAATGGGGAAAAAAGGAAGTAGGGAAGGCAGCCTATTCTCTCGCAGGAACCTACTTAGACCTGCTGTTCCCCTAGCTTCTCCTCAATCTGGGATCTGTCTTCCTCCCTTTCTGCCTCTAAGCCAATCATCTTTCCCAGGCAAATGGAATTTGCATGAACAACCTTGCAGGTCACTTAAAAATGGAACAAATTAGGTTAATAGGAATATTTAGAAGTATCTTAAACAAGAAGAAAATAAAATAGACAATACCTTTGTTAGAGTTCCACAATCTTCCATCTGGCACTGTCTGTAAATCTCCATAGCAGTTAAAGTATATTTACACATTTCCAGAGCATCTAGTAAAAAATCTGGGAGAATTTAAAAGATTTATTATGTCTATATTTAAAATTTTCTTCTTACCTAAAAAGTTTACTCGGCCATTTCCATTAAAAAATTTTAAGGTGAAAAGCATAAATGTTGCCTTCTTTTGAAAAACAGCCCCACATTTTTCTCACATTCTTGTTTCAAAGTGACATGTTGGAGACAGTTTCTGGGTTCAAATCTAGCCTCAGACACTTCCTAACTGCGTGACCCTGGTCAAATCACCTAACCCCCATTGCTTAGGCCTTACCATCTTCTGCCCTGGAACAACACACAGTATTGATTCTAAGACAAAAGGTAAAGGAGAAAGAAAGAAAGAAAAGAAGGAAGGAAATGATACATTGCCTCTCTCCTTCCTTTCTCTGAAAGTGGAGGACAATGAATGTGGAACACTGCATATACTGTCAGATCCAATTGTTTTTTGAAACTTTCCCCCTCCCATTTCTTTCTTTCTTTTTTAATGTTATGAGAAATGGCCCCCTGAGAAGTTGAAAATATATTTAGAAATAAAGATGAAGTAAAAACAAAAGACATCAAACATTTTTTTACAAATAAACTGGATAGGAGGTTAAAAAATTAAAAAAGAAAATCAGGAACTGAGGCAAAAATTGTCTTACTCTTACAAAGCTGAACAAAGATAGACACATAAAGAGCTATTATAGATAGACAGAGAGACAGAGGAAGTGAGAATTTACAAAAATTATTCCTATGTGCCAGATATGGTACTAAGCACAAAGGATCTGAACAAAAAGTCTTTACTCTCAGCATTGACATTCTATTCCAATGGGAGAAGACACTCCATAAATGGGAGCTGGAAAGGTAGGAGAGAGGTTCCTGGGCAAAGGAAGCAGGCAAAAATAAGGAGAAGTACAGAATGAGCTGAGGTATGAGATGAATCACAGCTAAGATTTTTTCTCAAAATGGCAGCTCTGGAGAGGGAGGTACCTCAGGAAGAGCAGAACCTCACATCTTCTATAGTCAAAAGGAAAGGATCTCATGAGGTACTTCCCTGGGCTGTGTGACCCTGGGCAAGTCACTTGACCCCCATTGCCTACCCTTACCAATCTTCCACCTATAAGTCAATACATAGAAGTTAAGGGTTTAAAATTTAAAAAAAAAAAAAAAAAAAAAGGAAAGGATCTCCATTAGAATCAAGTCCCACACTGTAAAATAGGACCCACACATACTTCAAGTTTAATCTCTTTTAAGACAGCAATGAGAGGGAAAACTCCATACCAACCACACAATGTTACGGTGCTACAACATCACCTGGGCTACAGACGGTGGCTGCCTGGCAGGCCAGCTGATAGATCTCCAGAGGAAGGTTCAACCCATCAGGCACAATCATTGGAGTATCGGTCCCCAGCATCTGACAAAGCTTCTGACATGCCAATACCAGCACTCTTCCTGTGTTGGGATTGCAGTGACATTGAAACAAATCCCTTTGGGGAAAAAAGTAAGGTCCACCATTAGCACCCTGGTCAGAGGAGCTCGGTCAGGGTCTTTGCTTGAAATAATGGACCACCATCAAGATGAATGATTAAATGTGGGCCAAATGGGGCTGCTAGTTCCATGGATAGAGCACTAGGCCTTGGAGACAGGAGGTCCTGGGTTTAAATTTGCTCTCAAGACACTTCCTAGCTGTGCAAACCTGGGTGAGCTACTTAATCCCTAGCCCTTAGCCTTTAACCTCCTGCCTAGGAACCAATATCGAGTATTAGTTCTGAGATAGAAACCGTTATGGTTTAAAAAAATGCTGGCCAAAGTTTTTGTTACTTGGATATATTCTAAAGAGCATTGTTGCCTTTTCATACTTTGTTTAGGAAGAAAATGAAGTGACAAACTGCAGAGGGAGGCAAGGCCAAGGAAGGGTCTTCTTCTGTTGCGCATACATTACATGTGTGGTTTCTGAGCTCTGAAGATTAGGTAGATGCTGGGTAGAGAAGACAGAACCCAGGACTGGACATCAGAAAGACCTAAATCCATTCCTGCCTTGACACTTCCTGACCAGATGACCTTCTGAGCCTGTGTTTCCTCATTTGAGTCCTGGCCCAGCACTCCATCCACTGATTCACCTTGATGTTTCCTAGGCCAACACAAGTGACTTAAGTGACTTGCCCAGGGTCACACAGCTATTAAGTGTCAGAGGGCAGATATGAACTTTGGTCTTCCTGACTGATTGAGTCTGATGCTCTATCCACTAAGCCTCTACCTGCCTCAAGCTACAAGGACCAGTCTAAGATACTGACTTAAATGTGTGCAATAGGCCATCATGACAACAATCTACTATAATTCACTAAAATGTTTTTATGCAACAGGACTCATGCAAATTATAGATGTGATGGAGGAAAAAAATGCCATTTTCCAAAGAGTGCCTAGAGCGGGGACAGGAATATCCCATCACCTGCACAGCCGGAGGGCTTCGTCAACTCTCCCTGAATTTAAGGCCTTCAGCACTACTTCAGCCTCCAGGTCTTGCTCTGACACCAACAAACACAGAGTCTGCCTGTACAAACTCGTTTGAAGAGATGCATTCTTTGAATCACTAGGAGTCTCCTCTGGGGTCCTCCTAGATTTTTGCCAGGGCTGGGAAACTTCCTGAGAGTTAATGGGTTCTTTGTGAAGTCCATCTACCAGTGAATGATTCCTGTAGTCATCAAGTGGAAGGAAGAGCTCAAAATCCTCCTGCAATAAAATAAAACAAGACAAGATCCCCAAGAATTAGCAACACACCCTTTATACACTCAGTGGTTTTTTTTAACCCTTACTTTCTGTCAAAGTAAGGGCTAGGCAGCGAGAGTTAAGTGACTCACCCAGGGTCACACAGATAGGATGTGTCTAAGGCCAGATTTAAACCCAGGTCCTCTCAACTTGAGGCCTAGACCTCTATTCACTGAGCCGCCTTAGCTGCCCCTACTCATTTGGTTTTCATGAACCTTCTAATGTGAATCCCACTTCTCATTAGGATGCCGGCTCCATCTAAGTAGGCCTGTTTCATCTGTGTCTTTTGTGGCCCCAATCCATCAGGCATCAAGCATGTACAAAGCTCCTACTATGTGCCAGACCCTGAGCTAAATCCTTCGGAGACAAGAGCAAAGAACAAATGGCCCCTGCTCACAAAGATTTATGTTCCAGCAAAACACTGATCAATATACTGAGAACATGTAAAAGACAATAAAAAGGAGGTAAAGAGCAGGCAGTCTGAGGGGGCCCTGACCGTGGAGGGGTCAGAAAGTCTCCCTAAGAAGGTGGTGTTTGCACTGCACCCTACAGGCAGACAGGTACCCTTCTGCCTCTGAACCAAAACTTAGTATCAATTATGAGACAGAAGGTAAGGGTATGAAAATAAATCAACAGATTTTTAGATTTTATTCCAGAGGCAACAGGGTGGAATTTATTAAGTAGGAAAGTGGCAATATGCAGGGCCTGGGACAGAGTCCATTCTTGTAATTGTTGTTTAGGTATTTTCAGTTGTGTCTGACCCCACATGACCTCATTTGGGGTTTTTATGTCAAACTTAATGGAGTGGTTTGCCATTTACTTCTCCACCTAATTCTTCAGATGACGAAACTTGAGGCCAACAGGATTGAGTGACTTGCCCACTCACACAGGTAGCATGTGTTTAAAGCAGGATTTGAACCCAGGAAGTTTTCCTGACTCTAAGCCAGGCACTCTCACTATGGCACAAAATGCTTATTGGTAGATTCTCTTATTCAGGTTTTTTAAATAAAACAAGATAATTTACATAAGTTATATAAATGATGCTAATATCAGTAAGCAATTATTATGCCTCAAGTAGAGAAATTTCCCTGTTGAAATTCATATTTAGGAGTAGCATAGTGATAAAGGCCTGGCATCATGAAGACC
Source organism: Gracilinanus agilis (assembly GCF_016433145.1). Taxonomy (NCBI): domain Eukaryota; kingdom Metazoa; phylum Chordata; class Mammalia; order Didelphimorphia; family Didelphidae; genus Gracilinanus; species Gracilinanus agilis. The sequence goes on from NC_058130.1 coordinate 753,098,065, forward strand.
CGAGTACAAATCTGACCTCAGATACTTTCTAGTTAAGTGACCCTGGGCAAGTCACTCAGTCATGATTGCCTAGCCTTTACCAATCTTCTGCCTTGGAACTGATACTAAGACAGAAGAGAAAAATTTTTAAAAATTCAGAATTGGGAAATAAGGAATCATTAGGGGGTTTTCCCCTACAGTACAGGACAGTCTGCTGCGGACTAGCAGAACACTTATAAGATCACTAAACAAAGAGGTCATTCTGACAAAGAACAAGAAATTCAAAATCTTTTTTTTTTAACATATTTAGAAAGGGAATCTATAGTTAAACTAGTTTTATGCCAATAAGATTGATTCTGTCTCTCTCCAAAGCTTACATTTAAAGGCTCACCAATCAATCCTCTTGCATGTAAAGATAAAAACAAGCAGAGTAACCTTAGTGATCCCGAGAGCTGCTTCTTGGTGAAGAAAGGTAGCCAAGGGGAATGAGTGAGGACTCCCCTTGGAATCAGGAAGAGCTGGCCTTAAATTCCATCACAGAAACTCATCAGTTGTGGGAACCATGGCCAAGTCTCTTAAGTTCATCAGACCTCAGACAACATCAAAGCCTACAAGCTGATGATAGGATCTGTCACTGTGCGACAAATTCCTGCACCCAAGACATCAAAGACTCTTGAGGAAGTGTCAAATATAAACAACTTGTTCACACAAATGTAGCACCTGGTATTTAGCCTTTTTTTAAGCCCTTACCTCCTGTCTTAGAATCATTACTAAGACAGAAGAGTAACAAGAGCTAAGCAATCTGCCTAGCTACTCCCCATGATTATCAGCATCAGTATACTATGTATATTTTGTGTAGTTTTGATTATTTTTTAACATGATCAAAGTGATTTTCCCATCTAAAGTTCTTAAACAATATTTTATATTTATAAATATAATTTTTGCTGGGTGTTAAAGAAGAAAATGTTTTCTACATAAATGTTTCTGAAAGGTAAGGTTAAAGCCCTAGTTTGTTAACTGTAGTTATTGGAAAAATATGCCAGAATTAACTAAAAACTATGGGACAGTTGTCTTTTTTTACAAACCCTTGGTTTCAAAAATTAATCTCTGTGGATTGGTTTTTCCCTCTTTTTCCTCTGTTTCTTCTCTTACTGAGCCGCCCCCCAACCCCACCTCTCAAGAAGGAACATAACAATACCTGTCCAGGACTTTGATGCCTGAATCTGAAAACAAAAAACTTGTGAAAGCCAACTAATCTGTTTCCCAAGTACACTACAAAATGCCTCCTTAGCCAAGGCCCTGAGCTTTCCTGCTAACAAAACAAATCCACGTTAATTTAAGTCAAAGCCTACAAAGCCAAATTTTAGGACATTGATTTTATTCAAGGTCAACCCATTCTTTTTAATTAAATTTCAAAGTAAAGATAATATTGGCTAGAAATCAAGTAAACCAAAGTCCTTGAAGATATTATCAAATGGCATATAATAGGAGTGGTTGCTTCAGAGTAAAGGAGCTAAATGAATCAGTGAAAAAAAAAAACATTTACCAAGTACTTATTCCATGGGCCAGTCAAAGGGGAGAGAAACTGAAAAGAATTAGTCCCTGTTCTCAAGGAGCTCACACTCTATTGGGAGGAGGGAAGATATACAGGAGGATTCATTAGGACTTCTTATAGGAAGATCTGACACCTAGCTCCAAGAGTAGCATCTTTGGCAATTCAGATTCCTCACCTGTAAGCTCCTAATGGTTTTAAATAGTTTTAAGTTTTCTTCACATTCATCCATCTTCAGAGGATTTTCTGTAATTAAAATTTTTAAATAGCCATAACAAATTATTACAAGAGCCTTAAAATTAGCACATAAGACAGATTCTAAAGAGATCAGAAAGGATGGAATGTAATATAACATAACTTAAAAAATGTAATTAACTTTGTCTCTCCTTTCTATCACATTTAATAGATTTTCTTTTTTCTTTCTTTTTTCCTTCCTTCCTTTCTTTCTAAACCCCTGCCTTCTTTCTTAGTATCACTTCTAAGACAAAAGAGTGGCAAGGACTAGGCAATCAGGGTTAAAGTGAGGTCACATTTGAACCCACATCCTCTTGACTCCAAGGCCTGGTGTTCTATTCAGCATGCTACCTATCTGTCCCTTGTCTCTAATATATTTTCGTAGACACTGGGGCTAAGTGGATGGAGTAGAATACAAACCACTCAATTATCCAGTATGATTAGAGTCAGAAGAAAGTGAAGGGATTAGAAGGGGGCAGAAAATCCCAAATTCATTCATATTAAATTTTGAAATGAATTGCAGCATTTGCTTTCAGAGCAATATTTTCCTAATGCTCTTGCTTAGGTTAACAATAAAATGAGTTTGCATCTCTGTACCATACTCAAATGAGGAAGAAGGCAGGCAGGTCTGGTGTAAGCTAGATGCCAAGGAGAGATAGTCTGGGATCAAAAGTTTACCTTCTTTTATATTATGACAAGAGAATCTTTGTTTCAACCTTCTTGCTGCGACTCTGCTAAGAAAAACTCTAGACTCGTTCTTCTGCTTTCTGACACTGTTTGCTTAAAGCAAATAGGTCATACACATTGCTAACATCTGCAAAACCAAGTTCAATACATAAACTTTGAGCTTCAGTTGTAACCATTGAGTTCCCTGATCTTTCTGATACAGAATCCCTTTACCCCTCTCTGTGACATAGATACCCTCATCTTCTCCAGCTTTCTGTAAAATTCCATTGTACCCAGCCTGCTTGCATATTCACGTTCTATATAAGATGGCTGAAGCTGGCATTCTGGGCTCTTTGTTTTCCATACACATGAGTCTGAGCTCTGAGTGTAAATAAAACCAGTAGATAACTGTCTCTGGCACTGAACTGGTGACTGGATGCAGCACCTAATAAATGGACCCGTTGGATAATACTTATCACAATATGAAGTATACAAGAAGAACCTGGGAATTCTTGCTCATTAACACAGAACAAACCATCTAAGAAGCTGTCTGAGTTGTCAAGAAGTCTTCATGAAGCACCTTCTAGGTGCCCAAGGATACCAAGAAAGACAAAAAGAGGCCTAGCTCCCAGTCTAGAAGGGGAGAAAAGATGCAAACAACTATGGACAAAAGAAACCCATAAAGGATAAATTTGAGAAAATAAACAGAGGGAAAGAATTAGCAGTAAGGGGAATCAGGAAAGGCTTTTTTTTTTTTTTTTTTGCACAAAGTGAGACGTTAGCTGAGACCCAAAAGAAGCCAGGGAAATTCAAAAAAATGAGGAAAGAGAAAATCCTAGGGAAAATGACAGGGAGTATCTTGTGTATGAAACAACAAAGAGGCCAATGTCTCTAGCCTATTGAATCTACGGAAATCTATAGAAAGAATAAGACTAGAAAGAAGGAAGGAGCCAATAATGAAGGGCATTAGAAGCAAAAGAGAACACTTTCTGTCAGGGCCTAGAAGTAACAGGAAGTGTCTGAAGATTACTGAATGGGGGTGGGGAAGGTGGTATGGTCCAATCTGCATTTTAGAGATCAATTTGATCGCTAAGTTGAGGATGGCCTGGAGTGGGGAGAGAGCTCTAAGGCAGGAAGACCCAACCACCAGCAACTATTGCAGTAATATAGATATTGGATGATAATGGCCTATACCAGTGATGGGCAAACTATTCCCCACGGGCCAGATCCAGGCCATAGTTTTCCCATCAGGCCTATACCAATAAGGTAGCAATATCAGAGAGAAGGGGGCTTTTACAAGAGATATACTGCCAGGACTGGGACATCAAATAATTTGCCCAGGCTCCACCACATAGCTAGTAGCTGCCAGAAGCAGAATTTGAATCCAGGTGCTCCTGATTTAAGGACTACTAATATAAGCATTATCAAAAGAGCTGACTGTAGATTATTTCTATTCCTTTTATGTTCATCAGAAAAGCAGAGAGGGAAAGCTGTTACATGGAGAAGTAGGGCCAGCTCAGAGGAAAAAGAGCTGGTTCCTGGGAAAATAACTGTTCTGATCTGGGACTTGCTTTCTTCTCTGTAAATGAGAAGGCTGACTAGGATAGTTCCTTCATGATTCTATAAACAAGCAAAGTTGAGGACTGTGGCTGATGAAGAAACCCTAGCCAGCATGAAGAAGGTCCTTTAAAGGCTCAAATTATAGAACCAACTTCAATATAATAAACATTTATTAAACACACAGGTGGCAAAGGCAGAGTGCTTTTAGGTATGGGAGACACAAAGACAAGAAAGCCCAGAACCTGCTCTTGAGATGCTTATGCTTCATGGGAAGGAGTGAAAGGTGAAGTAGTGGAATCAAATGTAGACTACTCTTTGTAGACGTTTGGCTGTGAAGGATGGGACACAGAGCACCTTGGTCAAGAAGGAACATGATAGGATGGAGAAGTTCATGGCACCTGGAGGAGAGTTTAATTTAGAACTGAGGACACATTAAGAAAATGGGAGAGGAAGATGGAAGTCAGGAAATATAGGAGAAAATCCTGACAGGTGGTAAAGGATAGCCCTAAGAATTACAGGACACTAAAGATGCCAGAAACCTTAACAAAAAGGTTATGGAACAATGGTGGCCAAGGCAAGGGTCCAGAAGTGGCAGATAGAGGGAGGAGAGGCCAGCTCTTCCAAAGATGCTAAGATTCAGTAGGGAGTAAGAGGAGAAAGAGTCATAATTAAAAGGGTCTAGATAGAGATGTGAAATGTTTCACATTCAACAATGCTAGGAGCTTAAGTTCAAGGACAAAGAGGAATATGGTAACAGTGGAAGAGTAAGGCCAAGGTGCACAGGGAAACAAGGGAGAATGGGGCCCCATTGGGGAGGGGCTAGCAAATGAAAGGCAGTCCTGATGATTAGGGATGAGAGTATAGAGAGGGAACAGCCAGATGAAATTTGTACCTATCTGGATGCCAGGTAAGTAGGAAGCTGAGAGGTAAGCAGAAGGCACACGTGATACAGAGCCCCAGCTTCCAATAAAGAGTTAAGTCACCATGCTACACCAAGAAAAAAGAATCACAGTGAAACACTTACCTTTCTGAATGTCACGTAGTACTTTTATAATGTTTACAGTTGTCCTTGCTATTGATATCCTCTCTAGCTTCTCCTGAAATGAAAGGGACCCAGTGAATTTTTTCCCCATCTTGGATTAATTTTAAGAAAAGCAAAATGTACAGAGAAATATATATTTTTAAAGACAAAAAAAATTGTTTCTTATTTATGTAGTCCCAAGAATAAACTCAAAAATCTGGCAACTAGCAGTGTGATCCTGGGCAAGTCATTTAACCTCATTTACCTAGCCCTTGCTCTTCTGTCTTAGAGAGCTGTAACTAAGGAAAAAACTGTGATAAATAAGAGATTCAATGAGCCATTTATGGAGGCAGCTGGGTGGCTCAGTGGATTGAGAGCCAGGTCTAGAGACAGGAGGTCCTAGGTTCAAATCTGATCTCTGACACTTCCTACCTGTGTGAGCCTGGGCAAGTCACTTCACTCCCATTGCCCAGCCCTTACCCCTCTTCTGCCTTGGAACCAATACAGAGTTTTGATTCCAAGATGGAAGGTAAGGGTTTTTATTTTTTTAAAAAAAGCCATTTATAAATACCTTAGGTTAGGTACAGTTATGTTGAAAAAATTCTTTTGCAATTTTCAAATCTTCCTATTAATTCCCCAATGATATTTGCTATAACTTAACATGTCATAAATGCCTGCAGAGAATTATTACTTATTACCCAAAGGCACTAGCTGCTACTTCCTTTTTTGCTATGAAGGACTTCATCTAGACACCTTCTTCCACTCTTCTTTCTGAACCTTTCCTCATAGCTCTCTTTATAGTAAGTTTTCTGTCATTATTTTGTCAGGATAGGTTGATATGGATTGGAAGTTGCTCACCCCACTCCTACCACATGAGACACAAGAGAATGAGATATGGCCTCTTTGGCTAACCAATGAATTAAATGGAGTCAGTTTTGTATTGCATGGACCACTTCCCAAATCTACTCACAACAGAGAAAAGGGTCTCATACTTCTGATCCTATTTGTACAAGTTCTTCTCTGTTAAGTTAAATGAAAATGGATCCCTTCCACCAAAAAGTTCCCTGTGAGCTCCAGAATTGAGATCCATATTCAAAAGAATTACCAAAATGACTTCGGCCTGCAAAACCTTTAAACCTTCTTTTCCATCTTTATGGTTTGTTACTGTTCTGTCATTTCAGTCATGCCTGACTTTTCATGACCCCTTTTGGGGGTTTCTTTGGCCAAAATACTGAAGTGGTTTACCATTTCCTTCTCCCACTCATTATACAGATGAAGAAACTGAGGCCAACAGGGATAAGAAACTTGCCTAGAGTCACACAACTAGGAACTGTCTGAGATGGATTTGAACTCAGGAAGATGAGTCTTCTTGACTTCAGTCTTATTCACTGCACCACCTTGTTGCCCTTGTCTTTGTGGTAAGCATCTGATAAACCTCATAAGCCTCAGCTGCTAGTTTGGATCCCTCCTTTGCTTATTTATTTTTTGGATTCTTATGAGTACAATATAAATATTAATTAAGATACACTTTTTCTATATTCTCAGGTGAGGAATGATGACTACACACACCTACAAGTTCATAGGAATCCACCATGTTCTAATAGTTTTTTTGAAACAATTTCTTGGCAGGTGGAGCCGGGAGTGCAGTGGGGCAAAGTAGGCCTCTGAGCCACAGCCTTCCAGAGCTGATGCTGGTGGCAGTAACTGACAATGACATGTAATGCCTTTTTTTTTTAATCCTTATTTTCTGTCTTAGTAAGACCTCTAAGATAGAAGGGCAAGGGCTAAGCCATGGGGGTTAAGTGACTTGCCCAGGGTCACACAGCTAGGAAGTGTCTGAGGCCAGATTTGAACCCAGGACCTCCTGACTCCCGTACTCTATTCACTGTGCGATCTAGCTGCCCTGGCACGAAATGCTTTTAATAAAGTTCTACTCTCACTGCAACATAGAAGTGATATACTAAAGTCTCAAAGCCTATGACAACCACAGGGAAGGCTTCCCAATGAGCACAGGGTTGTGATGGCCTTTGTCTCTGAAAGGCAGCCCCAGCTACACACAGAGAAGAGCATCACCCACAAAGGTGTGCGCTGCTTTACACCAGCCTCCCACTGTCTACAAAGGTACTGGAGGGTTAGAATCTCTATCAGCGGAGGGAGTATAGAGGCCAACAGATTAATGGATCCTTGAAGGAAGAGAAAAATGCTTACCGAACTGAATTTAGGGATAACACTTCAGAAAAGAACACACCCTCAGAAGACAAAAAAGATCTGCTTGGCCTAAGAATAACGCACTCTGAAAGGAGGTCAGACACCAAAGTCTCACCTCAGGAATGCTCAGAAATACTGCAGAATGCCATCATTCACTTTATTTCCCTCGTGAGTTTTTTGCTGTATATGTGATATGCATCTTCAGTCACAACATGGGGAATATGGAAATTCGCGCCACATGAAAGCACTGATATAACCTATATCAGACTATTTACTACCTCAGGGAGGGGTGAGGGGAGGGAAAGAGAGAATCTGAATCACAAAATGTCAGAAAACAACTGTCAAAAATTGTTTCTAGGGGCAGCTGGGTGGCTCAGTGGATTGAGAGCCAGGCCTAGAGACAGGAGGTCCTAGGTTCAAACCCGGCCTCAGCCACTTCCCAGCTGTGTGACCCTGGGCAAGTCACTTGACCCCCATTGCCCACCCTTACCACTCTTCCACCAAGGAGCTAATACACAGAAGTTAAGGGTTTAAAAAAAAATTGTTTCTACATAGAAGGTCAGCTAGGTGGTTCAGTGGACAGTCAGGCCTAGGAATGGGAATTCCTGGGTTTAAATCTGGGCGCAGAGGCTTCCTAGCTGTGTGACCTGGAGCAAGTCATGAACCTCCACTGCCTAGCCCTTACTGCTCTTCTGCCTTGGATCAGATACTTAGTTCTGATTCTAAGACAGAAGGTAAGGGTTAAAAAAAGTGACTTGGGTAATACATAAGACAACACTTCATTTCCATCAATGGAGTTAGACACTGAAGTGGCTTATATTAGCAGTTGTCAAATTTCCATCTTTGGGGTTTTTCCAAGGTAATAAAGTCACCGACTGGATGGTTCAGAGATTCGTTTCCCTGAAAAGGGGGAGGTAAACCGGATCTTTCCCTGTCCTCTATCACTTGTACACTGCCACAACACGATACTACAGTTTATAGAGTGCTGGTCTCTTATTAGTAAGAATAGGTGACATCTACAAACTTCACATTTATGGGATATTTACCCACAGAATCTCTTGTATGTAATCCTGATAACGAGTTCAGTTGGGGGAAGAGGATGACTCTAGCAGTTGGGGCTATCAGGAAGGGCTCTATGGAGGGGTGGGAGATGGTTCCTGAGCTGAAAGGTGAAGAGCAAGTGCATTGAAAGCCTGGCGAATAGCCTGTGCATACAGCAATAGGAAGAAAGCCAGGTTGGTTGGAGTATCCAGGGCGTAAAGAGGAGTAACACCATTAATAAACCTGGAAAGGTGGGCATGGCCCTGGTCTAAAGGGCAGTTAGTGTCAAACAGAGGAGTCTGTTCTTTATCTTAGTGCTTCTTCAATGAGAAAACGGCATGGTCAGCCCTTGACTTTCAGAAGATCACTGGCAGCCTTGTGGGAGATTCTTTGGGGAACAGTGAGCCGTAGGGTAATCATAGATTTAGAGCTAGGAGGAACCTCAGAGGCCCTCTAGTGTTGCCCCTTTAACAGTAGAGGAAACTGAGGCCCAGAGAGGGTAAGTGACTTGTCTAAGATCACACAGGAAATCATCAGAGGCAGAATCCGAACCCGGGTCCCTCGACTTCAGAACTGCTTTCACTATACCATGCTGTATAACACTCCAAAAGAGAGGTATTGAGGGCCTGAACTAGCGTGATGGACATTGTGTGGATGTTGTTTTCCACAAGAGAATACAAGGGTAGGACCTGTTTTGTGTCTATGCTGAGAGGCTGATTTCAGGGATTAGGAAACTGAGGCTAAAAGTTAAATAACTGTCTTCTGGTAACACTGTCCTCTGCAGGATTCAAACCCAAGGGACTCCCGTTTATGAGTGCAGTGCCTTTCACTATAATCACGGGATGTCAACAGATAACTCCCAGGTGGTATATAATTCCCCCTTTAATTGCATTAGCAGGACAGAGTGGGAAGGAGGGCCCAAAAGTACCTCTCCGGGCCTTCAGATTTTCTTCTTCTTGGGATTATGATCAACCCAAAAAGCTAGGGAAATGGGAAGTTATCCTGTAATACACACATTTGCCTAGAAACTGACATTAATCTACCTCTGAAGATAAAAAAAAAAAGATGGCTCTTAATGAGTCACTAAATCTAGGTAACATCCCCAAATATTCCCGAGAATGAACTGATTTCCATTTGCAAGCTGCTTCATCAAATGTAAACGGTACCTCTTGGGAGTCATCTGGCTCTTCCTGTAATGCTAAGCGTGCCCATATAATCACTCTTTCTGCAGTTTTCTCAGCTTCAGCAGGAGGCAGGGATTTCAAGAGATACAGGCATTCTTCACTCTATGAACATTACATTAAAAGGTCAAAAATGAGCATCATTTACAATGCAAATAATTTGTCCTCTTCTCCTTACCTTTTGTTTTTCATTTGCTTAGAAATGAAAAAGTGTCTTTTTAGAGAAACTAGATTAATAGGCCAAATCTGTGTAGACAAAAGATGTGTCAACATTTTGGGGGCAGCAAATGCTATCCACAGAATTGGAGCCCATCTCCCACATGCTAAAGTGAAATTTAATTTTTACGGTGTTTCTGTTTTAAGAATCATCAAAAATAGCAACCCACTAACATGCAAAGTATGAAACAAGATCTGACACATCACTGGATCTGTCGAACATCAGAAACAACTATCTTTTGTGCCTTTGGCCCAGTAGAAGTAAAGAGTAGGAAGCTACTTGTAAAGGCCATGGCCACAAGAAAATGGGCTTTCCTTCACCCCACACCACGACTTATTTATTTATGGGTATAATTCACCAGTTTCCTGAGCTATTCAGAAATGGAAGAAAAAAGACCACCATACCTGCTCCCTGCTCATCAAGTCAATCACTCTTAAGCTGTAGATTTCATCTTTAGACAACAGATATGCTTGGGCTACTTTTAAAGCATCCTCAAGAGAGGTTGGACCATCTTGTTTAAGAATGTATCTGATAACTCTCTGAAATAAAACATGAAATGATCATACCATTTTGGGGGGTACACTATGTTTTGTGGTAGAGAGAGACTACTGAGAGAACCCAGAACACCTGACAAGGTTGTATTTTCCTAAAACATGCTAGAAATTTTTTTACCAAGAAAAAATAATTATTTAAAAATCATTTTGAATCTGTTTTTCAAAATAGGAATCAAGCTTAAGGGGGAATTCTGGGAAGAAGGCGGCGTAGAAGTAATAAGGCTCCAAACCTCCGTAAAGCCCTTCACCACCAATTAAGGACAAAGAGCTCTGAGGTACAGAAAACCAAATCTGACAACACAACAGAGCTGGGGGGTCCTCCAGCTGAACCCAACTTAAAAAAGAGGAAAAAAAAAAAGCCTGAATTCTTGGAATTCTCGGGTGGGAGGGGAAAGAAAGGAAGATCCCAGATCCCCTCCTCCACCTAATGTGCTGAGTTCTCCAATGCAGGGGTCAGCAATGTATGACTCTCCAGCCATTATCTGGCTCTTTTAAGGGCCAGATATGGCTCTTTCTGCAAGAACCATAAAGTCCATTTTTTTTCAGGCGCTGTTACAGGAGCGGCACTGTGAGCACTGTACAGCTCTCACAAAATTACATTTTAAAAAATGTGGCGTTTACGGCTCTCACGGCCAAAAAGGTTGCCGACCCCAGACCAGTTAGGGAAAATCTGGCCTCAGGTCCCACTAACCAAATTAATCAACAAAACAGAGAAGCAGCCCTCTCAGGGCTGAAGAGCCCAAACCCAAAAATATGATCAGAGAATCAAGATTACAGCCAACTATAGGGGAGAAAGAAGGAAAAAACATGAGTAAACAACAGAAAAAGAAAAAAGAAACCACAAGTGACAGCTTTTATCCAGAAACTGAACAAAGAGCAAATGGATCAGAAGAAGATAAAGGAACACCAAGAAAAAACATAGAAAATTCAGTCAAATGGACACAGGCTTTGGAAGAACTTAAAATTCAATTAACTAAAGAACTCAAAATTCAATTAACTCAAGAATTCAGAAAACAATCAACAGAGGCTGAAGGCAATTGGGAAAAGGAAATACATGATCTAAAACAAGAAAATAATGTCTTAAAAGCCCAAATTGACCAGCTGAAAAATGAAGCAAAGAAGGCAAAAGATGATCTACAAAGAAAAGCAGACCAGAAGGAGGATGAGCAAACAGCCAGGGATGAAATTCAGTCTTTAAAAATTAGAATTCAGGGGGCAGCTGGGTAGCTCAGTGGATTGAGAGCCAGGCCTAGAGATGGGAGGTCCTAAGTTCAAATCCGGCCTCAGACACTTCCCAGCTGTGTGACCCTGGGCAAGTCACTTGACCCCCATTGCCTACCCTTACCACTCTTCCACCTATAAGTCAATATACAGAAGTTAAGGGTTTAAAATAAAAAACAAAAAAAAAAACAAAAACAAAATTAGAATTCAACAACTAGAAGCAAATGACTTCACAAGGCAGCAAGAATATATAAAACAAAATTTAAAAGAAAAAATCAAAATAGGAATCAAAGAGCTTATTGGAAGAACATTAGAGGATATCCAATTCAATTCCTTCATTTCATAGATGAGAAAACTTAAGGCCCAAAGGTGTGTCCAAGGTTACCACTGAGGTCAAGACAAAGCCAAAATTCAAATCCCCATAGTCTAACTTCCAAACTAGTGTATTACCAAATGACTCATTTAGAGGAAGAAAAGTCTCACTACATTTTCTGCTAAGAACTGAAAAAGTTGAAAGGGTTTGTAAAAGGAGAGTAAGCCCTTGAACTTTCTTACCATTATTTCCTTGTTTAAAAGATTTGTATCTCTTATTCCATACCCTCGTAGAAGCTTCTTCATTTCCATTAATTTGTAACTTTCCTGCAACAATTTGACTCTAAAAAAAAAAGTGTCCTAGTATTATGAAGTTTATCTTCTTATATACTGCAATAATAATAATTAATATAGCTAGCATTCATACAGCACCTACTATGCACCAGGCATTTTGTGATTGGCACTTTACAAATATGATTTCAATGTATTTTCTATGCTGTGCCAGGCTCTGTGCAGAGATGAAGGAATCGCCCCTCCACCCCCAACTAGACGGCTCACACAACCAAATCCTGCCTTTTTGTGTGACTCTTGTCCACATTCTCCCAAAGGTCTGGTATATGAGTGTTAATATTGCCCATCTAACTGCATGGCCTGCATTTTCTCTAACAAAATAAATGTTTGACAAAATCAATTCTTACTTGGGATGGTCCATTTCCAAGTGCTTTTTCACCAGCTGCTCTACAGCTGTGCTCCAGGGCACCACAGCTCCATACATGATCTGCAGCACAGCGTCGAAGATGAGCTACAAGAATAGACAAGCTGCCATCATAATGGATTCCCACATTGCCTTGTGGTGCCTCCCAATCTCAGCTTCATCCCACCATTCACTTATGTCTTACTGTTCTATTTTGAGTTTTCTAAACAAGGCCATTCATTCCATGTCAAGACACCATACAGGCATAGTTTCAGATTATGAATAATCATTTATACTGTTAAAAGATCTACACAGTGGGGCAGCTGGGTAGCTCAGTGGAGTGAGAGTCAGGCCTAGAGACAGGAGGTCCTACGTTTAAATCTGGCCCCAGCCACTTCCCAGTTGTGTGACCCTGGGCAAGTCACTTGACCCCCATTGCCCACCCTTACCAATCTTCCACCTATGAGACAATACACCGAAGTACAAGGGTTAAAAAAAAAAACAAACAAACAAACAAACAAAAAAAAAGATCTACACATTCTACAATCTGTCCCTAATTTACTGTCCAGAAATTATCTTCTTCTATTTTCCAAAAGTTCTTCTATAAACCTGATCCTTCAGTCAAGCTGCTCTGTTTACAGTTGCCCAAATCTATCTCATATCTTCTTTCATCTATGCCTTCTTTCATGCTGGAAACTGGGATGCCCTCTCCATTGACTTTGGCTATCAAAATCCAACCCATTCAGCAAGGTCCAATTTAAATGTTGCTTTTGCCTTAAAGCTTTCCCATAACCCAAGCAGAAGTGAGTTCCTCCTTGGGAATTCTCTATCAGTTATTTTACTTAAGACATTTATCTAATACTGCCTTTTATTATAATTATATATCAATATGCCTCATCTCTTTCTTTTTAAAAAAATTTAATTTTCCCAATTACAAATAATAGACATTTTCAACTTATGTTTTCTGAAAGTATAAGCTCTAAATTATCTTTCTCCCTTCCCTCCCCACTCCCAGAAATGGTAAGCAATTTGATCTGGGTTATACATTTATGACCATGAAAAACCTTTTGGTCACTGTTGCAAGAATACTCATATAAAACCAAAATCTCAAAATAAAAATACAAATAAACTAAAGTGAAAAATAGTGTGCTTTGATTTGCACTTATTTCTCTGGGGGTATTTAGCATTCTTTGTCCTAAGTCCGTCAGAATTGTCCTGAATCATTGTATTGCTAAGAATAGCCAAGTCTTTTACAGTTGATCATTGTACAATATTGCTGTTACTGTGTACACTGTTCTCCTTGATTCTGCTTATTTTTCCACATCAGTTCACCTAGGTCTTCCCAGGTTTTTCTGAAATTATTCTGCTCATCATTTCTTATAGCATAATACATTTCACCAGAATCATTTACCACAATTAGTTCAGCCATTCCCCAACTGATCCATGCCTCATCTCATACCCTGAATTATAAGATTATTTGAAGTAGAGACCATAGTCTGTATATCTCTGTATTTCCCATAGTATCTTGTATATGGCAGGTGATCAGTAAGTGTTTGTAGCATGAATAAGGAAACTTTTAGAAAAAAATCAAAATAAAGCACATCCAAACCCCCATATCCCATGTACTTACATCTGTATCAGACAAACAGCCTATGATCGCCATGGCTTTGGATTCCCAGGAAGTTTCAAAGAGTGATGCAGATTTGCAACTATATCTCTCCAACATATCCTGAAAATGAAAAATAAATTAGGAGAGAAAAACCAATTGGTTACAAATACGAAGTGATGGCTGCTGAATGGGCAAGCCCCATAATTCTTGAGTCAAGAATGACAATTCAGTCTGCTCTAAGGACCTGCATTGTGCCTATAGCACAGTGGGAAAGCTCTATAAACCTGAAGAAATGCCAGAGCTGATGCCGGGGCCTTCTCTCAAGAGCCCATCACCAGCCTACTGCCAAGCACAGAGACACAGCACGCACGGGCAGGTGCCTCTGGATAAGCTCACCTTTATGTACAGCAAAAGAAGTGGTTCCTCTTCCAGGTTATGCTCCTTCATGTACAATTTGACATATTTCTCTAAGATAGAAGGAATAAGTTCTGGGGCCAAAACTTTGTCAAGCATCCGAAATACGATGGTCGTTGTGTTCTCCTAAAAGACAGAAGACAGAAGGCAAGGATGTAATAAGCTCTGAGAAGGACAAAATGCCTCGAAGGTAGCAATTCTTGGAATCTGGCATTTTACCTTCTCAAATTCAGACAGAGCTAATTTGCAGTTGTATTTCCTGTACAGTTTGATCAGTTCTTGCAAATTATTCACCAGCTCCTTCAAATGGCAGACTTCTTCAGTGTTTTCCCAATCCTTCTGAAATAAAGTGTCATCGGCATGAAAACATCTTCTAAATTACCAGGATTAGCAAAGGTTCTTACACATCCACCAACAACCATCTCAAGGATAGCCAGTTCTTGTCATCCGCTCTGCTATGACTCCTTCACAGGTAGCATAGTTTCCCCAATTAAAGTGGGAGATCAGAAACACTGCCTTCTCCTCCTATCTGTATCCCCCACAGGGTTCAGTATCTAAGAAGTATCTCATAAATGCTTTTCTATTCATTTCTTCATTCTAGTAGTGTTGAAAAATGGCCTTTGTCGTGACATGTGCCAGATGTTATTTTAAAAGTAAATAGTAGGGGCAGCTGGGTAGCTCAGTGGATTGAGAGCCAAGCCTAGAGACCAGAGGTCCTAGGTTCAAATCCGGCCTCAGACACTTCCCAGCTGTGTGACCCTGGGCAAGTCACTTGACCCCCATTGCCTACCCTTACCACTCTTCCACCTATAAGTCAATACACAGAAGTTAAGGGTTTAAAATTAAAAAAAAAAAAAGTAAAAAAAAAAAAAAAAAAAAAAAAGTAAATAGTAGGGAACAGCTGGGTAGCTCAGTGAATTGAGAGCCTAGAGATGGGAAGTCCTAGGTTCAAATCTGGCCTCAGTCACTTCCTACTTGTGTGACCCTGGGCAAGTCACTTAACGCCCATTGTCTAGTCCAGTGATGGGCAAACTTTTTAAAGAGGGGGCCAAAGGAAAGGAAATGCTCATCTGTCAGTCTGTTTCTAAGGCAACTCATTCTAAGTTTAATTGTATTGTATCCTACTCGTTGTATTCATCAGATTAGGAATAACGTCACGCAGCCAAAAAGAACATTTCAGGGATAGAACATTTCAGGGGGCCACATCTGGCCAGGGGCCTTAGTTTGCCCATCACTGGTAGCCCTTACCGCTCTTCTGCCTTGAAACCAATACATAGTATTAATTCTAAGGTAGACGGTAAGGGCCTAAAAATAAATAAATAAACAAATAGATTAATAAATAAGTAAAGGCAAATACTTTACATTTTTATAAGATTCCATATAACTCTAGCCTAAAATTATATAAATATATTAAAGATCCATGATTATGTCACCATGGGGAAAAGATCCCACACATGCTTTTATAACTTGATAGATAAAAGAGCTGCTTAAGGCACATGGAGGATAATGTCAGACATATAAATGACACATAACTAAGTTAAATGTCAGAGGCAGGATTTGAACCCAAATCCTTTTAACTTCAAGTACAACACTGTATGCATCAAAGGACCCTCCCTCTAGGGAAATAATCATCATTATTAACAACAGCAATATAGAAAGCTCATTAGATGCAGTTAGGTGACTCAAATGGGATTGAGTCAGGCCTAGAGCCAAGAGGTCCTAGTTTCAAATCTAGCCTCAGACATTTCCTAACAGTGTGACCCTGGGCAAGTCATTTAACCCCCATTGACTCACCCTTACTGCTCTTCTGCCTTGGAACCAATACACAGTATTAATTCTAAGACGGAAGGTAAAGGTTAAAAAAAAAGATAGTTCATGTTTATATAATGTTTTAAGGTTTATAGAGCACTTTATGTATATTATCTCATTTGATCTTGCAGGACAAGGCTCAAGAGAATTAGGGAACTAAAAAAGCTGAAAATCAATAACATGAAGTTTCTATTTTTATCAAAATATTTTTAACTAAGCTAACTATAGGCCCTCCCACTTATGACAGCTTTCAAACTTGACAGTTTCAAGAGTTCTAAAAATCTTAAATATGAATGAACTTAAAACCATCTATCTGTATACCATAAGTATAGAGCAGTGATGGGCAAACTACGGACTGGGGCCAGATGTGGGACCCTGAAATGTTCTATCCAGCCTAGCGACATTATTCCTAATCTGACAAATACGAGTGGGATACAATACAATGAAACTTGGAAAGAGTTGCCATAGAAACAGACTGACAGATGAGCATTTCCTTTCCTTTGGCCCCCTCTTTAAAAAATTTGCCCATCACTGGTATAGAGCATACTGAAAAAAATGCTGGCCTTGAAGACAAGAGACCTGCATTCAAATCCTGTCTCCAATACTAAAGATATATACTTAGACTACAAAGAGTCACCAGCAAATCATTTAACTTCAGTGAGACTTCATTTCCTCATCTATAAAATAATTAATACTTGACTGTCCTACCTTACAAGGACCTTGTGGAGATATTTGTTTAAAGTGCTTAGTACAGTGCCTGGCACACAGTAGTGCAAGGTAAATGCTTATTTCCTTCATATCCCCCCTTTAAAGAGGAGAATACAGAAATTCTCCTCAAGTACAAAACACCATCTTACAAGACGCTAAGAATGTCATGTTTAAGAGACAGGAGGAACAACAGGTATTTAACTCCTTTCAGAATACATCAGTAAAGGGTCAAGCATTCCACTCCCTGAGGCTGGTGTACTGGGAATGAAACTTCACCTTACAATGATGCTCTCCATAAGATGACAGGTCCTCTGCAGGTTTCTTCAGTGAGACCTTTTGGAAACTTGTTTTTTAAGGGATAAAAGAGCCAAGATCTTCAAAATGATAAGATAAACTTTGATTTGGCTTAATCATTCTGGACTAATAGTGCTTGAAAACCCAGTATTAACTTTGGATCTACAATGGATTTCACTTTTTTTAAGCAACATTCCTAAGAGGAAAAAGTTTCTCTTAAATTTGGAAATTTTTTTCAGTGGAGGAATCTGAAATATCCTTTTGAAAAATGTCAACTGGGCCAGAAAATGAGTTAATGAAATACTCTCAATCTCCTACAATAGAAACATCAGGTTGAAAAGAAAATCTTTACCAGATATAAAAAGCCTGAAAAACTATGAACACATAATAAGACAGTTCTACTCCTGATATACTAATTCCCCACCACATACCCAAAGAAATCCTCAGTTTTCTGCCACATGACTAAACATAATTTTATCATCTAAACATCATACCAGTGGGATGCAGTGAAAGGAAGAGAGCAGTCCTAAAGAATCTGGATTTTCAGATGTAAAAAACACTTGTGCCACCTCAAGTCCATTCTCTGGCCAGTTTGCCTATAAACAGTATCAGACACCAGGAGAAATTTATAAAATCATTAAAGGAATTACAAAATACATAAGCCTTTTCAGTATGAATTACGCTTTTATTACCTTATCAGTTAATTCAAGATTCCTCGCTGCTTGCTCTAACCACTTTGCAAGGATTCCCTGAAAAAGAAAGATCGTTTCCAAAATAAACATTTGACTGTCAGTTTACACACAGTAGATAAACTGGAGTCGAAATCTCCAGAGAAGCCCATTTCCAAACACACAAGAATAAACAACTGTAATAATGAATTAACTCCTCAAATAGAGAGCCAAGGAAAGAAAAGAAAGGAACATGGGAGCAGGCATGCCACTTACCTGCCCTTCTGGTAAGATTCTTTTAACAAATGGAATCACATCACTCTGAAGCCAAAGACAAAGTGCTCCCATGGGGATACTTGTGCTAATTGAGCTCAGCAAATTGTCCAACATGTTCACATCAAATCTGCTCTCAAAATCTGCCTAAAAACACAGAAAAGGATTTATCCGATGAATTTTTGCAAGCTAAGAGCTTTCAGAAATTAAACATTGTAGCAGTAAAGGAGCAGCAGAGCAGTGGATCCATCAGGAAAGTATCTGAACCCATCAGTACTGGCTAATCAAGGGAAACAACATCTAGGTACAAAGACAAATCCAAAGGACTCATGATAAAAAAAAATGCTATCTACTTGCAGAGAAAGAATTGATGGAAGGGGCAGCTAGGTGGCTTAATGGATTGAGTCAGGCCCAGAGACAGGAAGTCCTGGGTTCAAATCTGGCCTCAGACACTTCCCAGCTGTGTGACCCTGGGCAAATCACTTATACCCCATTGTCTAGCCCTTACCACTCTTCTGCCTTGGAACCTATATACAATATTGATTCTAAGATGGAAGGTAAGGGTTTAAAAAAAAAAAAAAAAGAATGGATGGATGGAGTCTAAATATAGACTGAGGCACAGTGTTCCATATTTTATTTTTTCTTATATATGTGATATGAGTCTTCTTTCATAACATGATGAATAAAGAAATATGTACTGCATGACAGAACATGTACAACAACCTCTATTAAATTACCTTCTCAGGAAGGAGAGAAAGAGAGAATTGGATCACAAAATGTCAGAAAACAAATGTTAAAAATTGTTTCTTCATGTAATCAAGGGAAAAAATATTTAAAAAATTTTACTGGAGAACAATATGGAGGAACTACCAAGCCCCTTCTGTTTGTTCTCCATAATTGTCCATGAATTGTGAGATCAACACATTTACTACCAGGTAGCCATTATATTCACAAAGAAGGATAAAGATTGCACGTTTTTAGGTTTTGAGACCAAAAATTAATAAAACCTTATAGTGATGGACACCACATGATCAGGCTTTTCATAGCAAATGTTCTTTGTCACTGACTTAATGATGAACAGTACAACATTCTAATGACAACAGAAAAAATGAAAGATAACAAACAAATATAGCAACTTCTGTCATGCCTATTCAGGTTCTGATTCTCACTGGCTCTAGTCTATAGACAAGTCAAGGAACTTTGCATACCTAGCTTTCCTCATTTGTAAAACAGGGACCAAAAAAAGCTGCACATTCACATTGCAAAAGTCAACTTTTACGACCATAAACAGCAGTGAGTTGGCCATGTACCAAAAGCAAGACCGGTGGTGGAATAAGCAGAGAGCTATACCAGAAGCCCTATAAGATGATGAGGCCCACAGGAAAGCCTCTGATATGCTGAGTGGAAGTTCTATGGAAGATTTATGGGAGAACATGAAAGTCAAAATAAATGTTCTTTAATTAATTGAATTTATACACAAGTGACCCAGTCGTTTCCCCACCCAACATCACAAAAGGCATCATCCAAGGAGACTAACATGTTTGTACAAATAATGTTTTTCATGTTTCCACCTTTCGGTAGACTCTCTGGAGGTAACATTCACAATTTATTCTTCAAGTATTATTTCTGTAGCTGTGTGTGATGTTCTCTTGGTTCTACTCAAAATATTCATTTTCCCTTTGCTTTTTTAAAAATTAGCCTGTTCATCTTTTTTTTTTAAACTCTTACCCTTCCACCTTGAGAATCACTACTATGTATTGGTTCTAAGGCAGAAGAGTGGTAAGGGTTAGGCAATGGGGGTTAAGTGACTTGCCCAGGATCACACTAGGAAGTGTTTGAGGCCAGATTTGAACCCAGGACCTCCACTCTCTAGGTCTGGCTCTCAATCCACTGAGCCACCCAGTTGGCCCTTTATCATTTCTTATGATGCAATAGTATTCTATCACAATCAAAGACCACAATTTTTTCAGTCATTCCCCAAATTATGGGCATCCCCTCAATTTCCAGTCCTTTGCTACCACAGAGAGTTCCTGTAAACATTTTGGAAAATATAAGTTCTTTTCTTTTTCCCCTAATCTCCTTTGAGAAGCAGACCCTGCAAAGGTAATACTGGGTCTAAGGACATAACGTAGTTTTATAACTCTTTGGGTATAATACCAAATTGCTCTCCAAAACAGATCAATTCATAGCTCCATTTTTGGCAGAACTGTCCCCATTTTCCCACATCTCCAACATTTGTCATTTTAGCCAATCTGAGTTATGTGAGATGACGTCTTCTGAGAACTGTTTTGATTTGCATTTCTCTAATCAGTAATGATTTAGAGTATTTTTTCATATGTCTATATATGGCTTCATTTTCTTTAGCATGGTTGAAAATTTACTCAATGAATCGAACTGGCCATTTAGCCCAAAAGATCAGGAGAACCCTCACTGAAGCCACTGAAGTACTAAATATTCTTAACATCTCCTATGAGAAAAGGACATTATAAACCAAGAACATTGATAGGTGAGTGATTACAGTGGTTATTGAAGTTGGCAGAAAAATGTACATGAGTTCTAAACACATATAACATAATCCCAATGTAAAGAAAAGGTTAAGTTTTCTGTCTATTGATAGAAAACTTCAATATTTGAGGGTTTTGAATACATGATTTCAGAGGGTAATTATTTATCCTATATAAGAGATGCAATGCAGATCCCTCAAGTACCAAAGTAGTGTGAGATCTGGGGTCTTCTCGCAACCAAAGTAAATTTAAACATGTTACATTAAATGTTTTCATCTAACTGTCTATGTTTTGGGAAAGTTGCTATGACCTGCAAATATAAATGTGCTTAATAACACAGGTGGAATCAGGATTCTAGGCTTGTTTTATTTTGTTAAGCATCTAGAAAGCTAGATATGATTGCAAAGGGATATGGGTGGGCTATAGATCGCTATCCTGAAGGACTATAGGAAATTGCTTTCCCAAAAGACACTTGACTGCCTCTAAGAAGCTCAATGGAAAGTACTTGTTCATCTTGTAATAATTATCATATCAGATCAATCCTTACATAGGATTTTCTCTGTAGAGTCCATCCCACACCCCAAGCAACCACTGAGCCTCACTGACTCTACTTTAATCTCCTAACTTGGTATCACCTTCATTTGATTTCTTTTTGTATACATAAAAGATTATGAAAAATTCCATTTTGGTCTTTCTTGGGAAGGTGCTGCATCACAGATCTAAGACAATATTTGTGCTTGAACTTTTTATGTCTCCTTCCATATAGATATACGTAATAAAGAACATTTGAGTCAAATGAGAAAAATTCAGAGTAATGAATTAAATATTCAACAATTATAATGGAGTCATACCCTCCCTTCAAAGTTATTTTGTGACCAGTGAATCCAATTTTACACGTTTAGTGTCCACTGCTGATAAAACTCATAATGATCTACAGGACACCCCTTTGGATAATTTGGATTTAATATTATTTACAGATGGTTCTTCTTTTATGAGAGATGGTATGTGCTATACAAGAGCTGTAGTAGTTATGAAATTGGAATACTCTATGGGCAGCTTCCTTATCCTCGCATGTAAGCAAACTCACAAGGTGCAGAACTCACAGCTTTGAAACATGCCTGTATCATTGCAAAGAATAAAAGGGTCACAACTTACACAGACTCCCTTTACACATTTGGCATATGTCCTGCCGTCGGCATGTTATGGCTTGAAAGGTGATTCTTAGCATCAGCTGGAAAATGTATTGCGAATGCAAACCTTATTACTGAATTTCTTTCTATCATCTAGCTCCCTGAAGCCACGGCTGTCGTTCACTGCTCTTCACACACAGGTGGCAATGACCCTGTCTCCAAGGGAAATGATCGAGCAGATCCACTGCCAAACTAGCAGCCTTAGAAGGATCTGAATTAATTATGCCACTAATAATTACTGATGATTTGGATCTACCCCTTTCCTATAATGACAAGGAAGTAGGAAAATGGAAGCAGAAATTTAAAGCAAAACAGATAAATGGAGTATGGGTGTCATCTGAAGGCAAACCCCTGCTCCCTAAAGCTTTCTATAATCAAATTTGTCACTCCATCCATAAACATGGTCATTTCAGCACCCAAGGCATTGTAGACTCTGTTAAAAGAGTATAGATAGCACCTGGAATAACTACAATTGCCTCGAAAATACGTACAGCTTGTCCCACCTGCCAGGCCTTTAATCAGCATGCTTTTTGAGGAAAAGCCTTTGGTGGATGCCTCTAGCTTACACACCGTTTGAGTATTTACAAATTGATTTTATCTCTATGCCAAAGCTGGACAGTATAAATTTTGTCTGGTCATAGTTGATCAGCTGACCAGGTGGCCTGAAGCATTTCCTACAACTTTTGTTGCCAAAGTCCTTTTGAAAGAGATTATTCCTCATTTTGGCCTGCCAGTATTGTATTGATTCTGATAAAGGAACTCATTTTACTGACTCAGTCTTATAGCAAATTTATTCATGTTTGGGGATAACTCCTAAATTTCATACACCATTATCATCCCCAGAGCTCTAGCCAAGTTGAAAGAATGAATAAAGAACTTAAAACCATGATTGGCAAATTATGCACGGAGACCCATTTAAAATGGCCCGAAATTCTACCTCTGGCACTGTTTTATCTCAGAAGTAGACCCAAAGGTAATTTACACATCTCACCATTTGAGGTGTCATTTGGACATCCACCTATTCAGGCACAACCATTTACGTCTGCCTATACTTCATTGTTAGGAGGGAATACAACCATTGCCACTTATATTAGACAACTACAAACAAAATTGCAAGAACTCCATGACTCTGGAGCTGCTATTCAAGCAGGCCCCATAGACTTCTCACTTCATGATGTAAAACCAGGTGATAGTGTATACATAAAGAATTTCAAAGGTACTGGGTCAACTGAACCTGCTTATGACAGACCATTCCAAGTCCTATTGACTACACCAACAGCCATTAAAATTGGGGAAAGGGACTCATGGATTCATTGTAGTCATGTAAAATGAGTGCCCTCTATTGATAATGAATAATTCTCTGTACTAATTATAATTGCCTGTACTTATTATATTTGACTATTGATTGTGATAACTTCCCTATTGCTGGATTTGCACTATTTTGTTGCACTTTATTTGGTTGATCCTTGTACTTGAATGATACATATACTACCTCATAACAAAATATCTGTATTAGTAACCTATATTGACCTGATGTGCCTTTTGTCATTCCTTTTGTATTTTCTTGAATGTATTATTGCTTTATCTATCTCATTTGCACTCACATTGCTTCATCTACACCTCATTTGCACTCACACTGTGGATCATGGCAAGTTAAAGAGGAAATGAATCTTATTTTTGGAAATTAGCCTCTATACTTTACCTCTGTGATTGTAAAACTACACATTTTTAATATTTTTGCTTTTTCTTTGTACATGTGCCATACAGTATTTGATTTTTTTCTCTCATTTTTTTACATTTGAAGCACATGTCACCAGTATTAAAAAGATTTCTGACTGTTTTGATTTTGCAATAGAATAAGCTAAGATGTCCATTTGCCTAGCATATAAATGCATTCCCAAAAAAGCTTTGGACTATGGAAATCTGCCACTAGTTATTTAAATATTATGAGACTTTTGCTTGATGAATACATCTAATCCAAGGAGAAACGGACCACAAGGGAGCACAGAAGTTGACCTGCAAAGTGCCAAACGAACACAAAAAAAGGAAAAAGAAACCAAACCAATCCTACAGGGATTGATGACATTCTGCGCAAAAGAGTGAAAAGACTTGATCATGTATGGAACTCAAGGTTGCGGCACTTAACATATGTTAAGACAGAGAACTTCCTTGTACCACACTCTACATCAAGGACACAACATCAATTGTTCTGGCTCCATTATCCCAGAAAATGAAGAAAAGGACTGAACTGGGAAATGCTATTTTCCATTTGTTTTGAGATCTAGTCTCTTTTTCTATTTCTTTCATGATGTGACAACTTACTGTAGTTCGGGCTGCTAAACTGGGTTGGTGAGTGATTATCGTTGCAAAGTTTATGGGACATGGATCGCTATAAGAACCTGTTGTGATTTGTGAATTTTTTTCTTCACATTTTTAATATTCTATATTTCCCTCAGAGGTTATTTTTCTTTTTTATTTCTTTGCATTCTTTGATGTTTTTGATAATTGATTCATATACCTTATGACTTGACCGTGTATCCCTGTGTGATTCCTATGTGTATCCCTGTATCCTCTTCATGGGGGAATGTGTTATTATTCTCCTCAAGGGGGACTATGTTATTGCTGTAAATTCAGATTTGAATTTGACCCTAATTTAGAACAGAAGACTATCTCCCAGAATCCAGAAAGCACTATGAAGATGCCTGCAGAGAATGCCCGCTGCACCAGAAGATCCAGAGTGAACTTCGAGACATGGCTAATTTGAACTTTGGGGGATTGAATGCATTTATTCTGAATGGACACTCTTATGCCAAAAAACTGGACTGCTCCCTAATTGGCTTTTTGTCAATGTATCTAACATTGGTTTTGTTCTTTCTCCCTTTCATTTCCCTCTTATCCCCAAATTATTGTAATTTCCCTTTAAAAAAACAAACTGTGATATTTGTATATACCTCTAGTTAAAGTTCTAATTTAGTTATGTTTGAATGATCCATTGGGGAGACTGGTTTCCCAAAGGATCACAGGGGAGGAATGTGTAGTTAGAATTATCTTGAATCCCTAAAAAAAAGTACATTATTCAAACTTCCTTTCTGTATAACCCACAATTCCTTTTCCTTTCTGTTTTACCTGCGTCCTTGGCGTGATGTATATAGTTTTGAGGGAAACACCACTCTCTCGCTCTTCCACGTGAATTGAGTGGTGACCAGTCCTTGTGGCCCTACCCTCTCTCTTCCATGTGAGGTGAATGGGACGGGTTCCCTGCATTCTCTAGCTCTTTAATTTAATATTAATAAATCCTTATAAATATCATGCTTTGGAGGCATTAAATATTCATTTTAAAATCTACAAATTGAAATTCCACGTCATTCCTGCTAGGCTAATCTCCAATGTTCATTTAATTATTTTTCCATAAGCTATCAAGACATACAAATAAAAATCTAAAATCTCTTACCCGATGGCGAAGCCAAAGAAACTGAGCACAAAAAAGGTTTCCCTCTTTTAGCTGAAGACAGATATCCTTAAGAATATCTTCATTTTTCAGAAATTCAATCCAACTGTTTCCACTGGCATATCAAAAAGAAAAGTAATGATTTGTCAGAAAAGGATTGAGTATATGCCTAAAAGGGCGAACATTATTACTTTGAAATATAAATTACACATGTGATACAGGAAGAGGTCTAGGTAGTATAGTTAAATCTAGCCTCAGACCCTTACTAGAAGTTTGATCCTGGGCAAATTACTTAACTCTTAATTGCCTGAGTTCCTTATTTGTAAAACAGGGATGTACCAGAGAAAGAAATGGCAAACCACTCCAGTATACTTTGCCAAGAAAATCTCATGGACAAGTCTATGGGGTCACAAAGAGTCAGGTATACTTGAACAATTGCACGTAATAGAGCAGATAAACAAATGCAGGAGAAAGACTGAAGAAAATTGAGCAAAGAGAGGAGGTTCAGGGATAAAAAATGGGGGAAATATGAGGAATACTAAAGGATCCAAATCAAGGATATCAAAAAGAACTTTTTTTAAAGCAATAATTTCTTCATAAGGCATTCAGTTGACTAATTAGCAGGATATAAAAATTTCTATATCCTTGAACCATCAAAAAGCAAATTCTGTTCCCTTTTCCTAGTAAATAAAAATGATTCATCTATAATGATATCCCACAGATTCAATGCATAACTTAAAAATCAAAAACTGGTAAAAATATAAACCTGAATTTGTCTGGTCCAAATGCTCCATAAAAAGTAGCCAACTTTGCACGGGCTTTTAATACCTGTAATGGAAATGAGACAATATACATCATTCCCATATAATATTAAAAATGTGAACATAGCTATTGAAAAGGTATACAGTGTTTCAGAAGTCACACACACATACACATGCACAAACAAAGTCTACCCTAGAAGTCTATCTTTCATGCCTCTTTGGGATAAACAGGTGAGTTCAGGTTCTTAATACTATGTTGGTGAAATAAAATTTACCTTTGTCAAGTTTCTACTAAGCTGGAAAGACTTCAGGTGTGGGTATAGTGAAGGACCAAATACATTTTGTCCAAGAATCATCTCGGCTAAACTCAAAGAGACTCATCACTAGAATGGGTTTCAAGGTAATGAATCTTTTAGTCTCTCTTGGCTACAACAATTCTTAAAAGCCAGCTACTTAGTCTGAGAGTGAGCTGATTTCTTAGTTTGTGGAAAGAGTATTCACTGTGATGAAAGCACAGATCACTAAAGCATATATGAAATGCACATGAGTGCATATGTACTCATGTACACACACATATATTTACATATTTTGACTCTACATACTAATGAAATTAAATAATGATAAGTAACATTACTTAGAAAATCTTGACATAATAAAAATATTTCTAAGCCCACTAAGTAGAGTGTCACCTCAACACAATGGAACATTTCTAGCATTTCCTAGGAATGTTATTTTTTTTTTAAACACTCACCCTTTCCACCTTAGAATCAACATTGTGTATTGGTTCCAAGGCAGAAGAGTGGTAAGGGCTAGGCAATGGGGGTTAAGTGACTTGCCCAAAGTCATATAGCCAGGAAGGATCTGAGTCAGATTGGAAAGCAGGATCTCCATCTCTAGGTCTGGCTCTTAATCCACTGAACCACTTAGCTGCCCACTTCTGAAAATATTATTAATGACACATGAAGCATAAAGTAATTGGATGGTCCCTTCAAAATCTCAAAAAAAACCTCAGAGTTTCTACAATGATTTATATAAAAGTCCTTATGGCAAAAAATGAGCCAGGCTCAGCCAACTATTTTGTTGAAAATAATAAATATAAGTAGTAGGAATGTTGTTGTTGCTATTATTCCACAAGGAGGAAAATCAATATTTGTAAGCACTAGTTTTTCTCAACTGGAAACAAACATTAGATTAACTTATAATAACTTATCAAGCCATGTCACACATTTGAAAATAAGTACTCCTTATTTGATATATGTGTAAACTTAAAAGATAAGTCAATAAGAATATAAGCCAAATCCTAAATTGTAAAAAATATTAACAGTAATTAAAAAAATAACAAATCAAATGCTGTTCCATTTACCTCTGTTAAGCCATTTGAAAAGGTAGTAGGTATTTTATCTTCTTTCTTTAAAAGCTAAGATGATTGAGAAAGAAATATACAGAGTTAGAGTGGCATGTGTCCAAAGAAGCTCACAATATTCTCCTTTCTTTTTAGGGTTTTTTTAAAATTAAGCATTAAAGAAAACTTTTTTTTTTTTTTTTTTTTTTTAATTTTAAACCCTTAATTTCTGTGTATTGATTTATAGGTGGAAGATTGGTAAGGGTAGGCAATGGGGGTCAAGTGACTTGCCCAGGGTCACACAGCTGGGAAGTGTCTGAGGCCGGATTTGAACCTAGGACCTCCCGTCTCTAGGCCCGGCTCTCAATCCACTGAGCTACCCAGCTGCCCCCTAAAGAAAACTTTTAATCCTTTACTCCTTAATCAACATTAATTGTTCTTAGTTCTATGCAAAATGAATTGCAGTTAATAACCTAATACTGTTTAGAGAGGTACATACAACTAAGGAGCAAAAGAAGATGTAGAAAAGCTTACTCTGACTTTGGCATAATTCAGCATTTCCTGAGTTGTCTCGAAGGTTGGCCACTGAGCCTTTAAGCAGTAGTCCACCACAAACTGGTCATCCTGTTTTATAAATAATATACCTCAGAATGTATGAGACACTTTAAATGCAAGTCACTGGGTTAAAATATATTAAATACATGGTATGAACAACATACCTGGATTTTACATAAACTTTCTTTAGCTTCATCCACAAGCTGTTGCCAAACTGTTGGCCCATGGGTGCCTACTGAACACAAAGCCATTCTCTCCAATAGGTCATTTGATTTTACCTTATAAACAAGCTGTTAAATAGAAGAGACAATTTTAACCTATGCAATGACATTAATACCAAAGCATATCTCATAGCCCTCTCTCCTAGCACTTCTTAAAGTAGAAGAGTCAAGATCGCCACCATTAGCCAATACTGAGAGCAAAAAAAAAAAAAATGCTCAGGAAATATTTAATGAAAGAAATAAAAATATCATACAACACAGATAATGTTAATTTGTAATTTCCTAAGTCAATATGTTGCTGGTTCCTATTTGACTTTGACATCACTAATACATTCAAGAGTTTCATATCTTCTTTGCAACAAAATGTGCACCCCCAAATGAGGCTTTGACCTACGGATTGGTCCTAAAATATCCAAGTGTTTTGTATCTTCCTCACAAAATCGCCCTCCTCCCCCTACCCCCCAAATGAGGCTCAGAAACATGGAGAAAAAGTGGCAGACACATGTAACTTTTGAAGAGGAATGGAGGAAAATGCCTGATTCTTGAGTATCTGCAAGAAAAGTCAAATTAAGAACTGCCTCAGTGATGTTTTTCCACTTTAATATGTGCTGAGGTTTTTAAAGCTGACCCTGCACTTCTATTTAGCTTCCAAACTTTAAGGAATGTCAACATTTCTGTGAGCTAAAAACAGCAGAAACTCCCAGGTCTTCTTTTTATGACTAACATGTTATATTTGACAGGCTAAGCTTGTGTTCTTTGGTTCTGATAGCCAAAAAGAGTATGGAAGCAGAGAAGCCACTGAGCCCATCTCTTCCTTGTCTAAACATGACCCTCTTTTTCATGCAGCTTTTCCTTGAAGAACTCCCATGAGAAAGAATCACTGACCAGCTCTAAATGCAGGAAGGCTTTCCCTAACATCCAAACTCAATCTGCCTCTTCAATTTCCTCCCATTGCTGTGAATTCTGCCTCTGAGGCCAAGTAGGTACCTCAACATCCAGTCCAAAACTGATGGCAAAGTTTTCAGCTTCTGTAAACTTGTGCTTGTGAAGTAATCTACTCAATCTGGGAAAGTGGAAAAAAAATAATGTAAAATATACCATATCTAGAAGTAAAAGTGTTAACTAGTTAATTAAAGACCATTTCATCAATCAATATTAAAAGGAAATTACCTATTTTCTGGTAAGGCTTCTGTTAGACACCTAAGTACTATCATGGACACTGAGCCTTCAGGGGACCTGAAAACAACAATAGTAATTACTAGAAATACTCCTCTAGTTCCCCTTCAGAAGAAGAGCAAGGTCAGATTGCCTAAAGAAATAGAAAATATTACCTACTTGTGGTCACTTTCATAAATTCCTTCCAAAAGGTAAATTGTATCCTGCAATAATCAGTAAACAACAATTAAACACCAACTACACTCTATGTATTGTGCAAGGCACTGGAGAAACAGAAAAATTGGAGTGGCCCTACCCTCTAACACACACACACACACACACACACACACACACACACACACACACGCTACAAGTTTATATAAAATACAAGGTACAAGCAGCTGGGGTTTGGAGGGCAGAGAATCAAGAAAAATGAAAAGTAATTATGAAAAATTTAAATGAGAAATAAAAAAACTAACTCACTTCAATCTTTAACTTCTATAAATAAGGAAGAAACATAAATTAATTTGCTGGATGCCAGGAAATAAGTTTTATTTTCATTTTGTTTTTTAACTTGAAGGGCTGATATTTTCCTTGCATATATATTCATAAACCATATGGCAATTAATGGAGATTTTAATTAATCTGAAACTAAGCCAAGAATTTAATTAAATTCCACTTGGAGCACAGATTAGCAATGGGTTCTTAATCTTGAGTCCATAATTTCAGGTTTTTAAAAATGTTTTGATAACTGTATTTTAATCTAATTTATTTCCTTTGTCATCCTGTGCAACTGAACTGCTCCTAGGCATTTCAAAATCTGATTCTGGAGCAGCAAGCTAGCATGGTGGATGCAATGCCAAGATTAGAGAAAGGAGGACCTGGGTTCAAATCTAGCTTCGGATACTTCCTAGCTATGTGATCCTAAGCAAGTCATTTAACCCTGATTGCCTATACCTTGCCATTCTTCTGACTTAGAAGGCAGAAGAGATTTCCTTAAAAAAATAAAAATCTGATTCTAAGGCGTTTATAGATTTTCCTAAACTGCCAAAGGGTTCCATGACACAAAAAAGATTTTATATATATATATAAAACTCTTTTAAATTATGTCTTTATATAATACATATATTATATATGTATATACATATAAATATAGAGACATCATCTCCCTACCCCACTACCCACCCCCCAAACACACACACTAACTTACTGAGCTGATTCCCATCCTGACAAGTGAAGAAACAGCAGAAACTTCCAAAGAATAGAGCAAGGTCATTGTAGGCAGTGAATAAACCATGAGGTTTCTCATCTTAACAAAGAACAAAATCAAAGAGAAAAAAGGGAAAATTATTCATGTCATTACCATCAGACTCAGAAGATAAGAAACAGATCTGCTGAAAGTCTAGGTGGGCAAGAATTACGGTATCTTTTTCTAAATGTATAGGACCTATAAAAAGCACTGATTCCTTAGGTGCAATTCCAATATTCAGTATATATGTAACAGCAAAAATTTTATATTAGACTTCCAAGCCAGCTCATTTTTATTAACCTGGAAATATATTAATGAAATTGAATCCATACCAAATAGACCAACTAATAGAAAAAACTTACTATGATGACTTAAAAGGGGGAATCCATGGGGCGAGAACCAAGATGGCAGCTTAATAGCAATGAAAGCTGAAACCACTCTGACAATCTTTCCAAACCAATCTTTAAAAAGCACCTCAAAACAATAGGAGTCAAAAGAGGTAATCGATTGGTCTTACTTTTTTCCAACTGGTTCTGTTTAATGCTGTTATTTATAAATATCTCCTATCTCCTGCCAAATATTTTAAGATACAGAAAAATCACAGGCATAATCTGAGCTCCAGAAGGAAAACAAGTAGTTCCATATTAACTGGCATTTGCTATACATGTCTAAAATCAGACAGCTGGTCTGATACAATGATTACTAATTAATATCAATTTTTGAATTCTGCTAAAGATTTTTTTTTTCAAGACTCCCCATAACAGGAATTAGGCATTCAAAAAATATCTTTACCTGATTACTAGAAGTAGTCAGAGCTATTAATTTCAGATTGATAACACCTTCCCTAAAAAGAAAAAAAGTACATTTTCATTAAATCAAGAAATTAAACATTGTTGGCTCTTGGGTAATATTAGAAAAAATGCTATTTCCAGTTTGAGAACAAAAACTATCTTGTATAAGAGGGCTCAGGTTATTTTTTTTAATCACCATGCTAATACTATGTTTCCCACTAACCACAGCCAAAGAAGGAACAGTTGGAATCTGACTCAAAGAATGCCATCCTTCACTTTATTTCCTTCATGTTTTTTTTAATTGTATGTGATACATGTCTTCAGTCATGACATGGGGAACACAGAAATACATATTGCAAGAAAGCAATGGTATAACCTATATCAGACTATTTACTCCCTCAAGATAGGGGAGGAAGGAAGAGAAAATGAATCCCAAAATATCAGAAAAGAATTGTCAGAGGCAGCTAGGTGACTCAGTGGATTGACAGCCAGACCTATGGGAGGTCCTAGGTTCAAATTTCTTCTGACACTTTTTAGTGGTGTGACCCAGAGCGAGCTGCGTAACCCCCATTGTTTAGCCCTTAGGGCTTTCCTGCCTTGGAACCAATAGCTAGTATTGATTCTAAGATGGAAGGTAAGGGTTTTAAACAAAAGAAAACTGTCAAAAATTGTTTCTACATGTAATTGAAAAAATAAAATTTAATAAATTAAAAGATGATATATTTGTCTGTTTATTTATTCTTAAGCCCTTACTTTTTGTCTTAGTAACAACTCTAAGATGGAAGGGCAAGAGCTAGGCAATTGGGGTTAAGTGCCCAAGGTCACAGAGCAAGGAAGTGTCTGAGGCCATATTTGAACCCAAGTCATCCTGATTCCAGGGCTGGTGCTCTCTACACCATGCCACCTCGATTACCCTTTACTTACTTAAATATGGACTTTATTTCATTCAACAGAAAATGTGAAGGACCCAGCCAGCTAAAAACTCAAGATAAGACTCTTTTTTTTCTCTTTGCTAAGCCCCACTGCCCTAAGGGAGCTTTGTAGTCTTCTAACCTTACAAAAAAAAACTTATCCTCCCTCTCAAAAGGGAAAGAACTTCCAACTCCAGGCCTGGACTAATTTAACTGACAAAAAGAAAACGCTTTTTACCATCAAAACTAATGCAGTTAAAATTAGAAGAGAAGCAGGAAAATGGGAAGACTTTCAGGGAAAGAAATGGACTCTCTAAAAGTACCTTAGGACACTAATATTGTCCATTTATACAGTGTCACTGTTGGTTTCCTTACAACAATCCTATAAGGTAGGCAGAACAAGTATTAGCCCCAGGGACTGTAGGTGGTTCAGTGGACAGTGCATGAGGTTATAGTCATAGATGACTATTTGGTAAGCATGCCATAATGTCAAAGAAGATAGGAAAAGGAGGGAAGGATTAGATAGAAGAGAAGGAATCTATAATATGCTTTCATTTACCAAGTGACTGATGAAGAAGAATCTGCCTCTGTGGTAAGAATAAAATCTTCAAAATGGGTACACGGCCAGTTCCATACAGGAATTAGCGTATAAATATCCCATAAGCTCAATACATTCTATTTAAAAAAGAGAGAAGGACATTTTACAATTTAAAACTCATTTTGACATAATAAAAACAAACATTCCTGAACTCTGAAAAAAAAGATATGTACGTTGAAAATATAGCATACACAGCTATGGGATGAAAATGTAGTTTGCTTTTTCTAGCAATATCCTCATTTCTTTTCAGTGTATACATTAATGGGTAACATATTTTACAACATCGTTTTAAAAATAGGAATAGGATCAGAGACGTACAGCAGTATCCAAAATGAAAAGCAGATTGTCTGTAAGTTGAATCTTCTTAGCACCTACAAAAGAAAAGAAGTAGAAGAGTTCAAGTTCAGTGTTGACTACACTATATGATGACAGTCCAAAAAGCGTTTTCATACATTTATTGGATATCAGAATTATACAGGAAAATATATTGGAAAAAAGGAAGGTTAAGATTTGTCATTTAATTAGATCAAATACTGATGAGAGTCATTTTTACTCTCCAAGTAAAAACCAAAACAAGCAAAGCTTTTCATAAGAGTCACTCCAAAAAAGATGCTGCAATGGCCATTGGCCTATAGCCAGTTTTTGAAATAGCCCTCAAAAAGTGAAAAATGAGGAAGCAGTAACGAGGAAAGATAAAACTCAAGTTATTACAATCAAGTTATTGAAAATGTATAATGAATAATTTCAGTTCACAAACTTGTCCTTATTCAGGCCATTTATTCATGAGGTCAAAATTTGTATCATCGTGTGTCCTTCCCTACCCCAACATCCACTATGTAGATTTTAATGGGGCTAAATCTTATTGTTTACTTATGTGGCAATGGACAACCTAGTAATAAGAATCCCTTGTTCTCTAGGTAAAAGCCAGTCCATCAGCAGGTCTGTAGAAGAAGCTCTTCTAGGCTGAAAGGAAAAGCCTGAGCCTGAGCTCTTGCTGATAAAGGATTCAAGAACCCACAGCCATCCATAAGAATGTAGGTGTCATCCTCAGCTCTTTATTCTCCATATCCAATTAGTTCAACCTTCACAAGACTGATTGCTTGTATAGAACCCTTTTTCTTCTCTGATACTGTCACTTCTCTGGTGCATGCCCATAACACCTCACACCTGAACTATTGCAATAGCCTACGCGTAGGTCAGTCTGCCTCAAGTCTCTCCCCATTCTATCCATCCTCTGCACAGCAGTTCTCTTCCTAATAATGTGTGGGTCTAGTCATGCCACCCCATTATTTAGGAAACTCCAGGGATTCCTTATTAACTTCAAGATCAAATAGAACATTCTTTGGCATTCATAATTTGGCCTTCCTGCCTTTATAATCCTTTTACACCATACTCCCAACCATGAGCAATTGAATGTAGCAACATTAGTCTCCTGGATTTTCCTTGAACAACACACTGCAACTCCTGATTCCATGAAATTTTTCTGGCTGTCTCCCATGTCTAAAATGCCCTTCCTCCTCACCTGGGTCTCCTGGCTTCCCTGGCAAACACTTTCCCCACCTAAACCTTACCTTCCATCTTAGAATCAATACTAAGTATTGGTTTCAAGGCAGAAGAGGGGTTAAGGGCTAGGCAATGGGGGTCAAGTGACTTGCTCAGGGTCACACAACCAGGAAGCCTCTGAGGCCAGATCTGAACACAAGCCTACCATGCCCACGCCTGACTCTCTATCCACTGAGCCACCCAGCTCTCCTGGCTAATACTTAATGCTAGTGGCTGACCTGCAAGATGATCTCCAACTTATTCTTTTTTTTTTTTTTAATTTTAAACCCTTAACTTCTGTGTATTGACTTATCGGTGGAAGAGTGGTAAGGGTGGGCAATGGGGGTCAAGTGACTTGCCCAGGGTCACACAGCTGGGAAGTTTCTGAGGCCGGATTTGAACCTAGGACCTCCCGTCTCTAGGCCTGGCTCTCAATCCACTGAGCTACCCAGCTGCCCCTTATTCTATCTTTTGAGTGCACATATACACAAGAGTTTGCATGTTACCTCCCCCATTACATTATGTGCTCTTTGGGGTCAGGAACGGTGGCTTCAGTCTGTCTTTGTATCTAGAGTGCTTGGTGCAGTGCCTAGCACACAGTAAATGCTTCCTGGCTTGAGTCGCACTGAAGGAGGACAAGAACAAATGCTAACAGCAGCTTCCTTACCTTTAATCATGTCTGAATCAATAAAATTCTTAACTGCCGCCACTTTGTTCTCAGGGTCTAGCTCCCACTTAGAGAGGACAAAATCACCAGTTCCCTAAAAGAAAGGAAAAACTATAGAATTATCTGCAAGTTTGCTCCAAAGAAGTGTAAACAAGTAGAAAGAAAGGCAGACAATGTAATCTATAGTCATCAAAGTTCAATGAAAATTTCATAGAAAATCTACATGATCTTGTCCTGTTGCTTTATGATTTGAATTTGCCATCAAGAACATTAATGGGGAATAAAATCCCCAAAGTGGATCGTTTCTGTGTATGTATGCATTTGTATAAAAAGAGAAACAGAGACAGAAAGATAAAAAGGGAAAGACAAAAGAAAAACAAAGAACAAGAGACTGAGCCAAAGAGACACTGAGGCCAGCAAGAAAGGCCCTGGGATAACTACAAACATTCCATAACTCGGAAGTTTTGGTTGCACTCCTACATGACAAACAAGAGGAGAAACTACACACTTTCTGGAGATTCCTCCACTACTTATAATTGATCTCACTGTGTTCGTAGATATTGTTAAAGAAGTCATCAATTATACTATTTTGCAGTCAAAAGAATAGTTTCTAAGCGCTTAGCAAAATGAATTGTTCTAAAATGCTGGTTAATGACAGGTTACAAAGATGCTTCTAGTAGTATCTCCAAGTTGAGATCTATATATTTAGTGATATTTAGCAATATGAACCATCAGCTGCAATGTATTCAAAACTGCTTGGCAGAAACAACTATATGGAATTGAGATCCTCCATTAGTACCTTTTTTTCAAAATGGGATGGACCCAGAATTGAAAAGAAGAGTAGAGTGAATTATTGAAGAGTGCTTTCAAGAATTCAAGTTCTTCCTTGACAAAAGTTCAGCTTTTCAACATTAAATTCTCCTGGTAATGTACCAAAGCTCAATTCTAATTATGTGCAAGAAATACCATAAAAGACTTACATCTTGTGTAATTGGAATCTGAACCCCAGAACTATAATTCCCAGCACCCCACTCTTCCTTCTCACATTACGTCCTGATGTAGGCAGGATATAAATTTTGTGTAGCCCCACCTCTCTCTCTTCTTGTAATCGCAGGCAGCTGTGGACGCAAGCTTTTTGAGAGCCAGGAGAATTTATTCATGTGGGTTTACCTTTGTTAGATAACTAGGTTTTTATACTCCTATTTGCTTTTTATTCCTTCCACTTCAAGTAATTATTAATAAACTTTATAAAATTAATACTTGGAGTGTTGGACATTAATTTAAATCTTACAATCTCAAGGATGTGATCATCAAAAAAAGAGACTGTTCAGTTATGTAAGAAAAGTGAGAGATGGCAGTGTGACACTGGTTCATATTCATGAGATGCTAAAAGACCTCAAGAAAGGATTATGCTGTGTTGGGTAGAACTGCTGTGTTGTATTTATAGAAAAACAAGGACAAAAATAGCTTAGGATGAGAGGGCAAAAATGTGCTATGATCTACACTTCTTTTCATTAAAAGGAATATCCACGCCAATAAGATCAAAGATTCATCAAAACAAAGGTGAAGGGATATTAAAAAAATGTTTCCACTAGCAAATGTTAGCAAAAGTGTATACTTGTGGAGGAGCTAGGTAGTACAATGAATAGAACATGAGGCCTGGAGTAGGGAGGAACTGGGTTCAAATATGGCTTAAGTACTTCTTAGCTGTGTAACCCTAGACAAGTCATTTGATCCCCATTCACCTCGCCCTTACTGATTTTTTGTTTTGGAATCAATACTAGTATCAATTCTAAAACAGAAGGTTAAGTTGTTGGGGTTTTTTTAAGTATGCATGTATGAGCAGTATGGCAAATTAAAATGCTGACATTCTATTTTTAAGATTCATTTTGCTCTTCCCGTAAAAACAATGATGCTAGTTTCAAAGAAGAATAAAGAACATTTAGGACACTCACTATCAGAAATTAAACCTAAAACACTGTAGGCCACTTTCTGTATAAAAGACAGTTTTTGGGGGCAGCTGGGTAGCCCAGTGGACTGAGAGCCAGGCCTAGAGACCGGAGGTCCTGGGCTCAAATCTGGCCTCAGACACTTCCTACCTGTGTGACCCTGGGCAAGTCACTTGACCCCCATTGCCTACCCTTACCGCTCTTCTGCCTTGGAGCTAATACACAGTACTGACTCCAAGACTCCAAGGGTAAGGGCTCCCTAAAAAAACAAACAAATAAATAAATAAAAGACAGTTTTTGCTCTGCTCAGATTAAGTTTTTGAACAACTTCTGATTATGGTGTAAAAACTAAGCTTATTCTTTCACACTATTGCCCAGTTTCCTTTTTTTTTTCTTTTTTTTTTAATCTTAATTTTTTAAGAGTTGTGAGCAAGAAGGGAAACTTGAGGCCATAAAAAAAGGCAAAGCAAATCCCAGGTAGAAATGGAATAAATGACTTTAGCTTCATTAACAAACACCACCTTCTAACCAAGTGACCTAGTCAATGAAGAAAGTAAACCATATCAAAAATACAAAGTTAGTTTTGCCATAAAATATTCTCAGTTTCCAATTTATGTATTAGTACATGATACTAAACATTCATTGCATTTAATATTATAAAGTGAGATGTGCAAAAAAGAATTACCCCAATTATCACTTGGTTTTCACTTGTTAAATCTCCAATCACAAAGCTTAAACAACCACAGTTATGATAATTTTCAGTAGTTATAAAACTGGTCTTGGTTTGTCCTTGTAACTGCAAAAGTTAAAAAAAAAGTTTAAATTATTTTCTACTTTTAATAAAAGCATATATTTGGCTTGTGCAATCATTTTTATAAAATTTTCTAATTCCAAAACTTCAAGGAAAATTGGAAAATGTGGCCAATTTAAAAGCTTAATATGAGTAAAATCACTTTGAAAGCTATTATACAAAGTGAAACTGCTAAAAATGACTAACATTTCAATCATTTCTAAAAAAAATAAAGACCAAAAGACTAGAGTATCTGATACAAAATACTTAAGTGGAATCACTATGTTACAAAACCAACAGGATTTATTTTTCATTAGTCTTCTTACCTCCTTTGCTGCTGTGAAGTCCTTCTTCTCAATGGCTACATTAAAAAAAGGCAAAAAAATCTGTAGTATTAGTAAGCAACATGAAAGCAAAGCTACCCCTCAGATACTGTTCACACATTTAAAATAATGGCTCCAAAAGGCATAAAAATTATCTAGAAACATTATGGTTTAATCAAATGGTTCCCAAATACTGAGACCCCGACCCTGGGGACTCATGGAACCAATGTAAGGAATCCTCAGTTTTAAACAATAAGCATAATAATTTGCAATTATATTTATTTCTCAAATAATATATACTAAAAATATTACTACCAGTATGTGTTCATCTAACAGAATATTTTTCTTTACCTTAGAAAGTGTGAAGATAGAATTAACTCTCCCTTTGTCTATTTTTACTTAATCAAATCAAGAGCTTAAAGTACCCCTACTTAGTAGCTAGCTAACCATTAGGTAAGAGAGCTCACAAGCCACTTACTAGTTCACAACCCCAAAGGCCACAAGCACTGCACAAGGGGGCAGTGCTAGGCAAACTGAAAGACTGCAATTGCTTTCTGTGAAGAGGGGGACAGACAGGAAATGATGTGGAAAAAAAGGGGTATTAAAGAAGAAAACAACATGGTCTGGGCTATCCTCCCTTTCTTGGCTTTTGGAAAGACGCTTCCCTTAGATTCTGCATCGGTGAGTAGAGCTGAAGAGACTTGCTTTTCCTTGGAGTCATTCTGCATTGATGGAACTCTGGTTGAAGACACCACCGGGACTTCTGGCTGAGAACTACTAGAAAATCCACATGGAAATCTGGACTTGGAGAAGCCCCTGCTGGGAGCTGAGCCCAATTTCATTGGAGCAGCACTTAGGGCTGATAGACTAGACCAGGCTTTGTCTCCTTCCTATATTTCCCACTTTCACTATCTCTACCTTGTTATAAATAAAAGCTGCTAACAGTCATTTTGACTTAAGGGCTAATATTTTATGAACAGCAACCACAATATCATTTTTTAACTCTCATTTAGGTCAAAACCTAAATTTAATTGTTACAAAAATCAGATAATCAACAGGGTTGGGCATCATTTATCCAAGTCATACAAAAGAATCAGGAATGCAGAAGATATGTTTCTAGTCCTATCACTGACCAATCATGTTACCTTGAATAAGGTATTTGACCTTGAATAAGGTATTTGTTCAGGCCTCTAGCTGAGAGTCAGCCAGTTTATACAGTAGATAGAGACCTAAGTCTAGATAAGAAAGACAGTTCAAAAGCCAACCTCAGGAACTTACTAAATGGGTGACCCTGGGCAAATCAGTGAATCTCAGTTTCCTCATCTATAAAATGGGAATAATAATAGTACCTACCTCCCAGGAATGTTTTAAATATCAAAAGTGAATAATAATTATTAAGTGTTTGGTACAATGCCGGCACATATGCTTGTTGTCTTCCTTTTAGGCAGATTTGTTTACTCACTGCCTCTAGGAACTTGTTAGGCACCCTCTAAACTCTGTCTGCACTTTTGCTGAGGACACTCTACTGCCTAAACCCCACCCTCAAGAGCTATTTCATTTTTCTCTATCCTTCAGCCCATGACTCAAATCCTAACTTCTCAACTGACCGTTCTAGCCCCTAGTCTCTCCTATCACCAAATTCCCATTTCTGTGTTACTTCTACCACTCATTTGATTTAAAGATCAGATGCAAATCAAAAATATGTCATTTATGTGTATGAGCTGTTATCTTACCTTCCTGAATTTGTGTAAGCTGTAGATCCATAATGCAAAACAATCCATTGTAAGTAAGAAGGAACACATGAAATTTACCTATTAAAGTGGGAGAAGAAATAAGTCAATTTAAATATGTTTTCAAAATATTTTCAGGATCAAAATTATTATAGATTTAAAAGAAATTAGCCAATTATAAAAGAGTAACTGCTACATATTTTACACGTTAATGATGGCAAACTGGTAATGGGCAAATAATGTCTATAAATGATTTAAATTTACTTTATTAGCTCAATTGAAAATTGAAAATATAATTATTCTACTTAAATATGATTCAACATCAAGTGTCTACTATGCACAAAGATTGAGAAAATTAAAAAAAAAAAGGATCTAGCCTCAAAGACTTAAAAAAAAAAAAACCTTTATCTTCTATCTTAGTATCAATTCAAAGTCAGAACAGCAGCAGCAAGGGCTAAGCAATCAGGGTTAAATGACTTGCCCAGGGT
Source organism: Gracilinanus agilis (assembly GCF_016433145.1). NCBI lineage: Eukaryota > Metazoa > Chordata > Mammalia > Didelphimorphia > Didelphidae > Gracilinanus > Gracilinanus agilis. The sequence continues at coordinate 753,138,494 of NC_058130.1, forward strand.
CACAATGCTAGGAAATGTCAGAGGGCATCCTCCCATCTCCAGGCCTGGTACTCTTATTTACTGTGCTACCTAGCTGTCCCAAAAGCTAAAATTCTAAAAAAAACATAAACATACAGGTCAAAAATGTGATTTTGAAAATATACAGATCAGTTCATATAAATATAAAATATAAAATAAAATAAATATAAAAATAGAGATAATGATCATGAACTAAATTTAGTTACTCAAAACCAGGGAAAATAGCATTTATATTTTTAAAATGGTGAGTTATTTGCAAAAAATGATAATAACAAATGCTAGTTGAGTCTTTGAAGTTTTTCCTAAAATATGCTTCATTTCCCTAAAGGACTTAAAAGATACTCTGAAAGTGTCAGCTTATATTAGCCAAAATATATAAAATTATTATGAATAAAACCTACACATTTTTCTTTTGCAAGAAGAAATGTTCCCATAGGTATTCAGTCTACTAAATTCTCAAAATAGTAAGCAATGTGCCACTATGCTAATTAGTTCAGATTAGTTTTATTTTTAGAAAAATAATTAAAGAAACAATTAATTTGCTCATACAAATCTGTGGTATGAAGGAACCTAGTATATGCCATTAGGAAATATTTTCTCCTGATCAGAATGTTATGAAATATCTTGAAAAAAGTTTTAGAAAACAAACATTTACCATATTATTGGTTACCATCAACAAAAAACTGATATCCACAATAGCACTAGCAGAAGAGCCTCAAAAGCAGAACCACAGAATAGACTACAAGGTAATTGCAACCATCTAAGGAAATATGGAAGAGCTAAAACAAATCAAGGGTCTTCATTACAACACTTTATAAGTTGAATTTAAGTCATTTAAATATCATTAGTGGGGCAGCTAGGTGGCATAGTGGATAGAGCATGAGGCCTGGAGCTCATGTGATCTGGATTCAAATCAGTTCCCAAACACTTCCCAGCTATGTGAACCTGGGCAAGTCATTTAACCTCCCCTTTGCCTAGCCCTTGACCTTTTGGTTTAGTTATTATTAAGACAGAAAGTAGGGGCAGCTGGGTAGCTCAGAGGATTGAGAGTCAGGCCTAGAGACAGGAGGTCCTAGGTTCAAATTCAGCCTCAGACACTTCCCAGCTGTGTGACCCTGGGCAAGTCACTTGACCCCCATTGCCCACCCTTACCACTCTTCCACCTAGGAGCCAATACACAGAAGTTAAGGGTTTAAAAAAAGAAAGTATTACTTCCTGAAATCATAAACCCATATACACTCACTATCAGAAAAAAGAATGAACCTCCTAGAAAATCCAAATACTGCTTTTCTATTAATAAAATAAATCAGGAATTTTCCTGTTGATGGGAAGCAAAAATGCTAGTTCCATCTTGCTAGTGGAGTACTTTCAAATGTTGGCTAAGGAATCTGAATTCAGTTTGAGCTAAAAGTCTGGTCACTCTAAGATTTCCTTATAAAATAAAGGATTTTGGGCAGCTGGGTAGCTCAGTGGATTGAGAGCCAGGCTTAGAGACAGGAGGTCCCTAGGTTAAAATCTGGCCTCAGACACTTCCCAGCTGTGTGACCCTGGGCAAGTCACTTGACCCCCATTGCCCACCCTTACCACTCTTCCACCTAGGAGCCAATACACAGAAGTTAAGGGTTTTAAAAAAAAAAAAAAGACAGAAAGTAAGGGTTTAAAAAGAAATGTCACTAGTGACCCAGCAATTTCAAATGGTTGGACTGATATTTGTTTAAGTTTTGACTATTTAAAAACAAATGGGTTGGCTGTTTTGGAACTACTGCAGAGTGACTGTATAGTTCCACAGGAAAACTCACCATCCTTTGCACCACCTTCTTCTATGATCAGATCCTGATAAGTACACTGATTTTCATCTGGTGCTTGCTGAACAAATGCCTAATTACAAATTAATTATTTAGTGATAATTGTTAAAAACAAAAAAGCTCAAAAGTGGAAACTGACATATTTCAGACCCAAAAGCATCATTAGGAATAATTTTTCTCCAAAATACAAAATGTTAATTATCTGATAAAAAAACATTTTAGGCACACTCACTAGGAATAATTTCCTCCCATTAAAAATATCTCTTCATTGTTCACTTCTTCATACACAATATTTCCTGGCAATGATTTCTAACTTTACTGAATGTAAACAATGTCTCAACTTAAAAGGAAAGTCATTTTTATAAAAGAGAATTTTATTCAGGACTTGATCTGGCAATAGCCAGTTAGGAAATAATTTTCGATAGAATTCATGAAAAAGAAAAGAAAATAGAAATCATACATTAGTAAGCAACGTCTGGTTTGATGTCACATGAATAAGATGTAAGTTGCCACTTCTCTCACCGACCAAAAGAAACTCTCCTCCTTGACACAAGCCAACCACATCCACTTTAGTATCTGAAAATTTCAAATCAAAGTATAAGTTTCTTCCAACCATCACGTTCATTGACAAAGAATACAGCTCCTTATTTATAATTTAGTTTATTCACAGATGTGAAAGAATTTGGGAACTGGAGAGACCTTAGTGACCTCTAAGCCAACACATATACAAAGGGATTCTCCACTCTAACATACCTGGAATGTGGTCATGTAGGCCCTGCTTGACTATTTCCAAAGGAGACTATACTAGCTCTTAAGGCATCCAATTACACTTTTGGATACCTCTCACTATTGGGAAACGTTTCCTCCCATCGAACTGAAATCAGCCTCTTTCCATCTTTCACTCATTGTTATTAATTTTGCCCAGATTCTGTTATATACCTTCTACGCACGCCAGCCCTTCAAATACTTGAATAAAACTCTCCTGTCACCCTCTCAGTCTTTCCTCTTTCAAGGTAAACATATCCTATTCCTTCATCTGATTTTTATTATGGCCTGGACTTAAGGCACACCCATATCCCTCCTGGTTGGACTCCTTTGGACCCTGTCCAGATCATTAAAGCCCTTCTTAAACCCACTGCACACAATGTACCAGCTGAGCTCTGATAAGGGCAGGCAGAATTCCTGGGCCTATCACCTCTTCTTCCTGGAAGCTGCTCCTTCATCATGTAGCCCTGACCCTATTGTGGCTGCTAGGTCACACTGCTGATTCAGTGATCTTGGAGTCCACTAAAACTTGTAGATCTTAAGGACTCTTATCCTTGTGAAGGTGATGTTTCATTCCCGACATGAGAATTATCCCTTATGAATTTCATCTTATGAGATCAAGCCCAAGGTTCCAGCCTTGTCAGGATGCTTCTGGATCCTGCCTCTATTGGCTGCCCAGTGCTAATTATTCCTTTCCAGTTTTATGCCACCTGCATCTTCTTAGAAGTTATTAATTTTATTCCACTGCAATTTATTGAGTAGGTGGGTATCCAGAAATTAATAAATGCAAAGTAACATGAAGACAGGGGAAAACTCATAAAACTTGGAAGATCAGGAGAGGGGACTAGTAAGCTGAACCTGGAAGGAAGAGGATGATTCTAGGATGTGCAGCTAATAAAGGATGTTCTAAGGGTGGAGGATGACTTGCCAGGAAGAAAAAGAAATGGTTGGCTTGGAAGGCACAAAAAGTACATTAATGGCAAAAATGGGAAATAAAAAGGTATGTTGAAATGGATAATAAGAAAAGATATTTCACATGACAGCACATATCTAATCTATATAATGCTTGCCTTCAAAAAGAGCAGAGAAAGGGCAAGAGGGAAGGAGAGAATTCAGAATTCAATTTAAAAAACTTAAGATTTTTTTTTTTGATGGAATTGGGAAATATTTAACAAATACATTTTTAAAAAGGGGGAAAAGTCATCTTGAAACTACATTGTAACAGAGCAGTGTCCCAAGGAGCTTATATGTTATCCTTAGGGCAATAGGAAATCACTGAAGGGTTTTGAGCAGAGCAATAACAAGACACTGCAATAACAATAACATTAGGCTACTAATAGTGATGATATTGTGGCCATTAGAAAGAAGGGGGAATTGGGGGGAGAGTAGCACAGCTAGGTGGCTCAGTGGATCGAGAGCTAGGCCTAGACATGGGAGGTCCTAGATTCAAATCTGACCTCAGACATTTCCTAGCTGTGTGATCCTGGGCAAGTCATTTAACGCCCATTGCCTAGCCCTTACCACTATTCTGCCTTGGAACCAATATACAGTATTGATTCTAACATGTAAGGTAAAGACTTAAAAAAAAAAAAAAAAGGAAAAAAAGAGAAAGATGGATCAGAGAAGAGAAATGGACAGTGGGAGGCCAACTGTGAGAACACTGCAATGATCCGTGAAAAAGATAAAAAAATGAGAGCCTGGATTACAGAAGTGATCCAGGGAGTAAAGATAAAAGAAGAATGAAAAAAAATTTGTATAGAGATCAAATTGATAACTAATTAATTCAAACAATTAATTAATCATCAAGCATTTAAGAGACAGAAGAGCCTGAGATAACTGGGAGACAGGGAATCCAGATGACCAGAGGGATGGTTGGGTTCTCATTAAAGAGAGAAATCTGAAGGATGAACAAGTTGTTGGTAAAAAGGATAAATCAGATTTTAAACATTTTGAGTTTGGAAATGCATAAAGGACATATAAGAGATGTCCAGCAGCCAGGTTACCATGAGACTGGAATTCCACAGAGAAATAAAGACTATATACATTGATTTGGCAATTGCCCAAAGAGTGATAATATTTAACTCCCTTAGATGGGAATGGTACAAGGAAAAGAGTACAAAGAGAGAAGAGAGCAGAAGACAGTCTTGGGAAATATCCATAGTAAGGGAAGAGAGATAGAAGATAAATCAGCAAAAGAGACTGAAAAGGAACAATAAGAAGGCAGGAGTAAAAGTAGGAGAAAAGAGTCACAGAAAGAAGAGAATGGAAGCAAGAATATTCAAGAGAGGAGAGTCAACAGTGTCAAAAACTCAGGAATAATGAAGACTGAGAAAAAGGTCACTGGATTTAATAATCAGTAACATTTGAGTCAACGGTTTCAGTGAAGTCATGAAGACTGGAAGACAAATGTTAAGAGACTGCAGGGTGAAGAAATAGACACAACAAGGAGGGATGACTAAAATTTGGCAGTATAAGGAAAGAGTGATATTGGATGACAGCTTGAGGAGCTGGAAGAGACAGGTGAAGGTTTCTTTAGAAGTAAGGGGATACCTGACGTATGCAGGCAGTAATTCAACAAATGACATAAATCTTTATTTGGGCAACAGAAAAGGATTCCTAGGGGTAGCTAAGTGGAAGAGTGAATAGAGGTTCCTGAATTCTAATCAGGCCTCAAAACTTACTAGTTATGTGACCCTGGGCAAGTCACTTAATTTTCTGCCTCAGTTCCTCATCTGAGCTGGGGAAGGAAATGGCAAACTACTCCAGTTTTTCTGACAAAAAAACCCCAAAAGGGGTCACAAAGAGTCAAACACAGCTGAAAAGACTGAAACAATTCAACAACAAAAGACTCTTGGACATAGGAATGAAATGAAAGATGTGAGAAATGGTATGATTAAAGGTACAAGCTCCCAGAAGAAACAAAGAGAGAACAAGATGAGGGACACAAGAAGAGCCAGTAAAAGAGGAACTCCCTCAAAGACAACACAGGAGGACTTAGACATAGTCTTAAATAAGGAAAAGGACAGATAAGGAAACTCATGGTGGATGGTCTAGAGCCATGTTGGCAAACCTATGACAGGTGTGTCAGGGGGAGCTGCTCTTCGCCCCCTCTCCACAACACCTGAGGACATTTCTCTTCCCCACTTCCCAGCAGCCCAATGGGAGTGCTTCCTCCCTCCCCTGTCTGGGTGGGGTGGAAGAGGGGCTCATAAGCAGCATGAGAGTTGTAGTTTGGGTACTTGGTCTCTAAAAGATTCGCCATCACTGATCTAGAGTTTCTCAGTAAAGTAACAGGGTCAACTACTGAGAAAAAATGATAGGGGTATTAGAAGCTTAGAGAGAAGATTTAAAACAACTGCTACAAGAAACATGATAAAGTGTCAACTAGGAAAGAATGTGGACTGGCAGCATGAAAGATAGGTGAGCAAGAGGTTCAACATGAAGGGCAATATGTAACCAAAATGGTTAACTTTAAGGCCAAGACTGTGAAGGGAAAGCAATCAAAGGAAGAATGAGAGACCAGAAGAATGAAGGTCATGATAAGGGAAGGCATAGATTTACAAGTGGAAAAAAAAGAGGGCATTTAGGTGGCTCATTGGACAGATAGCCAGATCTAGAGACATTTCCCAGCTCTCTGATCCTGGGAAAGTCACTTAAACCCCATTGCCTTGGAACTAATACTTAACATTGATTCTAAGACAGAAGATAAGGGTTTAGAGGTGGGGAAAAAAGGAAGTGAAATAAAGAGAGATAAAAAGAAAGGAAATTATTCTCAGAAAATGAGATAATTCAGTCTGCCTCAATCCTTGCTAAAAGTTTGTCCCCTAAAGTAACTCAATAGCAAAACTGAAAATATGCTAAAATTTTTATCTCTTGTATGGTTTCAATGTTGAACAAGTAAAGAGTCCTTTAGAATGCTACTATAGGTGTGTTTCCATTCTGTAATATGCCCTCAAGCCCTCTACTCCATTTGTTTGCATTCCTACATATCAGTTTCCAATCCTTTCTCAAACCTCCAAGTTTTATCTAAAATATCCCATGTGCATAAAATAATCTTTTTCTCATCAAGGTCATATCATGAGGTTCACGTGAAATTTTCCAACATATGACAACATAATCTCTAACTAACCACTCAACTACCTCTTATATAAAGTTATCTACATATATTTACATTGGTTATGTAGTTTTATCTTCTCTGTTAGACTGTTAAGAGTGCCAGAAGACAGACTTTCACTTAGCTCTGAAGATATAAATAGCACACTTATTAAATTTGTAGCTAAAATAAAACTGGAAAGGATAGGTTACACTGATTTGCAAAATCTAGATCCAGAAGGATTCGAAAGACTGGAATGATGACCAAATTTAATAAGAGGACATGTTATAAGAATAAAACGTCTTATAGACAAATTTAAAAAATCAACTACACAAATAGCAACAGAAAGAAATTGGACAGAAATATAGTACATGTGTAGAGGTCCTACTGATCATAGTGGCTTACAAATTCAAAACCAATCAATAGGATGATATAGTGTTCAAAGAAGTTTTGGTTTTAGGTTGCCTTAATAAAAGTATCAGGTCCCCAAAGAAGGTGATAATCTCATTGTATTTTGCTGTATTTAGAACATAGATGGACTATTGTGCTTCATTCTAGGTATCAAGTTTTAGAAAGAATACTAACAAATTGGAGAGTGTCCTCTAAAAGACAAAGCCAGGATTGTAAAGGGACCCCAAACCAAGCCAGCCATGCCATGCAAAATTTGGTTGAAAGAAATAGAGAATTCTTAGCAGGTACAAGATCAGTTTTCACATGTTTATTTGGATGACAGGTATTTACTTTTTATTCATCAGTTTCAGTGGTGCCTTTTTTTAAATATATCTTACCCTGAAAATAAAAAGGCAAATAAGGATTATTTTGCGTGGCCTGACAAGGCCCATTCAGTGGAAGATGCAGAGAAATATATTTTGGCTCCCCAAAGGAAAAATCTTCTCAACAGAGCTGCTCCCAAGTAGAAAGGAGGTCCTCAAGAAAAAAATGCTTATCAGGGACACGAGAGGGGAGAGTCATGCTTAGCAAAAAGTGAGGAGTCTTGTAACCCTACAAGTCTGAGTAAATAAAAAGTACCCTTCCTTTAACATGTGCTTCAGTAATGCTTTATGGTATCCTAAATTAATATTGTACAAGATTTGGAATGTATAACTATAATGATCGCCCAACACAGATGGCATTCAAAAAGATCTCTGCTAAAATTTTAAGCATTCCAAATTCATTGAAAATAATTCTGCCTAAGCCAATTATCTGAGGTTCTTAATATTTTCAATTACCGAAGACAGTGATGGGCAAACTTTTTAAAGAGGGGGCCGAAGGAAAGGGAATGCTCATCTGTCAGTCTGTTTCTAAGGCAACTCTTTCGAAGTTTCATCGTATTGTATCCTACTCATTGTATCTGTCAGATTAGGAATAATGTTGGCTGGATAGAACATTTCAGGGGGCCGCATCTGGCCCACCGGCCATAGTTTGCCCATCACTGACCTAAGACATAATGGGACAAAGTAGTAAAAAACAAGATTCGGTGGAAATGGAAAGTTAATATTCTAGGCCTAGATGACTTCTACTTTGTTTCATCTCTTTTCATCATACTTACCAAATTGAAGATGCAGCTGGAGAGACCGACAAATATTGTCAAAAAGTGTCACTGACTGATCAACCACGATAACAAACCCATCGCTTGAGCTGCATGCATGTAACTTGGGAGAAAAGGAAGCCTGTAAAAGGAAAAAACATACCTCTGAAATCCACAACTTTTGGGGTTCAACAAAAACATATTAGCTAAAATACTATTAGCCAATTAGGTCTATAAGAATTAGGCTACAAATGATTAACTAAAAGAAATTATGTCATAATGGAATTTAGTTAGAATAAAATGATGAAAATAACCAATATGCATAGAATATTACCTATCCCATAAGGAAGTGTTACACATCCTATAACAGGAGGGACTATTCCAACTATTCCAACCCTAGTTGCCCAGGCTTACAACTTCTCTTTTAGCCCACATATCTTAAAAGTAAAAAAATCCAATGGATTTTTACTCATTTTCATTTATCATTTCCATTTTATTTGTTTTGTTATGTTTTAATCCTTACCTTTTGCCTTAGAATCCATACTAAGTATCATTCCCAAGGCTAAAGAGCAGTAATTGGGGTTAAGCAAATTGCCCAGGATCACACAGGAAGTGTCAGAGGCCATATTTGCACCCAGGATTTCCTGTCTCCAGGCCTGGCTCTCTAACTACTGAACTGTCTAGCTGTTTTTATTTTATTTTAACATCATTCATTTTCATCTACTTGACAGTCTTTCATGTTATTTTTGTGGAAAAGGTAAAGAGGTATGAGCTACAAATTAATACAATTAAACATATGCAAAATTGGTTGAATTTGTTGTTTCGTTGTTTCAATCATGACCCCATTTGGGATTTTCTTGGCAAAGATTCTAGAGTAGTTTGCCATTTCCTTCTCTAACTCATTTTATAGAAGAGGAAATGGAGACAAATAGGATAAATTGACTTGCCCAGAGTCACACAGCTAGTACATGTCTGAGGCTAGATTTGAACTTAGGAAGATGACTCTTGATGGCTTGAGGTCTGGCACTCTATTCACTACATTACCTACCTGCCAGATTAGTTGAGTGGCATGACCCCAAGAAGTCACTAATGATTCAATATATATTGTGGTTGGCCATATACTGTTTAAAATTGGTCCCTGATGGCAATATTAAGGTGTGTGAAGACAGAATTAACTCTCCTTTTGTCTATTTTTAGCTAATCAAATCAAGAACTTGAAGTGTTCCTACTTAGCACTGGGAGGTCACTAGGTAGGAGAGTTCACAAATCACTTAGTAGTTCACACCTCCAAAGGCCACAACCACTGAAGAAAAAAAGAGGAAGATTTTGGCTGAATGCAAATAAAAACTTCCTAATGCTTTAAGCTACCCCAAAGTCGAAAGGGAAGTCTCAAAAAGAAACAGATGTGTCTGTAGGAGATAGCCTACTCAATGGTCTTTCAGTCTTTCCTGCACATCACCCCCATATTCATGGTCCCTGAAAGTTTGGTTTGCACTGCTAACACACTCCTCCAGCCTGTCATACTCCATGTGTCATACTGCATATGCTCAGTCTCTCAAATATGTCCAGCTCTGTCCCTTTCTGGGTAAGTCTTATGTTCCGAAAAAGTTCCCTCTCTTACTTTGCCTGCTGAATTCTGGAAGAGATGGCATGCTGCAGTGGCACACAGACTTGGGTTTGAATTCCATCTAACTCTTACTAGCAATGTCTGTGAAATAAACACTTCCCTTTCTCAGCTTTTCCTTTCTCACTGGTAGAATGGAGATAACTGTACCTAACATAGGGCTGTTGTGAGGCTTCAGTGAGATCAACTATATGAAGCTCTTTAAGAAATAAATGTCAGACATAAGCCCTAGTCATCCTTTACATGCCAACTCTTTCATAAGGCTTTCTCTATTCCCCCCAGGGAGGAGGTAATTTTTCAATCCTAAATAATAGCAACAAACTATAAACAAGGGCTTATTAAGTTTGCTACTAGTTGACAGTCCATGGATATGACATCAAAAGCCAAATATGCCCTGTTGTAAAAGGGGAAACGGGAAAGATCATGGTTGGAGTGGATATTTAAGAGTTTAGTATGGTTGCCAAGGAATTTAATAAATATCAGTTCCTAATAAAAGAGACCCAAGTCAGGATGACTTTTATGGTGGTTTATTTACAATTAGGAAGATTGAAAGGTAGGGAAAATGAGAGAGAGAAACTCTGGCCCAGACCTGAGGCCCAAATCAGATAGGCTTCAGAGGCCCCAGCAGAGGGGCACAGAGGTTAATTAAACAAGGCTTCTAGCCAACAAGGCCTCCTCTAAGATGAGAGACCTCTTGAGGCTAGAGCTTCCAGAAAAGCCAAGGGATAAAGGAGAGAGTCAGCCTAACTTACCACGTGACAATTCGAAGAGAAGCAGTCTGAGGTCTCACCAGAGCTCCTCCAACGCCAAGTACAAAAGGGCAAAAGCCCTTCACAGGAAGTTGCCATCATATTTTTAAAAGATAGCAGCTTTTGTCACTTCCTGAGTCCACCTCCCATTTCACGTGGACAAATGGCAGCCTCAACCCTGTTCTGGACTGACCAAAGGACAGTCACTTGTTTTTGATTTGTCTCTTACTATCACATGTGGGTCACAGACCTCCCCCTCCCCACTTAATTCTAAGTTGGGTGGGGTGACATTATTCCTGGTGGCTAAAGTCTAGAGAATGAATGAGGGTGAGCTAATTCCATTTACACACTGTACTGCAGAAGTTTACATTCCATCAAGGAAATAACATGAGAATAGACAAGTTAATACAAAACATTTTACAAGGTAAATACAAAGAAATTTCAGGGAAGGGAAAGCACCTTCACTCAAGGGAATCAGGAAAGATCCCACATACATGACATGTACTGGGCTGTGGTTATACAAAAGAAGGATTTAGAAGGGAAAGTATCAGAATACTACTGTTATAAAAAAGGGATATAATAATAAAGGCCTGGATTAGGCTGGTGCTATGTGTTCAGGAAGGAAATGGTCAACATGAAAAATACATTATAAAAGAAGAAACAAGACTAAGTCTTAGCTTGAAAGCAAAAGGAAAAGCAATAATGACAGATGATACTGTGCTTTCACTTCTTGGTGATTTTATAAAAATTGTGGGGGCAGCTGGGTAGCTCAGTGGATTGAGAGCCAGGCCTAGAGATGGGAGGTCCTAGGTTCAAATCCAGCCTCAGACACTTCCCAGCTGTGTGACCCTGGGCAAGTCACTTGACCCCCATTGCCTACCCTTACCACTCTTCCACCTATAAGTCAATACACAGAAGTTAAGGGTTTAAAATAAAATAAAATAAACAAATAAATAAATAAATAAATTGTGGTAGCATTAATAGCAGTACAAAAGCTAGAAAGGGCCAATGACTCTGGGAAAGATGGTTCTGTTTAAAACACAATGAACTTGAAGTGATGGTTCATGTTCACACCCTACATGTCAAACAGGACTGAAGCTCACATGAAAGGAATTATTTTACATATTCACAGTAGATTATTTAAGAAAGCAGAATCTTACCTTCTCAGATGATATCTTGACTAATGTATCCACTTGATATAAAGTTGTTCCATGTTCTTCTCCTGAGCCAATACTTAGGCAGCCACTTCCTGTGTCATCACTAGTTAGAAGTTCAATATCATCCCACATATTTGTCAAATTTTCTTTCTGTGATAATGTTTTAAAACACTGATAAATAAATTTTGAAGTTACAACATGATATGGAGCTTTGGTCCTCAAACATTTATCCTTCCAGAAGTATGCAGCTTAGATTTTATTTTATTTTTTGAGTTAGGGAAGCCTATAACATCTAACCCACCAGGGCAACCTATTACTGAGAGCCACCATGGAAAACTAAAAAGGCTGCTACATTTGAAATCAAAGGTCCTGAGTTCAAATTCCTGTTTTGCCCAGCTAGATAACTTTAGCCAAGATGCTTCATCTCTCTGGGCTAATTTTCTCCAAAGGAGATTAGATGAGCTCTAAGGTTCCTTCCAATTCTAAACCTATGATTCAGCAAAATATGCCAAAGAGTTTTGGAATCTGAAATCAGAAAAAATTTGAATTTAAATCCCACCCATAGAAGTCATTTATTCTCATCTGTAAAATGAGATAATCGAGGGCAGCTGGGTAGCTCAGTGGATTGAGAGCCAAGCCTAGAGACGGAGGTCCTAGGTTCAAATCCGACCTCAGACACTTCCCAGCTATGTGACCCTGGGCAAGTCACTTGACCCCTATTGCCTACCCTTACCACTCTTCAGCCATGGAGCCAATACACAATATTGACTCCAAGACAGAAGGTATGGGTTTAAAAAAAAATGAGATAATCTATGAGGTTCCTACCTCAAACAGTTGTTAGATCAAAATATTAATATATGTTAATTACTTTGCAATCCTATTGAGTGCTAGAAAGCAGGAGCTCAAAGACTCCTAGCCTCAGTAAATAAACCTCAGAGATTGTCCAGTCCAACCTCTTATTACCAACCACTAAGATTCCATTGTGTAACTGATTATTCATGGGTATCACACTAACAAGTTTTGATCATAAGGCTTAAGAGTTGGATGAGGCCTAGAACATATCATCTAGTCCTCTCATTTCATAGCTGAAGAAGCTGAAAAGAGATTGAGTCAGCTTGCCCAGTGCTACAATGATAGGAAGTTACAGAGCCAGGATTTTAACTGAAGTCTTCTGTCCCCTATTGTGTTCCTCCACTACACAACTATAATCAATGCTGAACATAACAGAATAATTTCATATAAACACACAAAAAAAGGGAGCTGCGTTGAAAGTGATTTTTTTCAAAAACTTGGATGGATCTATTATGTAGACTTTTTTGTGACCTTAGGAAAGTCCTTTCCCCTTTCTGAGACCATTTCCCAATCTGTAAAATCAAGGGATCAGTTCAGAAGTTCCCTTCCAATTTAGTTTCTAAATCCAGGATTGTAAATGGGCAGCTGGCCCAGCTTAGAGGATATTGTTGAGTAGGGTGGGGAGTGGGAACATTTTAATACAGTGACCTACAGTCATAGCATTCAAAATCAGGGGAGAATATGAGTTCACTTAGTCTGACTGACAACTAAAATAAGAATTCCCTTTTCCAATATTGCATATTTGCCAATATAGACAAGTCTTTATTCTAAGTAGCACAGGACCTAAAAGTCAGGAAGACCTGAGTTCAATTCCAGCCTAAGACATTTATCAGATGTGGGGATCTATTTGCCTCAGTTTCCTCACTTGTAAATTAGAAATAATAATGGCACTTTCCTCCCAAGCTCAAGGTAAGGATCAAATGAGATCACACATGTAAAGCTCTCTACAAACTTGTGTTATATAATAATAATAAATAATATACAATTTTTAAAACATGCTATATAAATTTCAGCTATTATTATTGGGGCAGTTAAGTGCTATAGGGGATAGAGCACAGGAAACTATTTTATAAATGTTTACTGACTGAGAGCAAGGACTCTTTTTCCTCTAGCACCTGGCAGAGAGTTTGTTTGACACCAGTAAGCACTTAATAAGGGAAGCTAGGTGGTGAAGTGGATAGAGCATTGGGCCTAGAATCAGGAAGATCTAAATCTAAATTCAGCTCCTGACACTAGCTATATGATCTTGGGCAAGTCACTTAACCCTGATTTGCCTCAGTTTCCTCATCTATAAAAAGGGGTCACAATGGAGAAGAACATGGCAAAGCACTCCAGGATCTCTACCAAGAAAATCTCTCAGATTTATGAGAAAGAACTGTGGAAGTAGAAATGGCAGAAGAAAAACATGACTTATTACTTGCTTATATGGGTATATGATTTGGGATTTTGGTTCTAAAAGATTACTCTTTTGCAAAAATGAATAATTTGGAAATAGGTATCAAGTGATGACATTTGTATAACCCAGTGGAATTGTTTATCGGTTCCAGGAGGTGGGAGGGAAAGAAAATGAATCATGCAAAGCTGGAAAAATATTTTTAAAATAAAAATAAAATCCCTCAGAGGTAGAGTGGACCAAGACTAAACAATAAACAACAAAAATCCTATCTAAATTTTTCCTTACATGAGCTGAAATCTGCCTCTCAGCAGTCTCCATAGTCTATTCCCTATGTCACCTGGTTCTGCCTATGGGCAGTTTAAACCTCCTTCCACACAAGAAATACCTTCAAGTATCTTAAGGCATGTCTTGGACCAGGTTTGTCCTTTCTTGGTTCTTCCAAACGATCCATACATATATATGCATTTTTAGAAAACTCTTACCTTCTGTCTTAGAATCAATACTGTGCATTGGTTCCAAGACAGAGTAGAGGTATGGGTTGGGGTTGTGGCTTGCCCGGGTCACACAGTTGGAAAGTGGCCAAATTTGAACTCAAGACCTCCCGTCTCCAGGCCTGGCTCTCTACCCACAAAGTCATCTAGCTGCCCCTCAATCAACATTTATTAAGCGTCTGCTGTATACCTGGCACCGTGCTAAGCGCAGAAGATACAAAGAGACAAAAGACAGCAGTTATCCTCAAAGAGCTTTCAATCTCTACGTCTTCGGTAGAAACGGCTCGCCCTCCTCACCTGAGACCGCGTGGAGAAGGTAGGAGGGCCTCAGAAGCAATGACCTTAGTCTGCGTATCCCAAACCGCACCTCCGCCTCTCAACCGCCACGAATCCGCACCGTCCCTGCCCCCCACTCCTAGCTCTCAAACTTTAAATTGGCGGGAGAAATCCCGATCCAACCCTTTGCTACGGCGGCCAGAGCAGGCCAATGCTCGCCGAAAAGCGAAGGCAAACCCGCCCAGTTCTCATCTTTTCCATTCGTCCCTCCAGAAGACCGCCTCCCCAGCTCGTTCGGGCCCCGCCCCTTCTTCTCGTTTCCCGTCTCCCCACCCCCTTCGAAAGAATGACCAATCGCTGCCGCGAGTCGCGTTGCCGTAGTAACTCTTGTCCCCACCCCCTACTTCGTCCCGCCCCCAGGATGCTTTGCGGCGCCCCAGGCCCCAGCCCCTTTGTGCCATCCGGGTCTCTGGCGCGAGCGGCTTAGTCAGTCAGCGGCGAAGCTTTGGCGGCGGCGGCGGGTACTGGTGAGAGCGGCGGGTGGAGGCGCGGCCCCAGCGGCCAGGATTCTGTGAAACATGGCGGTAAGTTGTGAATCGTAGAGCGGGAACCGAGCCGGGGAAAGGGGAAGGAAAGGCTGCTCCGCCAGGAGGGGAGGCCTGACTGTCGCGGGAAGGAGTGCGCGTCCGTGGGTTTGGACAAAATGGCGCTGCGGTCTCCTCCAGGCCCCGCCATCATGGCTGCCTGCCGGAGAGTGGGGGAGGCGAGGCGGTGCCGGCCGAGCAGGAAGGTGGGGGGGGCCGCTGGGAGTGCGTGCTTCCAGAACTTTCCTGGCGGCACCCCGCGGCCCCTGGGCTGGCAGGGCAGGTATAGCTTGATACTGCTCGGCCCTCTGAATGGGGGTGGGGAGAAGGTGATGGTGCAGCCTAAGGAGGAGGAGGAGGAGGAAGACGGGAAACTGGGACGCGGGGGCTCCCTCGGCCTCTTTTTCTTCGGGTGGGGGGAGGCGGTGTCTACATAGGAAATGGGAGAAGAAAGAAGTAAGCTGGGCCTAGACAGCCCCCCTGGCTGCTGCTGTTACTGCCCTCGCACATGAAAGCGCCCTGGGGAACCCATCCTGACCAGCGTTTGTTTTGTGCGTGTGTCGGGATCGGAGCCAGGTAAACTTGGCCGAAGGGAGTTGGGGAGGCGCAGGTGTCCCTGATAGAAGCCATTGATCAGACCTGGAGGGGACACTCCAGGTTCCCTCTCATTTTCCTAGGATTTGCATACAGCTGGAATCAACTTTTTTTTTTTTTTGAAAGGTCATCCAGACCAGGCCCTTCATTTTCCGGGGATTACTCATTTTTCCCTTGAAAGGGCTTTTTTCCTTCTCCATTCCCAAGCTCTTTTCATAAAATATTTGATTTCCACCTTGAAAGGCTTTTAAAAGATCATCTTTTCCAAGTCCTTCCATTTCATAACATCATAGATTTAGAAATGGAAAGGATTTTAGAGGTCGTCCAGTCTCCCTATTAAGAAGCCATCGAGTCTTGAGTTCGTATATATTTTCAGGAATGAACTTTAGAGGTCATCTAATACCCTCGTTTTCATAGAATCATAGATTTTATATCTGATGGGGACCTTGGAGGCCATCCAGTCTGATCCCCTTTTCATAAGCTGAAGATTTACAGCTAGAAGGGACCTTAAATTCTAGTCCCACTCCCTCTCGTTTTTACAGATGAAGAATGTGAACTAAAGCAGGTTCATGGACTTGCTCAAAGACCACATAAGTAAGCAGCTGATGATACAAGATTCGAACTCCAGTTGTCTGAATCCAAGGCTCTTAACATTATACTCTGCTGTTCTTTCTAAGATCCGAATTGTGAAAGGTAGATAGATATTGTGCCTCTGTCAGGGTTTGCCCTATATATGTGGCTAGATTTGGATCTATAAATCTAAAAGACTTCTCTCTTCAGTGTTATTTTGTACAATTTCTTTTAAGGCTCTCTTTATCTTAATCTCCAAATTACATTGATCTCGTCCTTCCTTATTTTAAGTACTGTACTCTAGTTACCTTCCTTGAACAACAAGTTTGTATTGTTCATAGGACACCACACTGATTACATAATTTCTGTTTGTCTTCTGACAAAAATGTGTGAGCTTTTTACGTTCCTTTCTGCTGACAGGTAGAGGGGAAATCTCTTCTGTGAAAAAATTTTTGGATAAATGTTATCTTTTCTAAGATGTCTTCTCCCCACCCCCAATAATCTAAGAGTATATAAACACTGTGCCTGGCACATAGTATGTATTTATATGCTTTTAAAATTAATGCATATATGCAGTTAAGATCTATTGCCTTGATTCTCTCTGGCATTAAGCTGTTCTCCTTTCCCTAACCTTTCTAGCTGTAGCCTTAAAATAGTTTTTAAGAATATTAGGAGTTATAAGTATTGATTACACTAGCTATATATGACCAGGAAGTTAGAATCACATTTTCAAATAGCAGTTTGTTGCCTCTTTTTTCTCAAATGAGTACATAATTAAGTGTGTAAAAATAACTAGCTGAAGCATCTCTTGGAACTAGGTTTTGTTTCAGTGAACTGTCTTTCATTCTTAGAACTATGGAACAAAATGTTAAACTGTCAGATATCTTATATCTAAGTAAACTTTTTCCTGGTTTATTCCTTATAAAAATACTATCTATGCATATTTCCAGTAAATGAGACCATGATCTTTGACAGTGCCTGTTCTACTAAAATGACATCAAGCAGCAACAATCTGTTTCAATTACAAGTTTGTATGAGATTTCATACTCCAAATAGAAAATTGTTGATGCTTTTTCTCAGTAGCTTTAAAGCTAAGGGAATTTATCTTTCTACAGTAACAAATTTCTGTTAACTTGATATATATATGTAATTAACTTTATTTTCTATCCCAGAAGTCACAGTTACCAGTTCATAGTTCCTACTTAATTATTGATTGCTGGTACTTATATTCTTTTTATCAGCTAATGGTTTTCTTTTCTCTATAGGATAAGTAAATGCCAATAACTCTAAAGACTTTGGGTTGCTTTTGGGGACAGGGCATGTGATAATTCTGGTAATTAGTTCTACCCCCAAAGATGTTCCTCTCAATCAGGGAAGTGATTGGATTGATTTAGGACCAACAAAAAAGATTTACATATAAGGAAACTTGAGTCCCAGGTAGGTAGAGTGACTTGCCCAAGATCCCTAGGGTAAGTGCCTGATGAATTGGGTTTTGAACTCACATCCAGATGATCAAGCTCAAGCATTTATTAAATGACTACCTACTCTGTCTTGCAAGGTGTTACACTCTTAAAATGAAGGAAGATGATTTATGTTATTGTCTCTTTTTATTTATTTGTTTGTTTGTTTTAAGATTTTGAGCCCTTAACTTCTGTGTATTGGCTCCAAGGCAGAAGAGTGGCAATGGGGTCAAGTGACTTGCCCAGGGTCACACAGCTGGGAAGTGTCTGAGGCCGGATTTGAACCTAGGACCTCCCGTCTCTAGGCCTGACTCTCAATCCACTGAGCTACCCAGCTGCCCCCTATGTTATTGTCTCTTACTATGACATATAGATTCCTCAGCTTGATATTAAAGCTCTTTACATTCTGATTCCAACTTACCTTTCCAGATTTCTTTTTTTTTTTTTTTTTTTTCTCTTCTGCTAAATTATTCCCCCTATCTTCCTCCATTCCCAGCTGGTTGTATACTCCTTGAAGTGAGGAACATTGTTTTTCCTTTTTTCTCTAGCCTACTGCCTAGGCACCTTGAAACACCCTATTCCTTAATGACTTTATAATTTAACTGGGAGATAAAACATACAGCTAGGTAATAATAGATATTCTAAAGTAATGAATTGTAAAGATTGAAGTTGAATAAGGACAAACTAGGGATGATTATAAAATAAGTAAACTTTTGTTCTAGTCAGAGTCAGGCACCTAAAATCATCCATAGATTTTTAATAAGATTTTGAGTGGAAACTGTTGTTGAGCCAAGTTTCTGACATTCAAACCCTATGTCAGTGTTGTCAGACTCAAATAGAAGTAGAGGCCACTGAGCCATTCATAAGGATCTCTGAGAGCTGCATATTGACCTAGAAAACCACATGGTAATATTACCTATATTATGGATGGGTATTTTTGTTTATTTGTTTTTGTTGACTATTACCCAGTATTATTTTAATCTAGGGTTTGAGCACCATGAGTTTTGACACCTTTGCCCTATATAATCTATCCCACCTTGGCTCTCTTAACTTCTTCTACTGCTTCCGAACCCAATCCCGTATGTCATCTTCCAGGTCCCATTGTATATGTGCACACAATCATTCGTTGCCATTTTTATCCGTCTTTAGGGACCTTTGCTAACATTGCACACCTTTACCCTTTTATCTAAATCGTATTTCATTTTTCAAGCCAACAGCTCAGATCCTCTTTCCAAAATAAAGTCTATGAAACTAAGTTCCAGCTTTAAAGCCTAATGTACTTGAGAAGTAGATTTTTATTTTTATTTATTTATTTATTTATTTTTTAATTTTCTTTATGGAGCATCTGGGTGGCTCAGTGGATTGAGAACCAAGCCTAGGTCCTAGATTCAAATCTAACCACAGATGCTACTTCCTAGCTGTGTGACCCTGGGCAAGTCACTTAACCTTCATTGCCTAGCCCTTACTGCTTCTTCTGCCTTAGAACAGATACATAGTATTGGTTCTAAGGCGTAACGGTAAGGGTTTGGTGTTTTTTGTTTGTTTAATGTTCTTTAGCTGAAATACCTAGTTTAGTATTCAATATGCTTGTTGATATGATAATAGCTTTCACCAAAAACTTCAGAGTTTTTGGTGAAAGCTATTTGAATTGATAACTAGAGGAAATTAATTTCTATCACCTGGACAGAATCCATTCTATGCAGCTTGGTGTTGTGGTAGATAGTTCAGGTTGGGCCTGACTGAAGTCAGAAAAAATCATCTTCCTGAGTTCAAATATGGCCTCAGACATTTCCTAGCTGTGAGATCTTGGGCAAATCACTTTACCGTTTACCTCCATTTCCTCATATGTCAAAAAAACTGGAGAATGAAATGACAAACCATTCCAGGATCTTTTGAATTCCAGGAATTTTGAATGAAAAGTATTTACTAAGTGCTTAATGTGTGCCCAGCATTGTGTTGTGAATACAGATATTAAAGCAAAACATAGATATTCAAATCTGGCCTCAGATACTTCCTAGCTGTGTGACCCTAGGCAAGTCACTTAACCCACTCCACCCCATTCCCTATCCCTGTTGCCTAGCCCTTATCAATCTTCTGCCTTGGAACCAATACACATTATTGATTCTAAGATAGAGGTAAAAGTTTAAAAAAAAAAAAAAAGACATTGCCCTCAGAAAGCTTCTGATAGGGGAAAATAATAATGGAATGGTAGCCAAAGGAGGTGTGTTGTTCTGCAACTTTTATAGTTCTAGAGTTTCTTATAGATATAATCAATGCTTACGAGAGGGTAAGTGAATGATCTCAAGCAATATAGCCAGTGTATCAAGAGTAGGAATTTGAACCCAGGTCTTCCTGCCTCTTGAGTCCTGTTCAAACTGATTTATAATTAATACATATAACTACATTGGTCTAGATTTGTATGAATCAATAGCAGGATCAGAACCTAAATAATAATGAATAAACTGGTAACTCCTTATTAACTCAAAATTAAACATTGAGTTTTTTTTTTAATTCAACACACATTGACAATGTCTATGATTAGTCTGTATATCTTCCTTTTCCCTCACGCCAAAAAAGTCAGTCGCTTCCTCTCAAGGACCTTTTATTTGGAAGAAAACCTTTTCTGATCTGCTTGCTTCTTGGAATCAAAACATCCCTTGGATATATGTATTTTGTAAATAAGCCAGGATGATTATGTTTATTTTAAATAACATGAAAAACTTTACAGTAATCATTGTTCCCTAAACATTTAGGCTAGTGACACAGAACGAGATGGAATAGCCACAGAAAAGTCATCTCCAGATAGAGATAAAAAAAAGGAGCAGTCAGATGCCTCTGTTTCTCCTAGAGCTTCAAAACATCATTATTCAAGATCACGATCAAGGTCAAGAGAAAGAAAACGAAAATCAGGTATGAATATTCTGAAGAGCTACTTCACAGTATTTACTATATTCTCTGTATAGGCTTCATATAAATTATTCCAATATTTGATTATTAGTTTAATATTTTCATCAACTTGACCAAAAGTTTAAAATGAAGGCATTTTTCATATTCCCTGGCTCAGATCTGTGTGATGTAAGCACCCTGATATCTGAGTTTTCATAACTTGCCTTAACCCAGAAGCAGTATTGCTATTTGTTCCTCCCCAGATTTTCTGTCTCCTCAGAAGTATTCTGTTTTGAAAGTGCTAACTGACCATTAGTTGTGCCATACAATATTACTTATGAAACTGTAAATAATGCCTACATGGGGAGAAGGGTGATATGTGGAGAAATAGTCAATTAATAACCTAAATCAAAAATACTTTGATATTATTTGAATCCATACATTGACAGTGGGTAAGTATTTACCTTATATAATAATACCTCAAATTTTAAAGTAGTAAAGCTAATCTGGAAAACTGTTGGCTTTTTATTGAAATTTTTGTCCAAAAGAGTACATATTTTGCTCTGTTTAATCTTTTTCTTAATAACTTAAACTCATTAAAAACTTCTAAGATAAGCCATATCTTAAAGAGCTGCTGAGATATGTTGCCATTATACTAAGTAGCTTTGGGCTTCTCTGATTTTTGAGGTTAGGTTTTTTGTTGGGTTTTTTTTGTTTGTTTGTTTGCTTGTTTTTGTTTTTTCCTACATACCTAAAGCAGGCTACTTCTAATTTGCTGCCTATAATCTGTGAGCTAGAAAACTTAACACTTAATCTTCTAAGAATGGTCTTTATAGTAAAATAGAAAGAGAGGCTGGTTCTTCTCAGTTAAAGGTGTTCAAGGTTCAAGGATTTGTGGCTTTTTTTCAAACTGAGAGCCTTTAAAAAAAATTGGTTATGAGATTTAAATAATTTAAATTGTCAGATAAAGTGTCTGTATAAAACCTGTATAGATAACAATAAATGGGCAAACAGAAGTTAAAATCTCAGTCTTTGGAAAGTGATCTATAAACAGGACCTCTGTAGAATTTGTTTTAATGTTTAATAAAATATTTTAAGACTATTTTACTAAGCACTTGCTTGAATTAGTGATTTTTTTTTTCTTCCCATAGATAACGAAGGAAGAAAACACAGAAGCCGGAGCAGAAGCAAAGAGGTAATTAACACTTTGTAGAGTATAGGTAATTTAAAAATACTTGTAAAATATCTGGTAGAAATGTTTGTGTGAAATATATGACCATGATATGGTAAGTACCCAAAACTTTGAAAATTTGGAAGGTTAATTGGGTTATGGAGTATCATAGAAAAGCATGATTTGGATTCATCATTTTAACAAGAAGATAGTTGTTTATGGGAAAAATACATTCAAAACCTTAATTTTAATTTGTTGTGAATCTTTTCACAATGAAAATTTTCATATGAAGAAATATAATTGATTCTTTAGGGCTATCACACAGAGCTTCCATTAACCTGAGGTCCCGAGTCTTCTGATGCCTTAACACTGCTCAGGACTTTAAGTAACAATCATCTACCTAGGGATACATTATTTTGTTTTATTTTTTGGAGAGAAAACCAAGAGGCCTCCTTTCTCAGTTAGTTCAGTTTTTCTAATAGTTGTATTGAACTTGAAAAGACTGCTACAGGGTCACAAGAGTCAGTGAGGGGCAGCTTGGAAATGTGACAGTAGCAACAAAGCTTGAGGAAAAAGGCAAGGGGAGTGAGAAGAGGCAGCAGCTGTGGTGCAGAGGAGATAACTGGCTCACCCACCAGAGAAGACGTGGAGAGGGCCAACCAGGAACAGCAGAAGTAGCAGCCAGAAAGGGAGGAGGAGTCCTTTGGGGGCTGGGTGAAGGGACTCCTAAAGCTAAATGTGGGGCAGGGACTTCACCTCCTCCCCTAATGGAAGCTCTGTTAAAAATTTTAATTTAGGAGAGTTTTTGTGAAAATGACTATTTTGTTTAGCTCACATGATAACATTTCTATAATAAATCATACTCAGCGTGCTAATGCGCGAAGAGACTGAACTGAAGACGCTGCAGACTCAGATAGCAAAATTATAAGCCTACTTCATGATAAGGTAACTATTAGTCATTCAAACTCCTATTTCCCTTAAATATATCTTAAATCAGTTAAGGGTTTTGATGGGTTTTTTTATTAGTAATAAAGTAATATGTATGAAAATCTGAAACTGAAAATTGACCCACATTTTGAAAAGCCTTTCTAATTTGCCATTATACTGCAGAGTCTTAAGAAAAAATCTTAAATGTTATTTTAGTGGGGATTTGGCAGTAAAAGTAAAATCCACATATCACAGATTTCTAACTTCTATAAAATTAACTGTTATATGATCATTTTCATAAATTACAACATGCATGTTTAGATAGTGACACTGTCCAAAGTATTTTAGGGGGAAAATGCCAAGTGCAAAGAAATACATTATTGCATGTATTTTACTGCATGGGGTGACACTCTAATATGATGGGAAGCAAAGGGAACTGGGTTAGGAAACCTGGGTTCTAGCCCCAGCCCTGAAACTAATTGTGTGAATTTGGACAAGTCACAGTGTCTTAGATCTGTTCCAAATAAGTAGGGTTGGACTCAAGCATCTTGAAAAAATGCATTCCAACTCATTTTTTTGAAGTACATGATTTTAAACTTGAATAACAGCTGGATCAGAAAGGCAAATCTAGATATCTATCCCAAGAGGAATAGAGAATAATATGTAACATTTCTTTGTTAATTGGTATAAGTGCTAATAAATTTAGTTTTGATGAATCTATGAAGGTATTTGAATTATATAGGTGGTTTGGTTTTATTTTTTGTACTGGAGAAAATGATATGATGGCATTGGGGTCAACTGTGTTATTCCTATCTTGAATTCTAGTACCCTTTTAAAAATAAAAGTGCTTGCCATTTTTTACCCTAGGTACCTGTACCAAAATAAAAATCCCAAACCTGTCTGCATATGTCAAGAAGAAAAATGACTACTACACAATTTAAACTCCAGTGAAAAACATTGGAGACAGTCAGAACTGACCTTACAGAATACTTTTGACACTATAGCTATAAAAGGAAGAATGTTATCTGCTTAAAATATTTAAAGGGTACAAAAAAAATTTTTAGTAAGCTAAGTCTTATCTAGAATAATCATCTATTTGAAACTGCATTTTCTAATGCATTTCCCAGTTTTCCAAGTGTCTCTAATCAACTATTGTTTATTAACACAATTCAATGGCACTGTGTACTTTAGTACTTAAAGATCCATACATTTATAAGCGATGTGTACATCTAGGGTGTATCTAAATAGTCGGTTGTGTTCATTGGGATAAATATATACATCTATGTTTTATTAGACCTGGGGGTGAAATTGAAATTATTTTCACTTTGCTACTGAAAAAAAAAAAATGAAGGGAGGTTACTACTACATTTGGGAGGGTAGAGGGAGATTTGTAAAGAAGGGGGGAGCTAGTAATATACACTTGCAACATTGGGTGATTGAACATAGATTATTATTGACTGAGCCACACTCCTAAGGTTACTAATGTTGCATCACAACATATTTTTGTCTTCTGATACCCATACTAACTCTCTTTGTTGCACTATTTTCCTGAAAGAACCAACTTCTTCTTAAAACAGGCAAGAAGACATGAATCCAAAGACAAGTCCTCCAAGAAACACAAATCCGAGGACCATAATGACAAAGAACATTCTTCTGATAAGGGAAGAGAGAGATTAAATTCATCTGAAAATGGTGAGGACAGACACAAGCGCAAAGAACGGAAGTCATCAAGAGGCAGAAGTCATTCAAGATCCAGATCTCGTGAAAGGTGAGAGTTAAATACATATTAAACACATGAGCCCCAAACTGTTTCCTGTCTCTTCCCAGAGCTCCTGTCAGGTTAAAAAGAATTTGTAGAAGTACAAAACATGGTTATGGCCCTAAGGATTTGAGAATGGTCAATAAAAAATAGTGTAGAAGAGGCATCCCTTGGTACCATAGCATTACTTAGCAGTTGAATGACACATCTTTTTACTGGATGGAATGTAATAAACAGTAAAAAGCAAGTGCCTATTTTGTGTGACACACTTGAAGTTTTTCTTTCAGTAGAGAAATATTAGGCCACATGTTTAGAACATTTTAATGCTAAATATTGCCTCATGAACATTGAAGACATGTTCAAAATTTTCTTTTCTTTGTTTCAGAGGAATCTAGAAGCCTTGTCACCAGATTTTCTAAGAGCACATGCATTATAAATTTAGGAAATGCTCAGAGCCTTGTTTCTTGTTCATTTATGATTTTTGAAATGTCAGCGTCTCAATTTTATAGTGTGTTTCAGTATGAGGCAACATAGACTAAATGGCATCCCAAAAATTTGTAAGTGGCTTTTAGAGAACAAGAAGTATTAAAATACTCTTAAATTTAGTAGGCTACATTGCTATGAAATTGGATTGTATTTTCTCTCCCTTTAGTAATAGCATATACTTTTTTTAACTACTTGTAACTTAAAGATAAGTGAGTAAAAATGTATTCTTTGTATTTTTGGTTTCAGGCGTCATCGTAGTAGAAGCAGAGAACGGAAAAAGTCGAGGTCCAGGAGTAGGGACCGGAAGAAGTCACGGTCCAGGAGCAGAGAGAGGAAGCGTCGGGTTAGGTCTCGGTCAAGGTCAAGGTCAAGACATAGGCATAGAACCAGAAGTAGAAGTAGAACCAGGAGCAGAAGCCGGTATGTATTCTCATGTATTTTTTATTTTTTAGTTTTAGTTTAGAATCTAGAAATGAGAATTTTTGTTTCCTTGTGGGTAGGTTGGACATAGACGATTTCTAAAGTCCTTTTCAAGTCTAAATCCTTTATTCTAGAAATGAGCACGTCCTTTTGAAATTGCAGACATAAAAGACATTGTGGATGTGTATAGGTGTGCATCACAAAATATGGGTTTTGTTTTGGGGTTTGTTTTTTTCTAAGTTATGAGTTGAACTTGTGTTTTAGAGAAGTAGATTTGGTTACAGGGTGTATAGGAAGCATCAAAGTAGCTAACATGCAGTTTGTAGTTTAAAAATCCTGAATCCTTGTTATGCTGCTTAATCTTGGTGTATTCTTGGGCAAGTCACTTCAACACTCTGGACCAGGGGTCGGCAACCTTTTTGGCCATGAAAGCCATACAGTGCGAGCTCCTGTAACAGTGCCTGAAAAAAAAAATGGACTTTATGGCTCCTGCAGAGACATATCTGGCCCTCAAAAGAGCCAGATATGGCTCAAGAGCCATATGTTGCCGACCCCTGCTCTGGACCCTGGTATCCTCATCTGTAAAGTTGGGAGATTGGTCAGCTATAAGATTTCTTCCAGCTCTGATGCTAGAATCTAAATAAAAATGGCCAGTTTTCCATCTTTTTGTCTAATGCTACTGCTTAGTTGGTAACACTGATTATCAATTTTTAGATGAGATGATTGCTGTGTTTTGGGATGTTATTTTTAATAAAGTTCTCTATGAATTCCAAGGATTTGTTTTGTTCTCAATAACTGTCCAGTCCCCAAAATGCACTCTTAAAAGAAAGTGCATATATAACATAAATATATGTTATAAATATATTCTGAAAAAAAAACACCAATTGTGTCTCATCAAATTTTTATGAGGAAATGAAGTTCCTTTTATATTGCTATAAAACTATATGAAGAAAATAATTGTTGAATAACAAAATTTTTATTTTCAAGTAAATGTTACACATAAAACCCCTAATGTTTTCTGGTTTTTATACTATATCAATAAATTAGCACCTGATAAGACTCCTAAATCAATAATTACAGGGAAAGAAAGAAGAGAATTGAAAAACCACGAAGATTTAGCCGAAGTTTAAGTCGGACTCCCAGTCCACCTCCTTTTAGAGGGCGAAACACAGCAATGGATGCACAAGAAGCATTAGCTAGAAGGTAAGTTTATTGCCTTTCATCATTTATCTTTCCTTAACTTGGCTTGACATCTAAAAAAGATGAGGGGTTGCTCCTGTTGAATCGTGGGAATCAAAAGTTAAAATACAATAGATTCCATTTGTAATCGTTTTAAAATATTGTGGCCTTTTGCAATGCAGAAAATTATAATTTCATTAACTTTTACCTCATAGCATAGATTGATTTATTTGCAAAGCTATGAAGATTGGAATAGTTGCAACAAATAGCTCCTTCCCTTTTTTCTGCCTCTGCTTAATTTCCTAGTTTGTTTTTGTTTCTTTCATTTTTGTTTTTTGTGTTTGTTTGGTTTTGTTCTGTTTTTGGTTTTGGTGGGTTTTTTTGTTTTCGTTTTTGTTTTCCCCTAAAAGATCTAAAAGTCTCAAGAATTGGGATTGAGAGTACAATGGGCCTTAAATTCTTAAAACTATTTTCACTTACTAGACAAGAATATTTACTTTTTTGGTTATAAACAACACTTCACATTTCTGCTTCTTAAGGACTTAAAATAAAATACCTACACACCAATGCTTGACCTTTGTTTAGAATTCCCTGAAATGTGATGTTAACTGTTTTGAAGGAGGGAATAATTGATGTAGTTATATGCTATGTCAAATAGAAACCATTTTGTGAATTTGCCCTTTTACTTAATAAAACCCTGTTAAACAGGGAAAGGTTCATATTTTCTTAGATTTTGTTACCTGATTATGTGTGGTTCCTGGGACAACACACAAGGGAGATAGAGCTATCTCAATCATATCTACAAAGTTAAGTCTTTACAAAAGACTTATGTGCAAAGGCAGGAGAAAAATCACTGCACTTCATATTTGCTATTTTTCCCATATTCTGCGAATTCTACACTAGCTTTTGTTGTTTTTTCTTTTTAAAATTAAGTTTCTATTTTTTTCCCATTGCAAAAATACAGTTATCACAATGTTACCTGATGTACTGCTGCCCTGTGAACCCAGCCTGGCAGAAACTGTCTCCAGCTGAACAGCAGCAGCAGCAAAGGTGTGAGCTCACCCCTTCCTCATTCCATTCACCTTAGTGAATGGTGTTGATTTCAAAACTTGCAATGGCCATTTTAATGCAAGTAGTATCATTTATTAAGCAGTTACTCATCCTTTATATTTTTTTCTTATTGAAATTCAAAGCAAGAGAATAAGTGAGTATTTGTTTTCAAATCCATAAATTAATGTGAGTCAGATGGCAAAAGGTGATGCTCTCAAAATGTGAGGATTTTCTTAGCTTTTCTGTGTTTAAATTTATAGAGAATGTTACATCAATGCAGATGTGGATTTTTTTTTTTTTCAAAACCCACCAGTTTACAATCTTTTCCTACACTATCTATACTTCTATTTTTCACTTTGAGATTCTATTGGAATTTGAGGATAAGGTCACACTGGGAGTTCACAGTTCTTTGCCCATTTATGTGACTTTACCAATTCTTCAGTATATGATCAGTTAAGCCATTCAATGGTTCTTGAACTTGGAAAAGATAAATTAGTTTATAAGAAATGAGCTACAGTATAGGAAATCCTGAAAAATAAGGATAAAATGTATCTTTGTAGTAAAGTATTTAAACTTTGCAAATAGTTTCCCATACATTTGTTAAACTACAACATTTTCACTGCCCACTCCCTGGAGCTCATAAAAGTGATGGATGTTATCTTGCATTTGCTCAGAAGGGTTAAAATCATACTGATTTTATGTAAACCTCTCAACAACTATTACAGAGCAAATACAAGCTGCCTATTCAACTGAATCAGACAGTAATTTTTGCCAGCCTACTGCCATAGCATATTTCAGGTAGGTGGGCCTGTTAACTTACAGCACTGAAAACTCTTTAATTATTGCCTTTTTTTTTTTTTTTTTTTTTAATTCCATTTCAAAAACTGAAAGTGAAGTGCTAGGAACCAGATACTTCCTTCTGCCTATGTAATATCCTGTAGTTCTCTTACTCAATTTTGGCAGTGAACAAGGAATTCTTTCCTTGCAAAACTGCATTCTAGAAGTGCAATACCCCTGCCCCCAGAAAAAGAAAAAATTCCCCTTCATGCAACTTTACTTATAGAAACCCTCTTGAAGCTTGAATTTGGGGGAAATTATTGTGGTTTCTCTAGGAAAACATAAAAAAAATATTTAGGTTTTGTGAACTATATAACTACTTAAGTAAGTAGAAAGGGGAGGGATTGTCTTGACCTTTTGTTTTCTGTTCCAGAACTGATATTTCACGGGTTTAGAGAATGCGCACTCCATTGATATATAGAAGCAACTAGTCTGGGATTTAGAGTGAATGCTTTCTTTAATAAATACTTGAATCAAAAATAGCATAGTTATTTTTAACTATATTTCTGTGAAATTTTCAGATGTTTTGCCTTCTGAATATTTTAGGCTATTAATAAACTTAACTTTCAGTCAAGCCTTGGATTAAGTGAACCATGAGTTAATCTTCTGTATTTGACTAAAGGGTCTTGGAACAATTATCTAGTCTAGTCCTCCAATTTTATAGGAAATTTAGACTCAGAAAGTTGAAACTACTTGACTAATCTCACAAATTAGTGGCAGGTAGAGGGCTCAGACCCAGGGGTCCTCAATTCCTAGGTGCAGTGGTCTTTACACCACAGGTTTACCATCAATTAAAAGCAATCAAATGAAATGACTGAACAAGTTCACTTTTTGAAAATCTTCACAAGAGTAACAGAGCCACTTGCATTAAGATGAATTTGGGAATTGTGACATTTGTTATTTCATTGTGTTAATTTGCAAGGCTGTGATAAGTGCTTTAAAAGAGTGTATTCAAATACAAAATGGTGAGGAGTTAAATTTTTATTTTTATGAAACTGTGTCTACTTCCCCTGAAAAACATTCAGAAAATTCTGAAATCAACATTGTTTTCTACTTGCCAAATTTTAACTGTTTCTGAATGTGGACAAGTGAGTGTTTTATTTTTAAGGTTTGATTTCTTTATAAGACACTGCCGGTATGTGAAAAGTTAAAGCCACCATATATACATTCCCTGTTTTAAAAAAAAAAAAAAAAAAAAAAAAAGGTCTGAAAATAGTTTTATCTCTTAACATGGACATTAGAACAGAATCTATTGCCAGAGAGATTTCCCTTTAAAGTAGAAAAGGTTAAATATTCTAAGACCTATTGAAATAAAATTTAAAGGATGTTTAAGAATGGACATTTAAATCATTTATTCTAAAAATTAAAAGAAAACTTAATGTGTGGTTTAATATTTTATTTAGGAGTTCTTTTCAAGTATTTTGTAATTTTTTTTCTGTTCTCAATCAATAGGTTGGAAAGAGCAAAGAAATTGCAAGAACAGAGAGAGAAAGAAATGGTTGAAAAACAGAAACAACAAGAAATAGTAGCAGGTAGGATTTAGCCAGAATTTTTATAAGTAACCATTATAACTATTCAGAATCTTTAAAGTCTTTGTGGCTCTGCCTATGTGATCTTTGGTAAAGTCATTTTGTCTTCAAGTTACTCAAGTAAAAGTGAATTAAGATTGACTGCATATTCTCTAATGTTCCAGCTCTGAATCTATGATCCTGAAACTGGCTATATTTGTCTTGCCGTAATTTAGTATGTCTTTCCATTGATGTGTTATAGCTAAGTTGCTTATGTATGTTCTACTTGTAGTTTGCAAACCTGCCCTAGGTCAGGTAATATTAACTTAATTAACTCACCTGAACTATTGCAATATTTCCCTAACTGGTCTTGCTTCCAGTTATGACTCCCACTGCTGCATTTTACATTTATTTTTAGTCATTTCACTACCCACTCAAAAGAATTTGCAATAGCTTCCTATCCTTCTCCAGTTGATACAAGATACTCACCGCACTTTGTTTCACATACTCTGCTTTCTAAATAAATAAATTTTCCTTATCTAAAACCCTACGTTTTGAAGCTTCACTGCCTTTTTGCTCATGTTAGTACATATGTCTGGAATACTGCCCTAATAGCTATTCTGTTTTAAAGACTATCCTCAGATAGCACTTATTCCATGAAACTTTTCCTGATCTATTCAAGAATACATATTCTCTCCTTTTAACTTTATATCACATTATAATTTTATCTTTCACATACCTAGCTTTTTTTATATTACCTACTACTGTCACACTTTTCTCCTTTATATGTCACAACACCCATTGGCTGAAACTGAAGCCAACATTGACTTATATATTTAATGATCCTTCTTTTAATGGCTAGTCACCGTTATCAGTCATGTTTAATGATTGGAGTTGTAGATTTTTGTTTTGAATTACAAGAAGCATCCTAATTAATTTCCCTTCATTCGTTTACTTTCCCTTTTTGCAACATTTATTTTATATTATAATCCCAAGAAAAGTCAAACAATAAACTTAAGCACTTACTTTATGTCAATCAGTGGGGTTCTGAAAAAGTGCAAAGGACAGTCCTTGCCCTCGAGGAATTCACAATCTAATGGGGGGAAGCCTTAAAAAAAAGAAGCTGAAAGTGGAAGAATACCTAGTTTGTAGCCTTGATAAAGATCCACAGCTGGATGGAAAATGGTGATCTGTAAGGAGCTCTTTGATGTTAACCCTCTACAGTCAGAGAAGGGGGAAGAGATTTCAGGGCCAGTAGGGGGGTATCAAGTAGATATGAGTTGAATTTCAGAATTCATGCAGTCTTGCTGAAGATGAGTTACTGATATTGAAGACAGTGCTCCTATTGGAGACAAAAGTCCAGGAGATTAGTAGGTGGGAGATGATAAGATGGCTACAATCAAAACATAGGATTTGCTTCTCTGGCTATTTAAAGATCATAAAAATTGGACCATTATGAATGAGCTCAAATTTTTTTTAATCTAACTTTTATAAACCTTCCAAGTTTTGAATTAAGTATTACCTTGCTTGTAAGTAGTCTTATATCTTAATGTATGTTTACATTTCTTCAGCAGCTGCAGCTACTGGAGGATCTGTCCTCAATGTTGCTGCCCTTCTAGCATCTGGAACACAAGTAACTCCTCAGATAGCTATGGCAGCTCAGATGGCTGCACTACAGGCCAAAGCTTTGGCAGAGACAGGAATAGCTGTACCTAGCTATTATAATCCAGCAGCTGTGAATCCAATGAAATTTGCTGAACAGGAAAAGAAAAGGAAAATGCTTTGGCAAGGCAAAAAAGAAGGGGTAAGCTTCTATACTTAATGTGGTCTCTTTTCTGACATTTGCTTTTCAAACACAACAAAACTGGGGGGCAGGATTTTACCTCAAAAAATTACATTGGGCCTTACTTGTTTTAACTATTTACTAGACAATAGTTATTTATTAGCCATTTTATTCACCTCTAGCTCATTCTCAGAACAGAACCAAGCCTTAGAATGGGATTTTACATAATGATAGTTTATTATTTCCATATTTTAAGCTGTATCACAGATTTTTTTAAATGACAACTAGTTGAAAATGTGCATGTTTTAATGTCTCCTTATAGGATAAGTCACAGTCTGCTGAAATTTGGGAAAAATTGAATTTTGGGAACAAGGACCAAAATGTCAAATTCAGAAAATTAATGGGTATTAAGGTAAGGAGAAGTATTTGTGTGTGCTTATATAAGTGAATTGATAAATTTTTTATCTTTATATTCAAGGTAACAGTTTTCATATAACCCAGGATATAGTTTCATTTGTAATTCTATCTAGAATTCAGTTTAGAAATAGGCTCAAATATAAATATGTGCTTCCAAAATCCTAATAATCTTTGAAATAGTAATTATTATAGTTGAGTTTATACTTGAATTGTCTGGGCTAATTAAGGAATTCAGCATAAGAACACCCATAATTATTCACTTTAAAATGGTAACATCTCTAATCTAAGCCAGAGTTTATCTAAAGTAACAATTCGCATTCTCCAGTAATATGTGAGCAAATAAAAAGATGTGAATATTCTTATTTCCAGGAACCATTCTTATTCTTCTAAAATACATATTTTTAGTTTTGAATTTTGCAGATTATTTTCTGTGGTTAGTTAATTTTTATATATTCAAAGTTTTGAAAGAGACTTTTCTTTGTTGAAATAAAATAACAGACTTATAATAAGGCCATTTAGCATTCATTAACTGTAGATGAATCACAAAAAACCCAAGGGGAAAAATATCTCCAGTAGTTGTAATACATTGTTATAAGTTTGCACTTTTCTAAAAATCAGTGTAGGAATTACATGTACAATTCGTAGATAGCTATTTCTTTTTTTTCTTTTTTTTTAAACGTCTACCTTTCATCTTAGAATTGCTACTGTGTATTGGTTTTAAGGCATAGGAGTGGTAAGGCTAGGCAATGGGGGTTAAGTGACTTGCCCAGGGTCACACAACTAGGAAGTGTCTGAGGCCAGATTTGAACCCAGAACCTCCTGTCTCTAGGCCTGGCTCTCAATCAATCCACTGAGCTACCCAGCTGCTCCCATGTAGATAGCTATATCTAAAGTAGAGAAATAGTAAAGTACAGTTTCCCTTCCACATCTCAATTTTTCCCATCACAGTTTCAATATATCATGGGTTGGCAAAAGAAATATGACTTTGGCGACAGGGTGCAGAAGCCACGGGTGACACACAAAAGTACAGGAAAAGTTTAGAAATTCAAAAATGCAAACTAAACTCAGAGTTTACAACAAGGCACTATATACATAACCTCATAAAAGAAAAAAAAAATCAGACATCTCTGGTATGAATAGAGGGCCAAAACATCTTATGCAGATTTTCCAGATCACAGGGTTCTGCACCCCTAATCTCCCAAGGTGTGGGAGGGATAACTATTTCTAATGTAGGTCATTAAAGGATGTGCGTATGAGGTTCTGGTAAGAAAATTTACTAATTTTATTGACTTGTCAAAAAGTGTTGTTTCCCTATAAAGTTTGGAAGCTTAAGTCTGATTAAATCTGTTTGATTTCCAGAGTGAGGATGAAGCTGGTTGTAGTTCAGTTGATGAAGAAAGTTATAAAACTCTGAAGCAACAGGAAGAAGTATTTAGAAATCTGGATGCCCAGTATGAGATGGCAAGATCACAAACCCACACACAAAGAGGAATGGGATTGGGCTTCACATCTTCGATGCGGGGAATGGATGCAGTTTGAAAAAACATGATTTTAAAGTTTGGGACTTTGTGAAATTCTTGTTCTGATGTCAGGTCCTTGTTCACCAAACAGCTAGCATTCTAGCTTGCATGGGTGTTGCATTGACTTTAATTTATTGAAAAATACAATTTTTTTTGTAAATATCAGATCAGTGATACTGGTGTTAGTGTTGTAATCAGGTTAAACCCACTTCCATTAAACTTGACAGAACTATAGAAGGACAATATTTTTTAGTTAACAAGTTCTACTTTTCAAACAAATGTAAAGCTGCAGGTGGGGTAAAATCTCATACATGGATATTTCGTGTCCACTGTCTTGTGTACTTTTGTACTTAACCTTGTACAGTTATTTTCATCTCTTGAAACATGAAAGAAATGTTGTGTAGATGTTCTTTAGAAGATCTGGCCATTGGGCACATAGTCCAGCACAAAAAGCTGGATGGTGATGATAATAAAAGATGTTTTTCTCAAAACTGGTGTTACTTTAAGTTCCCTGAAATCCTTGTTTGAATTGGTTTCTTTTATGGTTGCTACAGCATTTTGGTATAGTTTCTAAAATAAAGACCAATTGGGAATTCCCTTTAATATAATAGACCTATGCTATAGCAAATACCATAATGAGGAAAAATGGGGGGTGGGGACAGCAAAAGCCGAATTAAAAACTTAACTTTCACTGAAACAGTACTGTTCTTTGCTGCTGGGGGGGGGGTGTACAGTATTTGTTAAATACTCTGTTATTCAGGTATTAGATTAATGCATTAAGGGTGTAAGCACTTTTGTTACAATAAAGTGCCTTAGAACAGAACAGTGTTATGTATGCACTTTGATCGATCAGCTTGAGTTTGGGCCGCTTCACCTCTGAGGTATCTATCCAGCCTTGCATACTAGGTGCATTATTGAAGACATACAGCTCTTGAAAACTGCTTTTGTCACTAAATGGAATCAGGCATAACTCTGGAGTTTGTGATTTTGTATTGTTTGTTAGATTGGCAGAACATCACTGTAAAAGGATCCAAGTAACATGGCCATGGCTTTTGTGTTCTTTTTTAATTTCTATTAAATCCAGTTCCTTATGCTTTTTCTCTCATTACTTCCTGAAAGAAATCAATTAGGTGCACCTTTACAAAATAGATTCCAAAAATGTTGCCTATAATGCTAAGTTTATGTGTGTTTGAATCCCATTTTCCTGTTGCCTTTTATGATAACATTAGAGATGGCTTCCTTCAGAAAAAAATATTAGCTACAGAATGGTAATAAAATCACACAATGCAGCAAAAAAGAAAAAATGGTGTTTTTCTGGTAAAGTAGTGGAACCCCTTGGTGATAAGATGACAAGCCCAATAATATATTTAAGGGGAGCAATTTCAGTAAGCAGAACGTATTTTAGATTTGTTTCAAAATAAGCTCATATACGTTTCTAGCTCCTCTGAGAACTATTTGTTGATAATGTGCTGAAGATGGTGACTTTAACAATGTAAGAAGGAAAAAAAACACTTGAAGTAATTATAAGTGAGAGCACATTTACTGAAGTATTTTCTGAAGTCCTGAAAACTTAGTTCCTTTAAAAATTGTTATAATAGTAGATACATACAATGATTAATGATTCAAACCTCAAAAATGAACTTGCCTGGGAGTATGATTTAATTCCAAGTCTTCTGATTAGAATAAAGCGCCTTTATCCACCCCACCACCTATGTCAAAAGAGATTTTTAGACATGCTTGGGGGGAAAGAGAAAACAAATTAGTTTCACATTCTCAGACCATGTAACTTAAGTATGGGAAAATTAAGAGGAGCCAAAGAAAGCTGTGCTAAATGGGAGGTTAATATGTGGCTTATTTAGATAAAAAAGTACTTTTCCTACTGCTTCCTCAGTACTACCTGAGTACTTAAATGAGTTTAATTTTATGGTAGTTGGAAAGAATCTTAAGTTTTTGTTAATGGATTTTTTATTCGATAATTTAGCAAAATAGTAAAAATTTTAAGGAAAAATCAAATGGATGAAGAAGGCACTTCTGCTACCCAGGCTTGATACCAGTCTCTTATAAATAATAGTAAGCTGGTTTCATAATTAAAAACAGACTGCAAAATTTGACTCAATAAGAATTCATTAATGAAGTCCATTGTGCCAAGTACTGGGAATAAAAAAGGGGAAATGCACATTTCCTACTCTAACATGTATTCTCATGAGACTATGCAGACAACTTTGTATGTAAAATACAATGGGAGGCAATTTGAGGGAAGGCACTGGAAAGGCCAAGGAAGCAATTTAGGAAAAGGTAGAATTTAGCTGAATCTAGAGAAAGCCAAAGGCAAAGATGTGGTAAAGTATACCAAAAAATGGAGGAAACCAGTGAAAATAAAGACCAAGAATTTAAATGCCATGTGAAGGGTTTTATAATTAATCTTATAGATAATGAAGAGCCACTGAGAATCATGGCACTGTGGTCTCAAAAGTCAAAATTTAGGATTCCCCAAATATCAAGGGGAAAAAATAATGATGGCATACTAGCAACTATATCATTTGAACAGTGGCATTGAAGGATATTTTCAAGAACAGACAGCCAGAAAAGTCAATGAGTTAGTAATATATCAAAAGTGAGGAAGATGGAAAACAATTTGAAACTATGCCTCAAGATTAGTATTTTGACTTGGCTATGCCATTGCAGTAAAGAGGAAAAGGATATTCGGTATATGTAAAGCAGCTCTTTTTGCAATAACTAGGAATTGGAAACTAAAGGGGTGTCCTATTGGAGCATGGCTAAAAAAATTGAAATGCATATATAAATGTAATGTAGATTTATTTGTAGCAAAAGAAATTATGGAATGTACAGTATCCTAGGAAACTGGGAAAGCCTCTGAAGTTATTCAAAGGCAGCAAGACCAGTAGAATAATTCATACAGTGAAGACAGAGGGAGAGACGGAAATGGCAAACTACTTCAGTATCTTTACCAAGAAAAGCCCATACAGCATCAGGAAGAGTAGGACACAACTGAACATTATAGAGAGTAATATAGAATATTTTAGAATGATCAACAAATGATAAAACCATGAGTCTAAAAGAATGAAGATGAAACACCACTCACTTGACAAGAAATAAATTTAAATATGGCCAATTTGGAGATTTATTTTGCTGATCTGTGGAGCTAGAAATTGAGAACTTTTTGTTTGTCGACTCAGTTGAGGGGAGAAGCAGGAAAATGAATGGGACAGATTAATTTTTTCAAAAGATATTTGTGCTAAGATGCATCCATTTCAACATAATTTATTGCTATGCTGAAGTGGTGTCCTGAATTAAAACAGGCACTGAGCCGCACTGCCAAAGAAAAATGAAAATACACATCTGGTTTTTAAAAAATAGCATTTGTATGCACTGCTTTAATAAGGTGGAATTGCTATTGATGTTAGGGAATAGTGAATATTTATTGAAAAAATTATGTGCCCAGGATTTAAAGCAGACAACATTTGTATTAATGCTTTCAATTTTAAGGCACAGGTAACAAAATTTTAAATTTGGGGGGGGGGTTTAAGTGAGGAAAAATGGGCCATTAAGTGTTGTACTGGGTCCACCACAAATATGTCACAATCTCAACTTGGTCCTCACTGGAGCAAGGCAATCCTTTTTATACTTCTCTAATTGACTCATTATTTCACTCACCACAGCTATTTTTCAGACCTTTTCATCTCCACGAAATTCCTCTAGTTGCTCCTTGATCCAACACTCTTGTCTGAGGACTTTGCCTCATTTCTTTGAACAAAATTAAAGTCATTTGCCAAGGGCTCCCTCTTCTCCTGTTCATTTCATGTTACTCAGATGATTACTCCATTTTCTTATCTACCTGTTTCACTTGAAGAGGTGGCCGTTCCTTTTGCCAAGCCAAACCCTTTTATATGCACAGGAGAGCCCTTTTCCATCCCTTCTCCAGCAGCTTGCCCCAAACCCATCATTCCTCTCTTATTAGTCCATTAGCTTTCACTTGCCTAATTTACTTTTGAAGGTATTTTCCTGAGTGAGCTTTTGTACCTTTTTTTCCATTTCTCCAATTCTGCTTTCTAAGAAGTTATTTTCATCAGTGAAGTTTTTTTAGTTGACCAATTCTGTTTTTTGAGGCATTTTTCTCAGTATTTTTGTGCCTCTTTTCCCAAGCTGTTGTCTTAATAATTTTCTTGCATTGTTTCTTTTCCTAGTTTCTCAACTACCCTTATTTTATTTTTTAAATCTTTTAACTCTTCCAAAAATTCTTATCTTGCTCCCTTCCTCAACCCCAATGGCAAGCAATCCAGTATAGATTTTACATATTTAAATAGTGTAAAACATCTTCGAAGTTTTCAGTGAAAACATCTCCCAACTTTTGAGACTTCTACATCATGCCTCATGAACCTCATCTCATCATCTTGCAAGGTCAAAGCAACTTTAATATTCATACACGATCAGTATCCTCTGACCTAAAAGAGCTTCTCCTCAAACCTTCATTTAAGGAGGGTGCCCAGGCTCTTCGTTTCCCACCATGCTACACTTCTCTGGATTGTTCCATTATGTCCCTAAAATTTTTTTTTTTTAATTTTTTTTAAACCCTTAACTTCTGTGTATTGGCTCCCAGGTGGAAGAGTGCTAAGGGTGGGCAATGGGGGTCAAGTGACTTGCCCAGGGTCACACAGCTGGGAAGTGTCTGAGGCCAGATTTGAACCTAGGACCTCCTGTCTCTAGGCCTGGCTCTCAATCCACTGAGCTACCCAGCTGCCCCCGTCCCTAACTTTCTTTACCCTATCCTTCTTCAGCTTTCTTTTATGTTGTCTTCTTCATTAAAAGATAGGTTCCTTGAGGGCAGGGACTATTTTTCATATTTACATTTACTCCAGTTTTTAACACAGTAACTAGTTCATAATAGATACAATACATTTATTGACTGACATGCAGAAAAAGGTTCTTTGGTTCATCCCAAGAGCCAAGTGAGAACTTTGATTACTCCTATCTTCACAATGACCTCCAAAATCATAAAAGGTTTTGGACTAATTTTTCCAATTGTAAATATACTATGTTGTAGAATGTCAGCTTCTTAAGGTCAGGAACTATTTTGTTTTTAGCTTTGGATCTTGAGTACCCAGCAACATGCCTATATATGGTATATGTATATATAATAATGTATATAATAGAGAAAAAAAATTAATCTAGTCTTGTATTGGCA
This sequence comes from Gracilinanus agilis, assembly GCF_016433145.1. Taxonomy (NCBI): domain Eukaryota; kingdom Metazoa; phylum Chordata; class Mammalia; order Didelphimorphia; family Didelphidae; genus Gracilinanus; species Gracilinanus agilis. The sequence goes on from NC_058130.1 coordinate 753,177,602, forward strand.
AACCTATGGCATGTGTGCCAGAGGGGGCTGCTCTCTTTCCCCTCTCCACCACACCTGAGGACATTTCTCATATCACCCACCTCTCTGCCCAGCCCTAATTTTTGGACATGGAATTCAGGTAATTTGACAATTCTTAATTTGTTTTCTTCTCAGTCTGTTTTCTAGGTAAGTTGTTTATGCTATGAGATGCCTTACATCTTTTTTTTTTTTGTGCAGTCTATAACTTTGGTTTATTATTTATTTTATCATGGAGTCATTGGCTTCTGGATGATTCATTCTAATTTTCAGGGAGTTGGTTGTTTGAGAAAGGTTTTATACCTCTTCTGGTAAACTGTCCATTCATTCGCTTTTCCATAATTCTCATTTCTTTTCCAATTTTTCCTTCTAGTGAGCTCATTGCATTGACAAAAACTTTTAACTTTTATTTAAAACTTGCTTCATCTCTTCCAAACTTCCTAATTGAATTTGTGCCTTTGTTGCACTTTTCTTTGAGGTTTTTGCTTGTAGATATTTTGGAGTCATTCTCTTCTGGGTTTCTGTCTTAAGCATCTCTGTCACCCTAACAGTTTTTTATGGTGAGACTCTTTCCTTTGTTCACTCTTCCAGCCTACTTCCTCATTTGACTTGAGGTTAGGACCAGGCTCTGTGCATTTCCATTGGGAAGGTCTGGATTGGTCCTTTTGTTGCTTTCTTAAGATACAAAATATTATCCTCCCCAGGCTGAGAATCTGGATGCTTTCAGTTCTCCTAAAGTGGTATGATTCAGAATAAAGGCTAATTGCTGTCCCACTGATTAGAGCTCTACAAGCTCTTGATTTGGGTTTGGGTCTAAGTAACAGTTGATAGTTGCTAGACTCTGTGACTATCAACAAGCTGAGGAACTCTGCTGTTCAGTAACAAAACTACAGACTCTCCTTGGTTCTGGAATTCCTATCCTTGTTCTATACAGCCCATGGCCTGTGCTAGAGGAGGTAGGTGTGGGACAGATCCCCTTCTGTCTCATCTAGATGCGTGACCCATAACTCTAGGCAACCAAGCTGTTCTGTTGGTACTTGTCCCTGCTGTTCCCTTGAAGGGAAGATTTCCTCTTCCTCCTTTACATAGCTTCTCAAGCTGAAATGCTCCCCATAGCTGGTGGATTCTATACCATATGTTATCCCCAAAGACCTGTGTTATCCTATGCAAGTCCAGGCTGGAAAAGTAAGTACATGACTTTGCCTGGGATTTCCCCATCAGGTGTGTTTTCTAAAACTGGAGGAACTGAGGAAGGGAAGGGGAGGGAGCTCACAGTACTACTTCCCTCTAGTGGGAAGATGACATATCACTTCTCTCACTTCTGTGTGAAGAGACCCACATGCTATTTGACAGGATTGGTACGTTTAGTTTTGCTCCTCTGCTTTTTTTTCTTCATTCTTCTTTTTGGAAGTGATGATTTTCTGGGAGGGCAAGGGGAAAATACTGGGAAATAAAGGGGATCTTTAAAAACCACATCAATAAAATTTCAAAATAAAGAAGCAGGTGTTGCCACCTCAAGCAAAAAATAAAATTGGGAATAAATACTAAACAAAACTTGCTTTACATTAAAAAAAAAAAAAACTCTTACCCTCTGTCTTAGAATTGATCCTAAGTATTGATTCAAAGGCAGAAGAACAAATAAGAACTAGGCAATGTGGGTTAAGTGACTCACCCAGGGTCACACAGTTAGTTAAGTGTCTGAGGCCATATTTGAAACCAGGGCCTCTGGTCTCCATGCCTGGGTCTCCCACTCTCCCAAGCTGCCCCTTATATTTACACTTAAATCAGAAATTCTTAACTTGTTCTGTGTCTCAGATCCCTCTGGAAATCTATGGTAGCAAACAGACCCTTTCTCAAAATCATATATTTAAATGCACATAATTTTATAAAATACATAGGACCCGAAAGGAAATCAATTACAATGAAATAGCCATTAAAATGTTTAAAAAACAACTTTACAGAGCCCAATTTAAGCCCTCCCCCGCCCCCCATTAAATTTCTTTTTCTGTCGCTCCCTCCCCCACTGTGCATTCTTTCTCCATCCCTTCTGCCGCTCCACGGTCGTGTTCCGCTGATGTTCTGAACTTTCTCCTCTTGCTTCACATTCCAAGAAGGCCTCTCCAGAGCTACGTTCCAAATGCGCCCCTGCGCATACGGTCCGGTTCCCGGGATTTCCGAGCCACCAGAGCCAATCCCAGCATGCAATGTGAACAATGGGCGCCCAGATTCTTTCCCACCCCTCCCAATCCCCTTGTACTGTGTCAAACCACAAGTCCCGGCATGCCTGGCGTCCCAACCATCCCGACTCCCGCCTTCGGCGGACTATTGTCTTCTGGGAGGTGTAGTCCAGCTAGCTAGTTTAAAAGCAGGTCTTCAGGAAGCTGGCCGTTCCGGGAAACCGTCCTCAGTGTCCCTGGTCGGAGGCGCCGCTCTTCCCCGTCGCCCCGCCCCTTCTCCCGTCTCTCCCAGAGCGCCAAGATGGCGGCCGAGGTGGACTTCGGTGACCGGGAGCTGTTCGAGGCGTTCGGTGGCGACGACGAAGCGCCCCGGGAGCCCGTTCACATCCGATTCGGGGCGGAGGAGAGCACTGAGGAGATGGCTGAAGGCGAGAGGGACGAGGACGACGAGATGCCTCAGGCGGAGGCGAATGGCGTCGAGGACGAGGAGCTGCGCGAGCGGCTGCGCCGCTATGAGGAGACCATCGAGCAGCTCCGAGCCGAGAATATCCTTCTGGCCCAGGGTCATTCTTTCTGTCTGTCAGTCCCGCTGCTCCGAGCGGCAGTAGCGAGGCTGGGCAGAAATCCACCCCGCCCGAGGAGGCCTCGGGGCCCGGTGACGTCAGGCCCGCCTTCCCGTCTGGGCGTCCCCCGGGGGCCGGCGGGAGGGGTGGGTTTGGGGGACCCCGCGCCTAGAGGCCGCGCCTCTGCCTGCTCGCCTTAATTAGGCGCCTGCTGTGTGCGTGCTCCCCGCTCTCCAGGCGCTCAAGTTGCGACAAGAGAGGAGACCACGTGTAAGCAGATGAGTTATAAATTAATCAGCCTGCTTTTATTAAGCGCCTGCTGGATGACAGGTACTGGGGGTGCCCCTCCTGCCCTCCAGCTGCTTAAGGTATGCGGGGTGGGGAGACCGCGGATAAGTAAATAAGTTAATCAGCGGGGAAAGCTAAGTGGCCCCGTTGGATAGAGGGCCAGGCCTGGAGACGGGAAATCCTAGGTTCAAATTTGATCTCAGACACTTCCTATCTGGGTGACCCAGGGCAAGTCACTTAACCCCCATTGCCCAGCCCTTACCGCTGTTCTGCCTTGGAACTAATTCACAGTACTGATACCAAGACGCAGGGTAAGGGCTTAAAAGCACATTGATTAATTTTTTAAAAAAATTTAAGCGCCTGCTGGGGATCTGACACTTGGGGTGGGTGTGGGGGTAGGGCTTGTCTTTCCTAGAAAGAGAAAATCGAGTTAGCTGACCAGTACTAGTTAATTCAATGCCTACTATAGGACCTGAGAATGTCCCCCTGACTTCTCACTCCTTACATCTGTGGGGTAGAGACAGAAAGAAGAACAATTGAGTGCCTCATAATCTGCAGATATTTACTCTTGATTATTCCCAGCTTTTTTCCATCTATAACTTGTTCTTGGATAGCTGTTTGCATGTTACCCCTATCTCCCCAAGGTCAGGGACTTTTTTTTTAAACCCTTACCTTTTATTTTAGAATTGATACTAAGTATCAGTTCCAAGGCAGAAGAGCAATAAGGGCCAGGCAGTTGGGTTTAAGTGACTTACCCAGGGTCTTACTTACAGCTAAGAAGTGTCTGAGGCCACAATTGAAATCCAGGGCCTCTCCATCTTTAGGCCTGGCTCACTGAGCCACCCAGTTGCCCCTTAGGGACTCTTTTTGCCTTTCTTTGTACTCTTAGGGTTTGCCTAGTGCTTGGCATGGAGTAGGCAAGTGATACATGTTTATTGATTGACTCTCAATTCCCTTATACTCCAGGAACCTGGGGAGTTGAGGGAAAGAGAGAAGAAAATACTGAAGCAGATGATTATTAGCTAATCCAAAAACATTTATTAAGCCCTTACTGTGCCAGGAATTGGGGACCCAGGGATGAAATTTGGCCCTTCCCTTCCAGTTCTACTGATGGGAAGACCATCTGTAGATATAAAGATAATTAGTTAACCCAACAAGCATTTTACTAAATTCTGAGGATGCAGAGACCAGAATAGTCCCTTCTTTCCTCGAACTTATGTGCTACTGGTGGATAGAAGGGGAGAAAATACTCCCAACAACAAAAGTATACCCAGATGGATGAGTATATCCTCCTGGTCATCCCATGAACAAGAGACTATTTCTTGTCTCTAGACATTTTCTCTGGTTGTCCCCCCATACCTGAAATGCTCTCCCTCCTCTTTCCCTGTTGACTTCCCTGGATTCCTTCAAGTCTCAATTAAAATCCCACCTTCTACTAGAAGCCTTTTCCAACCCTCCCCCCTTAATTCTAGAACTTTTCTTCTGTCATTTCTTTCCTATTGATCCTGCATATGCTTGATTTGTGTATATTTATTTGCTTGTTGTTTCTCCATTAGACTGTGAGCTCCTTGAGGGCAGAGCCTGTTTTGTTGTTGTTGTTTGTTCTCCCCCTCCCCCTTCTTTTTGTATCCCCAGTACTTAGCACAGTGACTGGAATAATTAAGGGCTTAATAAATGTTTGCTGAGTCAGCAAACTGGGGGTGCCCAGCCTGAAAGGATACACTAGATACACCTCCCTCCCCTCCCCCCCAAAAAAAGGTGTGTGTGTGTATTTACAAGCCCAGAGATATTCCTTTCATATCAAGGGATTAGGGGTATGGTGCCCTTGTGATTCAGAAAATCCACATAAAATTTTGCTGGTTTTTTAGTTCTTTTTGCAAATTTTAACTTTAAAAAAGAAATTGTTTACATTTATGGTATTAAAAGATAAAATGTGTTAATATTATACACTGCTATACATATGTCATGCATTTGAGTTTCTAAACTTTTTCTGTGTCGTCTGCAGCTTCCACAAAAATTCCTACTTAATTTTCTATGCCACAACCTTCAATATATTGAAACCCATAATAGGGAAAGGATAAATTTGTGTACTATTGTATTTGTCTGGTTATTTGTTTGGGGACACCTGGTAATTTTTCTCCCAAGCGGGAAAGTGCAACTAGGGTGGGTACTGTTTAGCCGAATCCAAATGACTTGATAATGAAGGTGGTTTGAAGATTTTCTTTTTCTATATGACTGGTATATAGTGGGCAGCCCAGTGCTCTGAACACACCAAGTTAGGTTTGTTTTCTACCTAATTAGAAGCTTAATGAGGATAGATAACAATCTTATCTAGATTTTATATTTTCTCTTGTAATTTTCCCACAAGTAGTCAATTCAGTTTTTCGAATGTTTAGTTAGTGTCTTCTATGTTCAAGTACTTTAAATACCAAACAGCATTTTATATTTGATTCTGGAAGTAATAGGGAACCATTGGAGTTCAATAAATAGCTGGGAATCACATGGTTAGACCTATGCTTTAGGAAAATTTGGTAGCTTAGTGGAAGAATGGATTGGAATGAGGAGAGACTTGAAACAGAAAGGTCAATTAGAAGATTTTTTTTTGTCACCATCCAAGTATGAAGTGATAAGAGTATAAACTAGGGTGTTGGCTTTGAGTGTAGAGAAGGGGACACAAACAAAAAATGTGACAGTAGTAATAAGAGTTGGATATGGATTAGACACATTGTGTGAGTAAAAAAGAGGAGCCTTGATAAGTAGAAAGAGTTTTGGCTATAAATATACTATATAAATATACTTTTGACTATAAATAAGAGAGAAAGGTTTGAGAGGAACCTGAGTTCTGTTTTGGATATGTTGCATTTCAGATTTTTACAGACAAAAGACAGTTGGTAGTGTGGGATTAGAGCTTCGGACTAGAAAGGTAGGCTCTAGGAATCATCCTCATAGAGATGTTAATTATGTGAATTGATGAGATTGACTATGGGTAATAGTTTAGAGGAAGACTGGGACCAGGACTGTCTTCAGGGACACCCATTTTTTGGGGGGAGGGGAGATGACTTGAATGAACTAAAATATTGAGAAAGCAGTTAGAGGGAAGAGAACCAGGAGAAAGCAGAGGGGACATTATTCAAGGGAAGATAGATGATCAAAAGTGTCAGAGACAGTAGAGAGATCAAGAAAGAAGAGGTTTGAGAAAAAGCCATTGAATTTGGTGGTTAGAGTACTGGTAACATTGGAGAGAATAGTTGAATGGTAAAGTTAAGAAGCCAGATTACCAAGGGTCTAAAATTGAGAGGAAAGGAAATGGAGGTCCTCTGGTTTAGCTGTGAAGAAGGGGGAGAGATATGGACTGATAGATAGTGGGGATGAACAGATCAAGTGAAGATTTTATATGGTTGAGGGAGAAAGGAGAGTGTTTGTAAGCCTTGGAAGCAGCCAGTATAGGGAAAAATAATAGAGCAGAGAATGTAGGAATAATGAGCTTGAATCTCACGGTTGCATAAGAGAAAGATTTGCCATAGTAAGTTGGGGGGGGGTGGAGACACCTCTTCATATGAGACAATAAAGGAAGGTGTCTAAGTGATGGGAAAGGAAAGAGCTCTCAATAAATGGTCTCAGTTGTTTGGTCAAATATGAGAATGAAGGGGTGATGCTGGAGAGGCTTGCAGAAAGATGAAAAAGTTTGCAACATCCTCTGTGGCTGGCAGATCCAATCAGAAATGTAAAAAGACTACCTTGCTGTGGTGAGGACCTACTTAGTAGTCTAGTAGCAAATTTATAGCAGACCCAGCTGGTCTAGTTTCATGATTTTTCTCCAGCTCTGAGCAATGTGAAGTGAAGGTAGACTGATGATGGAAGTAATCCCAGGCTACAGAAATGTAAAGGGTCATTTTTCCTGCACTTAGGAACTTAACTTGGGGAATAAGTGAGGGGGAGAAATGTGGGGACGTCAATAAATCAGTCAACATTTATAAAATTTCCACTATTTTCTAGGCAACTGTGCTAAACTCTAGGAAGATGGACAGGAAGGGTCTCTGAAATTACCAGTAACTTAATTCTTAATTCCAATAGATTTTTATCAGTCTTCCTCCTTTTTACAGTATTAGACATTTGATAAGTTAGCAAGTAATAAAACATTTTAAAATTACTTACTGTATGCCAAGCACTATGCTAGGCCTTGGGGATGCTAATGTAAACAAGCAAGACACTGTCTCTCCTTTCAATTTTTGAATGAAAAAGACATATAAAAAGAGTCTGGAAAGGGGGCAGGTAGGTGATAGATTTGGAAATAGGCAGGAGAACCTCATTCATCAGAGTCCTTGGATCCAGGCAAAAGGGATTGAGGAAGATAGACGGTCAGAGTGTAGGTGATATGGTCTGGAAATGACACTATCGGAGCATGTTTAGCCCATACTTGTAGTCTCTGAATCAGCAAGGGCTTGTGACTTGGGATCTAGCAGCCTATTAGTCTTAATCTCTTCCAGCCAGGAGCTTACTAGTTATCGGGTGTCCCCACTAAGTTTGCCTTTGATAGGGTGAGCCCCTGGGAGCAGGGGCAGGTGAACCTGTGCAGGTCAGAGTGCCATCAGGCCCTTGTGTGGCCTTTACGCTTGCAGCCCTGGTGAGCTAGAAGGACCCAATCTAAAAAACCAAACTCTCCCTCCCATCCTCTATAGTCTTATTAAACTGGGATTATTCTCCCTCTGGTCATCATGCCCCTCCTCCTTCTACCTCTTAGAACTACTGGCTTCCTTCAAGGCTCCCCTCAAGCTCCACTCCTCCAGGAAGTCTTTTGGATCCCGCTACTGTGGATCCACTGAAATGACTTGGTGTTTTCTTTGTATACATTTTGTATCTCTTATTTTTGTATTATTATTTGTATTATATTTGTATCCTTAAAGGTACTGTGTTCCCTCTTGATAGAATGCCATTTCCTTTTTGTCTTTGTTTCCCTGGTGCTCCTTCATCCAGCCCTCACTCAGCCCTTGTTGATGCCGTGATTAAAAACAGGGCCAACCTGCTGGTGACTTAGCACACTTGGGAGTCCCTGATGCCAGGTGCTCTCCGTGTAAGAAAAGAGGTGGTTGGCCCAGCCCTCCAGGAGCTTCTGCTCAGCCTTTGGTCCTTGTATACACAGACTCATATATTTCTATTACAAGTCAGGGGTGGTAGACCAAAGGGAGAGATGCAAATTCTGTAGGAAAATTCAGGAGGAAAAGGCTTCTTTTTCATGAGTGAGTCAGCCTCTGGTCCTGAGTCTTAAAGAGAAGAGAGCAAGGTCATGAGAGGCAGGGATGAAGGCCAGGCCAGTTTTTGTCTGCTGCATTGAAAGGAGAGTCCCAAGAATGCACTACACAAAGCTCAGGACAGAAGAGGGAAGTAAGTAGTGTGACCCAGACTGAGCATGCTGAGGAACTAGCGGGAGGGCACGAGTCAGGGAGGGAGGAGCAGATGAGGCTGACCTTGAAGAACTTCAAGAGATTTGAGTTCTCAGCAGTCTTTTAATTGATGATCCATTGTCTTTACTTTCTGACAAGCTGTAAGGGTTATGTGACCTGTAAGTAAATAGTAAGCACAGTAATATAAAAGAAAAACTTTGCAAGATATCTTCAGAAGGGGGCAGCTGGGTGGCTCAGTAGATTGAGAGACAGGCCTAGGAATGGGAGGTCCTAGGTTCAAATCTGATCTCAGATACTTTCCAGCTGTGTGACCCTGGGCAAGTCACTTGACCCCCATTGCCCAGCCCTTGCTACTTTTCTGCCTTGTAACCAATTCACAGTATCGATTCTAAGGTGGAGAGTAAGGGTTTAAAAAATAAATTAAAATTTAAAAAAAATATCTTCAGAGCCAGGCTTGGAGCTAGGAGGTCCTGGGTTCAAATGTGGCTTTAGATGCTTCCTAAGAGACACTGGGCAAGTCACTTAACCCCAGTTGCCTAGGCTTTGCTACTCTTCTCTTAGAAGTGATACTTAGTATCAACTCTAGAAGGAAAGGATTTAAAAAATAACAATGAAAGATATCTTCTAAACTGTCAAATCTCTTTTAGATAGTAAATTCCTTGAGAGCAGAGATTATTTTGTTTATTTGTATTTGTATCCCCAGCACTTAGCACTGTTCCTGGTGCATAGTAATGGTAGAAGTGCTCTGTCTGCCCATCAAGGCTGATGAGTGCAGTGATCAACCTTGTCTCGGAGGGGCTCTCTGTGAAACATCTCTCTCCTCTTAAAAGAGCAGTGGGGAACTCTGAGCCCTGAATGAGCTATGCACCGTCACATCTGTCTGTTGTGTTGGCTTGTTTTGCCTTTGGTAAGTGATAGTGATGTAAAAAGAAAGAAAAGCATCAATAAAACTTGTTTTTAAAAGAAATCTTGCAGAAGGAAGCATTCTTGCTGGGGTTTTTTGTTTGTGTGGGACGATGCCTAGCACTTTTCACCCAAGTCTTTAATAAATGTTTATTGAGGAGGATCCTGGTCTCCTGAAATATTTTTTAAGAGGACTAGAGATTTCATTTTGATAAATTTCAAAGAATAAACTTCTGCAATAAGCACTTATATATAACCTAATTAAGAGTTGAGATAAAATTTAAGGAGTTCTTCCTGTTTGGAAAAGATTCTTGACTCATGAAAGTGCATCTCCTGATTTTAAAAGGTGCTGAAGTGGAGCAGCAAGGTGACTGGATTGAGAGCCAGGCGGACCTGGGTTGAAATGTGGCCTCAAGAAATTTCCTTCCTGTAATCCTGAACAAGTAGTCACTTAACCCCAACTGCCTAGCCCTTGCCCTTCTGTCATAGAGCTGTTACCAAGAAAGTAAGGGTTAAAAATAAATAAAAATTAAGAGTGCTAAAGTGAATGGATATTTTTCTAAACTCTTAAGATACTAATTTTTCCTCTTGTGATATTTTTGAGGATATTAGTTCATGAAGGGGAGTATGTATGTATTGTGTCTTTGGGGGCAGGTGTGGCTATGTCTTCCTGGTCTCTTTGTGGTTCTCCTGTGGCTCTTGTAGGCTAGGTTCTTTTAAGTGATTGATTTGGGCTTAATTTTTATTAAAAATAACCAGTGCACTCACCCAGCATTTCATATTTTGCTTTCCATATGACATCTCACCAACACTGACCAAGCCCCTTTTGTGTATCTTCCCCACTTTATGTCATTTGTCTCTTTATGTGTATGATTTAGAATATATGTTGGAAGGGATTATCTCGAGGAGTGGCTCAGTAATGGTGTTCAAGATGAAGGGTTTTGTTGGATTCATTTTAAAGAATTCTTAGAGCACTTTGCCCTCATCATTTTCTACCCTGTCAGAATACGGATTAAATCTCCACTAATAGATGATAAGCTCCTGGAGGGTAAGGACTTCACTTTTTACCTTTTACCCCACTCCTTAAGGAAGTGAATGTCTTGGTCCCAGAAAGCACTTGGGGGAGGGGATGCCAGCCACGATATTCTAGCAAACCTTTGTGGATCTGTGGGCTTGTCAGACCTTCAAACTGTGAAGATTCTTCTATTTGAATTCCTTAACAAATAATTAACATCAAGAACTGAAAAGAAAGCTGAGTGTTCTGTCTCGACCAAGGTATGAAATCATGGAATCAAACCTTAACACCAGTGTCCTGTTTCTCATGTTGACAAGAGTGACTTGGTAGAAATAACGTTTTTTGGTTTATGCTTTTGTTTTTCCAGACTCTCTGGAATTTTAGAAAATTCAGTACAGTCCATCTGAATTGACCGATTTTCTCATTCCTCTGCCTTTACTTATATTCTTATTAAGCTTTGTTAGCAGCTTTTGGAAAACAACACTTGTTGAGCAAAAATGTTTGTCCAAGTTTCGTATCTTCCTCACCACCTAACCAGTTGTCAGCTCTCAGAAGGTGCCTAATAAATCCTTATTGAATTAAACAGCCCCTGTTTGGCTCATTTTAATTTACTTAAAATACATGCCTACTGCTTCTGAAAAGAGTACAAAGGCATACCAGTGCCTCAAGGTAGCTGGAGCGCTAAGTAAAGAAAGTAAAAAAGTAGTTTTGAACAAATCTTTTTAAGTCTCAGTCTCAGTTTCCCCATCAGTAAATGATAAGATGTAGACTACCTGCCTCAGAAAATTTGGAAAGGTTGGTGAATTTCTGCCCTTATTAAATTTGAACCTAAGAGACTTTCAGCATCATGATTTAACTGAAATCTTACTCTTACAGCTCAAAAAATACTTATATTCTCAGAAGCATTCAGTTTATTTCACAGTTTGACATCAAAGGTCTTATATGCAGCAATTGTTATGAATAGGTTTTTATGTACAACTTTAGCATAGTTTTTCTAAGTTATCTTAGGGGATTTAAAGGCCTAATTATAATATGAATGTTGGGTCTTAAACATTTCATTATTCACAAGAAATTTAATAACAATACTTTTTTTTGTCATAAAAAAAAATCCAGATTGTGAGGGTGAGTGGTTCATCAGGAGAGACATAGATTTCCTCAACTCCATTCCAAAAATAGTACATATTTACTGTTTGACAATGATAAAGGATTGTGCTAAGTGCAAATTTTCATTTATTTATTTATTTGCTGTTTTGCAATGCCTGTTAAGGAAACTACTGGCCTCCAAGCAAATAAATCTTTAAATTAGGAAGTGAAAATTAATGGAATTTAATTTGTTGATTGTTTTCTTGCTGTTGATAAGGTAATTAAGATAATCATACTGTTTTGAGTATTCTGGTCAATTGGTGAAACATCTTTTTCAAACATAATTCAAAATGATTTTCTGTGTTTTAAGCCAGTTTCACAATATCCTGGGCTTAATTTTTCCCCTATTGTAATATTTATTTTGTAAGTATTTTTAATTTATGCATAATATCAATAATTTTGTTCTTGTTGATTATATTAATTCTACAATTTTTATTTTATTTATTTTATAGTGGGAGTCAGTGGAAAATTTAGATTCACTTTTTTCTAGGAGTTCCCTATTTTAAGCAAGAATGCCTAGATGTGGAATACATGTACCAGCTAGAGTTGGCCAAAATGTAGGTTGTTATTTCTTTAGGTATGCAGAGATTAGTTGTATAAAATGAAGACTCGAGACCTAGCATATTAAACTGTAGCTGATTAAGTACATAGTATTATATATGTTGATAAATCCTATTGTATCTACTATAAAAGTGCATTCTAAATTTTCTTTTAGTGGAATTTTGGTGAACAATTCTAAATTAGATGGACCCTTGCTACAAATTTTATTTATGAACAATGTTATCTCGAAGTAAGTAACTTTTAAAAACATTTCATATATTTATTAAAGTAATACCTTTCCTTTGCTTCTGTGAATGTCATTCTCATGATAAAGTATTTTTTTAATCCCTGAAAATTCTCTGGATAGGAAATTGGTTAAATTGTATGGTTTCTCCTTTAACTCAGTTTTTTCCTCTTTGTGAAACAATTTATAAAAACTATCTAAAATGTGATTAACTTGAACAAAATATTTCATTCATAGAATACTTTTACTAGTCTCAAATCTTTTAGTACTAGATGGGTTTTTTTATTGTTTTTTTTTTTAAACCCTTGTACTTCGGTGTATTGTCTCATAGGTGGAAGATTGGTAAGGGTGGGCTATGGGGGTCAAGTGACTTGCCCAGGGTCACACAGCTGGGAAGTGGCTGAGGCCGGGTTTGAACCTAGGACCTCCTGTCTCTAGGCCTGACTCTCACTCCACTGAGCTACCCAACTGCCCCTAGTACTAGATGTTTTTTAGAAAGTGTTATCCATTCTTTACATTATCAGCAATTTTAAAAAATTTTCCAAATTTATACATAACTTTATGAAATCAGTATTTCAATAAACCTTTTTTAAAACCATGCAGAGTATTGTATTTTTGTTAAATATTTAATCCTTGAGATATTATGTTTATTTTGTTTGTTGTCTTATATAGGCAGTATCATCAAGAAATCGAGGAATTTGTTTCTAATTTAGTAAAACGATATGAGGAACAGAAGAAAATTGATATTGAGAGGACTGCCTTTAATGTGCTGCCCCAGGTATGTCACACGACAGAGGCTCTATAAATATTGAGTTCTGTAGGTTCAGATCTGGCCTCAGATCCTAGGTAAGTCATTTAACCCTCATTGCCTAGCCCCCTTACCTGTTCTTCTGCCTTGGAATCAATACCCAGTGTTTAAAAAAGAATATGTTGTTGATTTCAAATTTAGAGTCCTTTATGTTATCATTTGCTGACCTCTAATCAGGGACATCTGACCATTAAGCATCCACACGCTATCCAGACTTTTTAGTTTATCAAACTATCACTTTACAGAATAGGAAAATAGGACCTAATGGAGGACTGGGAGTAGGGAGGTGGGGCACTAAGGTGAACAAACTAGAGGAGAAAAGGGAATCCTATAACAGATACCTGGAAGGGAAAACATGCTTCTAAGATCAGGGATCTAAAAGGGGGAAGAACATCCAAGATCAAAGTCCTAAAAGGGGGAAAGACCATCTAAGATCAGGGTCTCCTGATTTTCCAACTACTCCTTTTCCTTGCTATGACAGGGACATCTAAGAGTGTGCAAAGTTGAATGAATGTAGGTATTTAGTTATATTCAGGGTCAAGTGGAAAGATGAACTGATTTGAAATTGAAGGGTTAATAGAATTTAACCTGGGTTTCACTTCTTGTTGTGTTACTACCTCTGTGATGTTCCATTGATGGCTCTATCCTCTCTGGCCTTATTTTCTTCATAACAGTATTTGATAGTATTTGAACTAGATGATACCTCTAAGGTGTCTTCCACCTCTAAATTTTTTCAGCCTGTAAATTGATCTTAGACTGCCAAGATATTTGGCCACAGTAGAGACTTTGGGTCAGGTAATAAATAGAGCTTATACTGGACAACTTCCCAGACCCCTTCCAAGTCCAATTCTATGATCCACTCAGCTAAGATTTTGAAAACAAATGGTTATGCATCAGGTTTCACTTTTCCCATATCCCCATTTAAGTGACTAGTTGATCACTCAGCTACTCCTGCTATGGCTGTTGAAGCCCAGAATTAAGTATTTGGTTTTTTGCTTTTGCCTCCTGCCTGTTAAGACAGGGCAGTACTACGGTGCTAGCTACCTTTTTATTTAAATTTTTTTTTAAAAGTGAAGTAGCACTCAATATACTGCACACATAAAGTGATCTGGTAAATTTTTTTTTTTTGTAAATGAGAGCTGTTGTCAAATGTGAAGATAAAAATGACTCCAGTTTAAATTATGCATTTAGCACTTTGTTTAGCTATTTTCCCTACTGTACTGCTTTAGGAAACGTCAGAAAAATACAAAATATAACCTCAAAGTAATAATAATTTGATGTTTCAGTGAGTCAGAAAGCACTTTGTAATTTGCAGCGACTCAGAGTCATCATTATGAAGTTCATTTCTCATTATATTTGGGTACAAATGATGGTTATTTTCATTTTCCTTGTTTGATTTCTGGAAAATGTATTCTACTTGTTTGAATTTTTGATCCATCCAAAGTCTCTAAATTACCACTTATTAAAATAAGATTCAAATACATTATTGTTTTCACTAAAGACTTGTGCTTTCTGTACCTGCTGTTTTCTTGTTAACCCATTGCTGCAGTCTGTCCTTTTGCACTAACATCCCAATCTATGTAAATAAGTAACATGTCAGAATTATTAATACACGTTGCATTGTATCCTTTTGAATAAAGGAATGTCTTCTTTAACACTTGGATTTTAGAATTTGGTACTCATTAAAATTGGGGATCTTAGGGGGCAGCTGGGTAACTCAGTGGATTGAGAGTCAGGCCTGGAGACGGGAAGTCCTAGGTTCAAATCTGGCCTCAAACACTTCCCAGCTGTGTGACCCTGGGCAAGTCACTTGACCCCCATTGCCTACCCTTACCACTCTTCTGCCTTGGAGCCAATACACAGTATTGACTCCAAGACGGAAGGTAAGGGTTTAAAAAAAAAAATGGGGATCTTACAGTGAGATTTGTTTTTTTTTTTTCCCCTTTTAGCCATCCAGTATTGTGTTGGAAGAGGATGGGAAAGTGAAGAAATCAAAAGCAGTAAAAAAAATTAAGGAAGCTTTTAGTGTAAGTTATTTTAAGTTTTTATATTTTATTTTTCTGCAAATAGGTTTTTCCATTCTGTTTTTCATGTGGAATTTAATGTAATAATATTTTTTGATAGTTGTGTCTCAGATTTCATAAAATGATTTAAAAAATATTTTCCAAGGTATAAAATCTTTCAAAGGGGAGACATGGTAGGTATCTGATTAATTTTTTATGACTATTAAGCTACATCTTTTAGGAAAGAGAGGTATTGATTACACTAGATTTTACCATTGAGTAGGTACCATATAAAGGGTTCAGGCCTCTTTTTGGCTAGGTAAGTGACTTGGTGAATACATATTAAAGTGTACTCAGGGGTATTAAAGTATGTTGCAGATGACATGACGTGAGAAAAGTGCAGTCAAGATTCAAAAAAGTATGACAGACAAATGGCAGGCCGACACAGTGACATTTAATAAGGATAAATGTAAATACCTGCATTCAGAGGCTTAAAAGTTAACTGGCCCAGTAGAGACATAAGCGAAAGAGAGCTTAAGAACAGTTCATATGAGGGGCAACTCTTCATAGGTAGCACAATGGATAGAGCACCAGACCTGGAGGTCCTTGGTTTAAATCTGGCTTCAAAAAACTCTTGTGTGACCCTGGGCAAATCACTTAACCCTAATTGCCTAGCCTTTGCTGCTCTGTTTTAGAACTGATACTAGGAGAGAAGGTAAGGGTTTCCTCCCAGAAAAGCAGTTTGGACAAAAAAAAAAATCTGTTGGCTTTACATGTTTGGAAGCTAAATCTGAGCTCGCTTTGTCCAATGAGAGCATAATGTCCAGACCATAAAAAGTTACTGTTCCATTGTACTCTACATTGTTCAGCCTGCAGTTGGAGTATTTTATTTGTTCTTCTATGCCAGGTTTTGAGAATGGCATTAATAAAACTAGAGGGGTATGTAGATGCTTACAATCAAAGTGGCAATGGGCCTGGGAATCTTGATATGGGAGTAGAATGATTGGAGTTATTTGTTTTGGAGAAGAAAAGAAAGATAGCAGCAGTCTTCAAAGATTGGAAAGACTATTGTGTTCTAAGTCAGAATAGACATTCTCTATTAGTAAAATAAAGATAGAACCAGGACTTCAGGTGGAAATTAGAGTGAGGCAGGATTCAGTCCTTTAAGGAAGAACTGTATAATATAGAGCTGTCCAGGAGGGATGCCTTCTGAAGTGCAAGTGAGATTATCATCACTACGAGTATTCAGGGAAAAGTTTGATGATAGCCTGGAAGTGACATTATCAAAGGAATTCTTGTGATCGTTGGGAAATTCTACCAATTTGATTCTCTAATATTATGTTTCCCAACCTAAGATTCACTGATTGTACCCATGAACACCCCTAAGTAGAGCTTTGAAACAGCACCCTCCAAGAAGGTAGGGGAATCTAGAGATTCGTATTTGTTTGTTTGTTTGTTTTTCCCCAAACCCTTACCTTCTGTCTTAGAGTGATACTT
Organism: Gracilinanus agilis; assembly: GCF_016433145.1. Taxonomy (NCBI): domain Eukaryota; kingdom Metazoa; phylum Chordata; class Mammalia; order Didelphimorphia; family Didelphidae; genus Gracilinanus; species Gracilinanus agilis. The sequence goes on from NC_058130.1 coordinate 753,194,200, forward strand.
ACATATCATTTCCAAGGCAGAAGAACAGTAAGGGCTAGGCAGTTGGGGTTATGTGTAGAGATTAACTTTAATTTACATAGCAAGATCTGATTCACTAAACAGGATTTATACTTCTGAACCTATTAGAAAAAAATAAAATGCATTTTTAAAGTTCAATTTAGTTATTCTTGTGTCATATTAATTCATCTATCTACTTTATATTTTTACTTAAATAGCACTATTTTTTGACTTGTTTTTCCACAGGTTGTAGGAAGTGTCCTATATTTTACCAATTTTTGCCTTGATAAATTGGGGCAACCTCTACTAAACGAAAACCCTCAGCTTACTGAAGGATGGGAAATACCCAAGTATCCTACACAATGAAATAAAAGAAGATTTATAACAACTTGCATTATTTACTTCTGCTTTAAGTGCGCCTTTGATTTAGAAATTAAAAATGTCGCCATATAACTATTCCTTAATAAAATCCACTAAAGATACCAGCAAGTCTTCAGCCAGATTGTTTCTCTAGAAGGGCAAGACATACAAGTAAAGGCAAAAAGGTTTGTGCCAAGAGCTCTTAGTTTTCATTGTTTATTGAACCCATAAAATCCTTTAGTTAGAAAAATATATACCTAGTGCTTTCATGTTGCTGGGTTATGAATGGCTAAGTCTTTATGAGGAATAGGGCAGCTAGGTGACTCCATGGATAGAGAGCCAGGCCTGGAGTTGAGAGGACTTGGATTCAAATCTTGGCCTCAGACACTTCCTAGCTTTGTGACCCTGGGCAAGTCACTTAACCCCAGCTGCCTAACTCTTGCACTTCTTTCTTAGAGTTGTTACTAAGGCAGAAGGTAAGGGTTTTAAAGAAAAAAAGTTGATCAGGAAGCAAATATCAGGGGGACCAAAGGTGACATGAATACCACTCTCAGTACACAGAGAGATCTACTGATTGTTGGAAATGTTTCATACCTAATTACTTGAGAGGTAGGGCTTAAAACTTTTTCATATTATCTTACTACTTTATAATGGAAAGTATCTGTTATTTGCCTTTTTCTGTGCTACTTATACTTAAACTGACTTTCGGAGACATCTTGTGTATTCTTCTGTTGGTCTCTGTGCAATGATTTTCTCCAAACTTTCCAAGGTCTGAGGTAGAAAGTAAAGAAAGAGCACCCAAATTCTTAGGCATTACAACATTGCAAAATGCTTTACATATTAACATTATTTTAAATATTTGGTTGTTTTTTTTAAGATTATCCTTTCATCATGTGATCTTTGGCAAGTCTCCTTCACCTCTTTTGGTCTGTTTCCTTGAAATCTGTGATGTGAGGTAGTTGGACTACATGATCTCCAAGGGCCTCTCTAGCTCTCATAGTTTATATTATACTCATTCTAGTAGGTTTATTCTTATTTTTTTGGTGCACAGACAGTGTTTTAAACACCACACAACCATTTTGTTATTTTTGTTCTGGTAGTTACATTATGTCTCTCTCTCTTTTTTCAACTTATAGACCAAAGGCTCACTGTTTCAATTGTGGTTCTGAAGAACATCAAATGAAAGATTGTCCAATGGTAAATTTCCTTTATATAAAGACATCTCTTTGATGCTCCAGTTTCTTGTTTTCAGTATTTTATAGGGGAACAGTACTCAATTACTTTTCAAGACATCAGTTTCAACTAATATAATCTGTTTCAATATAAATGTTGTATAAGAATTGAAATTTTAAAAGTCTTTTAGGAATTTGATGCATTTTAAAGATGAAGTTATACTGTAATTACCTTAGAGCAGTGGTTCCCAAACTTTTTTGGCCTACCACCCCCTTTCCAGAAAAAATATTACTTAGCCCCCTGGAAATTAATTTTTTTAAATTTTAATATCAATCAATAGGAAAGATAAATGCACCTGTGGCCATCACCACTCCCTGGATCGCTGCAGCACCCTCCAGGGGGCGGTGGCGCCCACTTTGGGAATCACTGCCTTAGAGCAAAATCACTTTCTTCCCCTTCTTCTCCTTCCTTTCCTTATTTTGTGCCTTTAAAAATCTGCACTCTGTTTTTCTCTAGAGAAAACATTTATTTGTCTGACCCAGCTCAATATGTTCATTATTTTCAGGTAATTTCTGAATTTCTGAACCAACTTTAAATTCTTTTCAAATACATTCTGTTGTAGCCTCGGAATGCTGCTCGTATAAGTGAGAAGAGGAAAGAGTTTATGGAAGCCTGTGGAGAGGCAAACAACCAAAACTATCAGCAGCGGTACCATGCAGAGGAAGTTGAAGAAAGATTTGGAAGATTCAAACCAGGAATTATTAGGTACATCTAATTATTCTACTTTTTATAGAGACGTTTATTTTTTTCCTTACTATATTATATTCAGAATAATTGAAATACTACATACAAATGTTATCCAGTAGTCACCGAATTGATGTATAAAAATGTAAGGAAAAATAAAATCTCACCATGTTAAATTATTCTTTTTATCTTTTTTTTTTTTTCATAGTGAGGAACTTCAGGATGCACTTGGAGTGACTGATAAGACCCTTCCCCCATTTATATATCGCATGAGACAATTGGGATATCCCCCAGGTTGGCTAAAAGAGGCTGAATTAGAGAATTCAGGACTTGCTCTCTATGATGGAAAAGGTAGAGGTTTTTAAGTTTAAAGAGCATTACAGTTATAGTCTTAGTGTTCTTTTGTTGAAGCAACAGCATATTAAGTACCTTGTAAGCATCTATGGAACCACTGGATGAATGTTATGATTTCACCAACTGGCAAATGGCCTTATATTACAAGAACCAGATAGAACCCAGGGAAGTAATTATACTGAAGCATCCAGAAATGCCAGCTTCTAGTCAGTGAATGACTCTTTAGTTACTTTGATTTTGATCTCCTGATAGCCAGTAAACACATCTATAGGGACACACAGATTCCTTCAGTCATTTGCAGAGTGCTTAATTTTGTGATGCTCTTATTACTCATGTTTTTGACAATGTTGACAAAAACTTAGCACCTTTCTGATGATTTCTTTTTTTTTTTTTAAACCTTTACCTTCTAATCAATACTGTGTATTGGTTTTAAGGTAGAAGAGCAGTAAAGGCTAGGCAATAGGGGTTAAGTGACTTACCCAGGGTCACACAGCTGGGAAGTATCTGAGGCCAGATTTGAACCTAGGACCTCCCATCCCTGGGCCTGGCTCTCAATCCACTGAGCCACCCAGCTCCCCACCCCCCCCACCCCCCATTTATTTATTTTAAACTCTTTACCTTCTACCTTAGAATCAATACTTGTATTGATTCCAAGGCAGAAGATTGGTATGGGCTAGACAATGGGGGTTAAGTGTTAAGTGACTTACCCAGGGTCACACAGCTTGGAAGTGTCTGGGACCAAATTTGAACCTAGGATTCCCATTTGTTTATTTATTCATTTGTTTTTAGGCCCTTATCTTCCATCTTAGAGTCAATACTGTGTATTGGCTCCAAGGCACAGCTGGGAAGTGTCTGAGGCTAGATTTGAACCTAGGACCTCCCGTCTCTAAGCCTGGCTCTCAATCCACTGAGCTACCCAGCTGTCACCGCCCCTCCCCCCCTTCCAATTTATTTTCAAGTTGGTCATCCTATGTAGATGGTCCTTCACTGTTACTCAGGTTCTCTGCCTTGTACATCAATGTGAAATCTTTATAAGGAAAAAACCAAGAAATAGAAGTACTTGTCTTAGGCACCAGAAGGTAGGAATCCTCGGTTCAATTCCTATCCGCTTTGCTCTTTTTTGTTATCTTTATCAAGCTGATGGCATAACTATTCCATGACCATCCTAGCCATAACATGAGTTAGTTGTTGGATTCATTTATACCAATGATTCCCAAAGTGGACACTACCACTCCCTGGTGGGTGCTGCAGCGATCCAGGAGGGTGGTGATGGCCACAGGCACATTTATCTTTCCTATTAATTGCTATTAAAATTTAAAAAAAATTGTAATTTCCAGGGGGCTAAGTAATATTTTTTCTGGAAAGGAGGCTGTAGGCCAAAAAATTTTGGGAACCACTGGTCTATACCACAGTGTTGATCAGCAGAGACCTGGAAATATCATCAATTGCATTGCTGAAAATAAAATAGCCTGATGGCAATATCGTGGAATGATCAGCTGATAGACTTAGCTATCATCGGCAAGAGTGATCCAGGACAATTCTGAGGGACTTTATGATAAGGAATGCTATCTACCTCCAGAGATCTGTTGGAGTCAGATGCAGATGAAAGCTTACCATTTTTTGATTGTTTATTTGTGTTTGTGTTTGGGGGTTTGTGTTTTATAAGATTACTTACAAAAATAAACATTAAAAAAAATAAAGCAGCTGATAATTAATTTGACCTAAAATTATGGTCAGAATAAATCTTGAAACACTTTTGTTGTCCTTAGTCTAACTACATTTGCTACCATCTGCCAACAACACTTTTGATGGTTTATAATAGATGCTGCTGATGGGGAAACAGAAGCAGGCGAGTTGCAAAGTAAATGTGTCACTTATGATCTCTCCAAATTGGTCAACTATCCAGGCTTTAACATATCTACTCCCAAAGGAATTTCAGATGTAAGTATATTTCTTTTTTATATATTATATTATCCCTTTAAAAATTGATACTGTTAAAATTTTAGTTTAATTCTTTTGGTAATTTCATATTTAAAAAATCTATTTTTTCAGAGGGAGAAAAAAAGTTACCAGTGTACATTTTGGGGTATTTTCTTGTTGTTTTAACCCTACCTTTTCTCTTACTAATACATTCTAAGACAGAAGAGCAACAAGGGTTAGGTAATCAGGGTGACTTATCCAGGGTCACCCAGCTAGGAAGTATCTGAGACCAGATTTGAATCCAGGTCCTACCACTTCCCAGCCTGGCCCTCTCTATCCACTGTGCTACCTAATTACCCCATGAATGTATTTTAAATCAATTGTCTCAGAACATAAGCTATATACAAAAAAAAATTCTAATTGGTGAGATGATGAGCATTTTATGTGAAATTTATCTTATACCAATATTTAGAAAGAGGCAACATAAACTGTATGGGTAAGTGAATGGGTGTCTCTGTAGTCACTGCTGCTGGGGAGGCTGAGGCTGAGGCTAAGGCTAATGCTGATGCTAATGTATTGCTTGCTTGCATTGATATGGTGCTGCAGTCAAGTTAAAGCCAGTGAGTTGTTTGCATTAATTCTCACTCTGATATCATGATCCCTTTGGTTTGGAAAATTGCTGAGCTGCACTGCCAAAAGAGGGGGAAGCGGTTTAGTCAGAAAAGTAGAATAAGTTCCATACCAGCTAAATCATATTGGGCTATCCTGAGTGGCTGCTGCACTTCCAGCCTGGGCAAGAAAGGGAAATCAAGTCTGGGCAGGTCAGGGATGAGGAGGGGTAGCAAGAGGCGATCAGACGTAGAAGTCCAGGACTTGTATTCAAGACCAGCCTCCACATGTACCTAGCCTAGGAAAAGATAGTTAGCCAACTCTTAAGATCCCTACTCTCACCTTTGAAATCAAACATTTCTATAATTTTCCTCTTTCTGCGTCATATTCCTTTAAAGAAATCAGTGAGTAGTAATAGCTGAATCTTTTTGAGAATCCTTGCGCTAAGGCCCAGTCTTCAGGAAGCTTCTGATCTTCTTGAAGAAACACAGGAGTGGGCAGCTGGGTGGCTCCATGCATTGAGAGCCATGCCCAGAGACAGAGATCTTGAGTTCAAATTTGGCCTCAGACACTTCCTAGCTGTGTGACCCTGGACAAGTCACTTATCTCCCATTGCCTAGCCCTTACCACTCCTCTGCCTTAGAATCAATACACAGTACGGACTCTAAAACAGAAAGTAAGGGTTTAAAAAACATATACAGAAAATAACAGCTTGTAGCCATTTAAGACACAAGCATATTAATTTCCCTTGGCCTGTATGCGCTACTCTGAGGCAATTACTCAGAGAAGGCTTCATGAAGGAAGTGGGGCTTGAGCTGATCTGGGAACAGTATGTTTAGTCTAGCATTGCAAAGGGAATATTGTACAGTGGGACAAATCCTAAATCTGGAGGTTCAAACTCTAATTTGGCTTCTCTCTAGCTGTATAAATTTGAGAAGTACTTCCTCTCAGGCTCCTTTTTAAAATTATCTTTAAGTGAAGATGCTTGGGCCTGATCTTTTCCGAAGTCCCTTACAGCTGTATGTCTTAGAGTCTTGGGAAGAGCCAAGAGAAACACACCTGCTATTCTGTGTGTCTGAGAGAACAATTAGTGAGCCAAGGAGCTAGAATGTTCTTCCTTGTGAGACAGTGAGAAGACCAGCCTTATCACGACACATTTGGAGGAGTGGGAGGTAAGGTGGGTGAGGTCAAATTGGGTAGGTCCTTCGTAAGTCAGAAGAGGCATTTGGTTTGAAAGCAGTATTAGCCTGTTATTAGTATGTGGGACGTGTTGAAGGTGTTGATGCTGAAGCTGGTCCAATTGAGAGGCTGCTACAGAACCTGGTGAGGAAGACCTGGATTTCTCCTGTATCCACAGACTTCTATTTGGCCAAATGAGAATGTCAGATGTTTCCTGGCATACAAGCTTTTTGTGGGATTCATTTTGGAAGCATCGTTGTGGTCCACATCACTTCTCTGTCACAGGAAATTGACACATAAGGAAGATTAATAATTTGAGTCTTCTGTTTGCCTCCTAATGATGCAGCAAATGATCAATAAATAACTTGTTAACAATTGAAAGAAAAAAGGCAGAAGCACATGTTCTATTCCCAGTGAGGCAGGAAATCTAGAGATTGTTTTTTTCTGGATTCATGGATGCAAGGGATGAAAATGTTTTCATCGTGATGGGAAGCAAATCACCAAGAACAATGTTCATTAAATATTCCTGTTTTTCATTATTTAGGACTGGAGGATATTTGGCTCTATACCAATGCAGGCATCTCAGCAAAAGGATGTTTTTGCAAGTTACCTATCTTCCAATTTCCAAGCAGTAAGTAGATATGGTGTGTTTTAATATGTTATGTGCCCATTCTGTGTCTTTTCTGAGTCCTACTTATGTATGCTCAGACCGCCTCTCAGGAGTGGCTCTTCTGCTGGCTGAGCATAAGAGTGAGGTTAGTTTTCAGGTGGGCCCTGGGGGTTCTTGACAGCCATCACTCCCTACCCTACCCCCACCTCCCGGTGATTTTTCTCTTCACTAGTTTCCATTTCATAGAACATAGATGATGGTATTGAGATATAATCACAAGGTTGTAAATTTACAAATATTAAAGTGCTCTACAATGAGTTAATTGATTATCCTAGATTATTTAGCTGGTTTAGAAATCCTCTACTCAGACTACCCTCTGATGCCTTCTCCTCATATTGAGGTGGCCCGAGGTTGTCTAAGGTCCTGTCAGTAGAGTGTGGACTCTGACTACTTAGACTTAAGGTGGGGTCCAGTGACCAACTGTCTGCCAGTCACCAATGGGCCAACCTGTGGCTAAATTGGGAGGGATGCTCCTTGAATGGGGATGATCTATCAGGAGACATGGGGTATAAAGAAAGACCGTTTACTAAGACAAATAGTACTTTCAGAGAAATCCAGCTCCAGGAAATTTAATTATTCAAGTTTTGAAAACTTGTGATAGTTATCTATAAAGCATGTCTTTTTTTTTCTTTTAATTTATATGATATAAAGAAGAAACAGTAGAAAAATCCACAAGAGATAGCTACCCTCAACTCAGTAGGCCTACAAGCACACTTCCTAGCATGTTCAGTTTAGAGCTGCCCCTCACTTGTTTTCTGAATGTTGTCGTTTATGGGACTGAGAAGTCAAGCCCAGCTTTTGTCAGCAAGGGGCTGGGGTTGGAGGATTCTGTGGTGCCTCACTGTTCTAAGAGCTGGCTTATGTTACCACTTTAGACAAGTCCTCAGTGTGGCAGCAAAAGGGCCGCATCTCAGTCTAGTCCTCGAAGCCCGAAGAAACAGAGGAGGGGGAGCAGTACAACAGCCTCCTCGGCCACGGACATGGACCTTGACTCAGGTAAGTCTGATTTCATTCCAAAACAGAAGTATCGGTCTATGTACTTGTTGGCTCCTCAAAGGCAGAGTCCTAGAACGATAGCAGGCCAATTCTCCTGAGAATCCTCTGCATGTTAGATAGCCCCAACACCTGAAGGCACTCCGCTCCCTTTGCTCTTCCTCCAGAAAATATTGTTATTAGCAAAAAAGATGTTTGGTTCCATGGGGACCTGAGTTGCATGCGACAAAAGTTCTATGCATTTTTATATGTGTTTGTGAATATGTATAATACAGATCTCTACAAATATATATTAAATTTATTGTACATGGGTTTCTGTAAAATCTAATGACCAAAAAAATTTTTTTCCTTCTTTCTTTTCCAACTCTTGATAGTTTGTGTTTCTGAACAGTTCTTCTATTAATGGACAGATGAAAACTTTGGTTAATCTCTTTAGTGGTTTAGTATTTTTAAAACTTTTATTGAGGGGCAGCTGGGTGGCTCAGTGGATTGAGAGCCAGACCTACAGACAGGGGGTCCTAGGTTCAAATGTGGCCTTAGTCTCTTCCTAGCTATGTGACCCTGGACAAGTCACTTAACCCCCATTGCCTAGCTCTTACCGCTCTTCTGCCTTGAAACCAATATACAGTATTGATTCTAAGACAGAAGGGTTAAAAACACACACACACACACACACACACACACACACACACACACACACACACACACACACACACTGCTTGTTTTTCTGTTGTCTTCAACAAATAGCCATTTCCTTCCTACCACCCAACAAGTCCTTCCTTAAAACTAAAATTTTGGGAGATAATCTAGTAATCTAGACTTCAAAACCTATAAACCCAAAACACACACATTAAAAAGAATGTGCTAGGGGCAGCTGGGTAGCTCAGTGGATTGAGAGCCAGGCCTAGAGACGGGAGGTCCTAGGTTCAAATTCGGCCTCAGACACTTCCCAGCTGTGTGACCCTGGGCAAGTCACTTGACCCCCATTGCCTATCCTTACCACTCTTCCACCTATAAGTCATTACACAGTAGTTAAGGGTTTAAAATGAAAAAAAAAAAATACAAAAAAAAAAAAAAAAGAATGTGCTGGCTCTTTCATTGAGAAAAAAGGAAACAAATGCTCTTTGCCATAGCAATTGATAGAAATGCTCTCTGGTTGGTGAGTTTTTGATATTTTCCAGTGGCTCAGAGGAGTGGGGCTGCTGTGGGGGTGCCTGGGTCCCACACGACTTGCATGAAATCCCATCACCAAGAAGCTCTTGGTCATGACTTTTCCAAACAGACACTTTTTATTCATAAAGAGCTTGGCAGATTCATTATTTTTGTGATTAGCTTGGAGTTGGGAGCAGCTGGAGAGGCGTGAGGTGGGGGCCATAGTGAAAGCAGACTGCTACTAGTCATGAACCTGGAGTCTGCCCCTTGCTGCCTCTGTCACCTAGGGCTAGCCACCTCCCCACTTTGGGCCTCAGGCTCCTCCATTTGTAAAACAAGATGTTGAGATTAGACAATGCCTACTACTCCTCTAGCTTGAGGGTGATGATTCTTAGTGGTGCAGTTATAGAAGGTACTGCTGACTTTGAAGACAGTTTAAAAAACACACATATTATGTTTTAGCCTTTGTTTGGATACCATGTCTAAGCTTTTTTTTTTTTTTTAAACCCTTACCTTCAGTATCAGAATCAATACTATCAGTTCTAAGACAGAAGAGTGGTAAAGGTTAGGTAAAGACCCAATGGGAGTCAAGTGACTTGCCCAAGGTCACACAGCTAGGAAGTGTCTGAGGCCAGAATTGAACCCAGGACCTGCTGTCTCTAGACCTGGCTCTCAATCCACTGTGCTACCCAACTGCACCCTGCCTTTTTTTTTTTTTTTTTTTTTAAGAAGTATATGTATTGGGGGCAGCTGAGTAGCAGGTGGGAGGTCCAAGGTTCAAATCTAGCCTCAGACACTTCCCAGCTGTGTGACCCTGGGCAAGTCACTTAACCCCCATTGCTTAGCCCTTACCACACATAGTATTGACTCCAAGATGGAAGGTAAGGGTTTAAAAAAGAAGAAGTATATGTATTAAGTTAAACAAGGTAGTAACAAAATTGCTCTATTCATGTCTCCTTCTGTACTTTAAAAAGCAGCTTTCTCTTGTAACACGTATGTGTAATAAAGCAAAACAGAGGAATACAACGACTGAGTCTCATTCTGGCCCTTGTCACCTCTGCCAAAAACAGGGGAGCTGTCTTGTCATCATCAGTTTCTTGGAGTTCTAACTGGCTGCTGCCTTGGGCAGAGTTCTCATGTCCTTCAGAACTGTTTGCCCTCACTTGGTCATTGTGATTATCACTCAAATCATTCTGATCTTTTCACTCTGCAGCTGGTAACACAAAACTTTCTGGCCTTCTCTGCACCTCTCACCTTCACCTTGTCTTCTTTAGCCGTTCCCCAAAATATGGAGACCCTTTTTATTTCTGTTTCTTGCTATGACAAAAAGTGCTGCTGTCGATATTTGTATACTTGTGGGTCCTTTCCCTTAGTCCTTGATCTAGCAGAAGTACTTGTTAGCAAGCAAATTCCTTAGTTTAGCAGCAGTTCCTTATATGTATTATTTCTCTTGGTTGCTTTGCCTTCTTCCAAGTTATCCAAGCCTAAAACTGCTGTCTTTGACTCTTCTGTACTCTACATATTTAGAATCTTTGGATTCATTATCTTGAGTACTCTCACTTTCACCATAATTCATGCAGGCTGTTACCCCTTTCCTTAACTTCTTAGGTCTCAGTCATCTCCTAATGATCTTTCTTACTCCAGCCACCCCTACACTCCCCCTCATCTGATCCATCCTGCAGGACCAATAAAAGAGTGCTCTTTGTGGTGCAAGGGTCACAGGTCTGGTCATGGCACTGCTCTGCCCAATGAGGATCAGCCCAGAGAATTGAGAATGCATTGCCTTATGCCCTCTGGCTTCAGCCTGTCTTTTGTGTCTCACTTGGTGCCCCTCCCTTTAGCCACTTCTTTGTGGCAATATGACTTGAGAGCCCACTGATCCACCACTCATCCTATTCTTGCCATTGCACTGTACCAAAGTCACCATCCTCCTTGAAAACCTCCCTGATCTCCCAACCTTGTTCCCCTAAACTCCAAGATCCTCTTTGGATCTCTCAGAGTAAAGGTATCCCCCCCCTTCCATGTCCTGGCTTCACTATATCACAGGGCCACAAATGAAATGAAATGGGACTTTTGGGAGAGTTTTGCTGAAGCTGCAGACAATGCGTGAAGGCAGCAGGTGACAGGAAAACTTTAGAAACTCAGAATGCATGAAATAGCCTTTGACCACATACATGACCCAAATTTGAAAGATGGTACCATGAACACCCTGTAAAAGTAAAAGAAAAAATTTCAGACTTCTTCTCCGATACAAAGGGAGGGCCAAAAATTTTACAGGAATCTTCCAGATTATGGGCCACTGGGCAAGCACCGCAGTACAGAAGGAATGCCTGCACTTTGCTTCTACATGTCTCGTGTGTGTGTGTGTGTGTGTGTGTGTGTGTGTGCGCGCGCACGTGTGTGTGCGCGCGTGTGCGTGTGTGTGTGTGTGTGTGTGTGCACGTGTGTGAAATTTATACTTTTTTTCTCTCTCTCAGTGCAGTGCATATAATCACCGTTAAGTACAGAAGCCCAAACCCGGTGTTCGTGGTCAGAACACAGGGTCATCATGGTTTTGATCATGGCAGTTTTCAGTAACTGAGCCACGAAGGGGTTATGGTCTGCATTAGCAGAGGGGAGGGAGGCCCAACATTGATGAAGCCAGAAGTCTTTGCAGGGAGTGCAATTGGATCTCTGGAATTCCATCCCAGCTGTAACTGACTAATGGCTCTATCCCCAGATAAGAGTTAAGTCATAGTACAAATATTGCTCAGTCACATGTTAATCATAACTTCTGAAAAAGCCTCTTAATTTTATTTTTTAGATATGGAGATACCCCATGGTTCTCATCTTGGTGAAGGATTTCAGTTTCAACCCCCACTGCCTCCTGGATCCCCCTTAATTAGAACTCCTCCTCCACTACCCCAAGGGACTCCTCCTTGTACCCCTCCCAGCTTTACACCTCCCCTCCCCAGGGGAACCCCTCCTCCCACTCCTGGTGACTCTACTCAGACCAGAAGTGGAGCTGGATCCATGGATGAAGATACTTTGACCTTGGAAGAGCTGGAGGAGCAGCAGAGGCTGATCTGGGCTGCCCTGGAGCAAGCTGACAGTGCAAACAGTGATTCCGACCTGCCCATCGACACACCTTTGACTGGAAATTCTGTTTCGTCATCCCCCTGCCGGAATGAGCCAGAAACCCCTGTTGCAGAAGAAAAAATTCCTGGAAAGCAGATGGCAACTGACCTTGGTATATTAGACTCTTGTGTGCAGGTCTGTGCATCCGAGCCTTCAAAAACAATTCCTGACTCTGAGGAGGGGATGCTTTGTGAAGAGGCAAAGAAGGAGGAGCCTGCCCAGGCAGGCTCTGAGCATGGGCTGGACAATGGTGCTGTTGGGTTGGACTGTGAAGTCATCGAGGTCAGTGAGGGCAGCAGGCAGGACGTCCTCCCAGTGGTCACCAACACAACCTCATCCACCAAGACAAGCAGCCCTATCCCAGACATGAGCAAGTTTGCAGCTGGAATAACCCCATTTGAGTTTGAGAATATGGCAGAATCTACCGGTGTCTATCTCCGAATACGAAGTTTACTAAAGAACTCACCCCGGAACCAGCAAAAAAATAAAAAAACTTAGGATTAGTGACTTGGGGAGTTAGTCTGAGCAACACTGACCTTCATCCTCACTTTGTGTTCTTTGTTGCTTGGAGATGAACAATGTGGGCAATTCTTCTTGTATTGTTCTTTTCCCCAATGTTTAAGAAAGAGCTATCCAGAACTGGATGCTGGTGGGAGCCAGCCCTGGCTTAGCTTAAGGCAAAGTTTCCTTTAAAGAAGGGAAAGACTGTGGATTTGCTCATTGAGCTTTTCATTCTCTGTGATAAAAAAAAAAATGGGAAGAAAAAATGATGTCTGAGTTCATTTAATTGATCGTTAAGGTTTATACCATTTTTTTGACCTGTGAGTTTCAGGAGTGATAGTTTTAAAATCTGTCCTTTGTACATTGTTTTCTCTTTCTACATTTTGCTAATTGTCATTGTAGATATGTTTAACAATAATACCAATTTTTTAAAGCTCTGACCATTTTAAATTTCTCATATCTTGATGTTGGCAGTCAATTGAGAATCAGGGATTACTAGCTTTGGCACCATTTGACGTATTTTTATAAGTGATTTTCCTGGGTCAATTTTTAATATCCCTTTTACTTTTTGTAACCTCATTCTTCATGTAAATTCACTGCACAGATATGTTCATTCTTGTGTACAGAGGTTTAATAAATTAGTTTTCCTATAAATCTTAAGCTTCTACTACACATAAATGCTTCATGGCTACTGGAATGTGAGCCGGATTTTGAAGTAAGTATCCTGCTGTTTAAACTAATTAGCTTCTTATACTCCGTGCTCACGAGAGAGTGCCCTTGTGTTACAGAAGCTCTCCCAGGGAGGGAGCTTCAGTTTGGAGAATTTCTTGGAGTCACTAGTCAAAAGCTAGAGCTTTTGAATTGGCCAGCTAAAAAATAATTAAAGGGTCCAGCTGACTCAGGCCAGTATCCAGAAAGGAGAGTTGTCCAGATTTCAATTGAAGCATACAAATATAAAACTAAAAGAAAGGAAGATACTTTAAAAAGTTTGTATCTACCCTTGTTAAATGGAACTAAAACTATGCTAACTTTGTTCTTTTCTGGGAAGTGTCTTCAAATGTCAAAAGACCATTTTTGTTCTATATCTAGAAAGTCATGGATGTCCTTTTTTCCTCTGGAAAAGCTCCATGGAGCTATATAATATTCTCACACTTCCCAAAGGCTGAGAATTGCTTAAGTTCCTTAAAAATCTTGACTTAGCCTCACAATGATTTAGGTCTTTGTTTATGCCATTTTGCTGCTATGCTGACAGAGTAGAATTTACCATTCCTTTAAGGATTTTTTTTAACTTAATTTTATTTCTCTCAAAATTTAAAAAATGTTTTAAACATAATTTTTTTTTAATTTTGAGTTCCAGATTCCCTTCCCTAAGAAGGCAAACAATTTGATATAGATTATACAGGTGAAATAATGCAAACATTTCCACATTAGCCATGTTGCAAAAGAAAACAGACCAAAAACTCCCCAGAAAAAGTTTAAAAAGTGTACTTCAGTCTCCATTCAGACTCCATCAGTTCTCTCTAGCGGCTGGCATCATTTTTCTTCATAAGACCTTCAGAATGGATCTTTCTATTACACAGAATACAATTCTCAGTCATTCACAGTTGATCATTGTACAGTTTTGCTGTTTCTGTGTATAGTGTTTTCCTGACTCTGCTCACTTGACTTTGCATCAATTCATAGAAGTCTTCCCAGGTTTTTCTGAAGCCTTTCAGCTTGTCATTTCTTACAGCACAATAGTATTTCATCACAATCAAATACCACATTTTGTTTAGCTTTTCCCCAATTGATGGGCATCCCTTTTGAGGGAAATTAATTGTGATAGTTATAGTATAATCTAGTCTCTCTTATAGATATTAAAACAGACTTTTGCTTGGGGGCAAAAGGACTTGCATTTGGCAAATTTAGTGGCTTTTAGAGAAGGTTTTTCTTCTATTTTTAGAAAGGCAGCTAGAAGACAGTGGATAGAGTTCCAGGCCAGGAGTCAGGAAGATTCATCTTCCTGAATTCAAATGTGGTCTCAAGACACACATTAGTTGTGTAAACCTCATTTGCCTCAGTTCCTCACCTATAGATTTATAAATTGAGCTGGAGAAGGAAATAGCAAACCACTCTTTTTGCCAAATAGGGTCATGAGGAGTTGGACACAACAATATCAGAAATAAAATAGAAAATAAAAGTACTTTGACCCATGTTCTTGCTGGTTAAGGTGTATTCTAGTCATGTTGCCAAGAATGCCCATAAGGAAAGATAGCTTAAATGTCTAACCTCTCCAAATTTCCTTAGTTCATCTTTACAAGCGTTTATCACCAGCCTGTTACCTAAAGGGTACTGTGTATCTAAAGGTACCTAGCACAGAATCAAGGTTTATGACTTGGTTATAGATGCTGGGGACTCAAAGCTTTTTAAAACAAACTGGCTACCTCCAAGGAGCCTGTATCCTATGAGAGGATCCAACATATACAAAACTGAGAATATGTAAAGTAATTTGAGAAGAAAGAACACATGAGAACTAAACAGGTCAGAAAAGCTTCCTGGAGGAAGTGTGTCTAAGCTGAGCTTTGAAGGAAGCAGAAGCTTCTAAACAGTGTAGGTTCTGCCAGCTTTGGAGAACAAGTGAGACTGGTTTAAGTGAAACATAGATGCCATTCAAGAGCAACTATTTCTAAGGGTCCTACCCATGATGCCTTAAAATAACAATGAAATGATCCCATTTAAGCCAATCAGAAAAGATGCTATCCTCAAATTTGAAATCTATTGTGTATGTCACCTGTGGGTGGGGCAACATCTGGGTGGAACAATATCTTGCTGTTTAAACTTGTCTGTGATGATCAGTCGCTAGGTGTGAGAAGTAGTGGTAGTAACCTAGCAAGAACCTTGTGCATGATGGAAGAGTTTGAAGCGGGTGGAGAATTGTTTTTAATCTTTGCCTTGGGTCAAAAGGAATGTCACTTACAATACAGGTTATTCAAATAGGGAGGGAGCCTTATGTCATTTACCTGTAGAAGTATGTAGATGGAAAAACAGGCACGCCCCCATGGAAATACAAAATAACCGGGAGGGGGGGGCTCCCTTAAAAAGTTGAGTTTTCTTACATTATACAAAGTCTTTATCCATTTTCACTTTGTCATGGAGAAGCTTCCTGACTGATAAGGAGGAAGAAGGCAATAACTGATAGGCTTTGAGAACTGTGAATTGCTGTATCTACTTTATATCAGTTGATCTGGGCAAGAACTTTAGAGTTCTTTTTAGGGACTAGTTGTCTCCATCTGAGAGATGAGGGAACTAAAACTTGAAAGAGAACCTAAGTGACTTGCCTATGGACACGCAACCAGTAAGTGTTTGAGGTGAGATTTTAATCCAGGCCTTTTTGATTCCCAAGTCCACTGTCTTCCTCCCTTTCCTTGATAGAGTCTGCCCTTTTGCCTGATAATTGCTGGTGTGAACCTACATAGCAAATGGAATATTGAAGTTGTTTGTGAGTCTTGAATTACTCAGGCTCCGGAAAACTCAGTTGTGTCTATTTTGTTGTTGCATAAGTCTTTTACTCTCCTCCCAATCTCTCCTCCAAACCCTAACATATTTGGTGGTGGAATTACAAAAATAGATTATGTAGTTGAGCTGTTTTTCAGGGGTATCTGATTCTTTGCAACCTCATTTATGGTTTTCTTGGTAAAGATACTGGAATGGTTTGTCATTTCCATCTCCAGCTCATTTTATAGATGAGGAAACTGAGGCAAACTGGTGAAGTAACTTGCCCAGGTCACATAGCTAGTAAATTTAGGCCAGATTTGAACTCAAAGATGAGTCTTTCCAATTCCAGACCCAGTACTCTATCCACTGTGCCACCTAGCTGCTCTTCTAGGATCAGTCTACTTGTTTGCTATTTCAAGTTCTTCATTACCTGACCCCTAACTATCAATCAGTGAACACTTACTAAGCTCTTCCTATGTGCCAGACACTGTACTAAGTGCTGGGAACACAAAAAGAGGCAAAAGACAGCCCCTGTCCTTGAAGAGCTTACATTCTAATTGGGGGAACAACAGCAAATATACATAAAACGAGCTATATAGAGGATAAATCGAATATCATCTTAAAGAGGGAAGGCACTAGGATAATGAGGGATTGAAGAAGGCTTTGTGGAGAAGGTAGGATATTAATTGAGACTTGAAGAAAGCCAGAGAAGTCAGCAGTCAGAGTAGAGGAGGGAGAGCATTGTTCCACCTTGTAAGACAGCCAGAAAGAACGATCAGAGCTGAAAAAGTGTCTTGTGCATGAACAGCCACAAGACCAGAGTCACTGGTTTGAAGAATATGTGTCAGGAAGTAAGTGTACAAAGATTGAGAAAGTAGGAAGGGACCAAGTTATGAAGGGCTTTGAATGCCAAACAGCATTTCGTATTTGCTCCTGAGAGCAATAAGTAGCCACTGGGTTAATTGAGAGGGGGATGAAGGGATGACATAGTCTGACCTGTGTTCTAAGAAAATCATTTTGGTGGCTAAATGGAGAATAGACTGGAGTGGGGAGAGAGACATGAGGCAAGCAGACCTGCCTCACTCTCAGCAGTTATTGCAAAAGTCCAAATGTGAGGGGATGAGGGTCTGCACTAGAGGGGCAGTGTCAGAAGAGAGGCGGGGCCATAATTGAGAGATACTGCAAGGAAAAATCCACAGGCCTTGGCAATACCTTGGGTCTGGGAAGAGGAGAGAAAGTGAATTGTCCAGGACAACTCCCAAGTTGGGACCTAGAGGGATTAGAAAGATGGTGGCACCCTCTACAGTAATAGGGAAGGGGAATCTACAGGGGGTGGATGGGGGTGGAACTCTACTGAAAGGGAAGGACTACAGAATAGGGAAGTAGGAGGGGAGAGGGTTTTAGTGGAGGTGAGGGTGGTAAGGTAATGAGTTATATTTGGGACATATTGAGTTTATGGTGGGTGTCTACTGGAATCCAGCTCAAGATCTCTGGAAGACAGTTGGAAATGCCAGATTGGAGGTCAACAGAGAAGTTGGGAATAGGTAGACTTGAGAATCATCACCATAAGGGATGATCATTAAATCAATGGAAGCTGATTAGATCAACAACAAGTGAGAGTACAAAAAGGAGAAGAGAGCCCAGGACAGAACCTTTAAAGATTCCTGATCTGTATGAGAAGCTAGCAAAGGAGACAAAGAAGGAGCAATCAAATAGGTCAGAGGAGAACTAGGAGAGAGAAGTGTCCCAAAAAACCTAGAGGAGAGTATCCATCCATCTTATGCTGTACTCTCTTCCAGGGTTGGATTTTCTGGCAATATTGGTCTGTTTGCAGTGCCTCAAGCAGGACACTCCATTTCTCATCTCTGTGCTTCTATGATGACTGTGCCTTCTGTCTGGAACACCTTGCCACCCTACCCACTACCTTTTAGGTTTTCAAAGTTCAGCTCAAATCCCACTTTCTGTAAGACATCTTTTACATCCTGGTCCCTGTCCCATCTCCTGCTACTAATTATTCAGATTATCTTCATCTACTTTGTGGTGGGGGGAGATAGGAGAGAGGGGGGGGGGAAGAGAAAGAAGATAGAGATGAGAAAGAAGGAGGAGAAAGAGACAGAGATAGGAGAGGGAGAGGAAAGAGAGAGGAGAGAGAAAGATGAGAAAGAGAAAGGAGAAAGAGAAACAAGAGAGCAAGAAAGACAAAGAAAAAGAAGAAACAGAAAAAAAGAATCAGCTTATTTAGATGCTCTTTCCCCTACTGGAATACATGCTTCTTGAGGGCAATGGTTTGGGGTTTGGCTTTCTTTTTCTTTCTTTCTTTCTTTTTTAACCTTTCTTTGTACACCTAATGTTAGACACAATTCCTGGCACATAGTAAGTACTAAATTAAGACTTCTTGACTGACTGAGAGTATTTAATTACATGAAAAAGAAAAGTATATATAAATAGAATTTTAAACACAGAGCTCTCTCTGTGTGTATGCATTTCCTTAATAATTTAGAACTCTTAAAAAAATGAGGTAGAGAATGTTTTGTAAATGTATTTAAATCCAACTAGAAATTTTCAGATAAAGAAAAACACAACTTGTAGTGCTGATCTAGAAAAAAATGTATCTACTTAAAAGTTGTCTATATATAGAGTGATAAATTTGTGTAAAAAAAAAAAGTTGGAAGTAACTTTGAGTCCAAGACATCTTGACTGAATTTATTATCCTATATTAAACTCAAAGGAAATTTCCCCCACCCATTCCATCCCATTCAATCACTTTCCATCAGCATTTGGTTATGAAAATGAATCTCTCTCCCATAGCTTCCTTAGATACAAAAATTTCCTTTCCATAGGATCATGGTTTTTAGATCCGAAGCAAACTTGGACGTCATCTCTTTCCACCTCCAAAGCGACCTGTCCAAGGTCACACTGATAGTGATCGAGTCAGGATTTGGACCCAGATCCTCTGATTCCAGGTCCAAGACTCTCTCCATTGTGTCGTGCTGGCTTTCCTTTTTCTCAAGCTCACCATCCACCAATAGGGTAGGCTTGCAGTTTCTGGAACTGGTATTTGAAAAAGTGTTCATTTCCAAGTAGTCCCAGAGAAAGCACAATGGGTGTGACCCGTATTCAGCCTTACACCATTCCTTGCTGCTGAGTTTTCTTCTTTCAGTTTGTGACATCATCCCAGAGAGAGTTGTTTTTCCTCTTTCCAAGGTGTAGAGACAAGGTCATTAGTCATAAGAGTAACTCCTACTGCTGAATTCAGACAAGCCCCAAACAAATTTCCCACAAGTTTGTAGGAAACAGAGCCTACTTGCTACACCCATCTTTAGTTCTCACCTCTCCACACCAACAGAATTACAACATTGTTTGGTACCTGGGTGGACCCAAGTCCAGTGATTTTAAGCATAGATAAATGGGGAGGAAATCCAAAGGCTTCACTATGTTTCTGCAGTGATTGATTGCAAGTTTACTTATGTTCTTCTTAAACCTGAAATCAATTCATTTCATCAAGAATTTTATAAGCATCACTTCCTAGTTGTGTAACCCTGGTCAAGTCACTTAACTCTCATTGCCTAGCCTTGGAACCAACACACAGTATTGATTTTAAGATGGAAGGTAAGGGTTTAAAAAAAATTATTTTAAACCCTTGTACTTCGGTGTATTGTCTTATAGATGGAAGATTGGTAAGGGTGGGCAATGGGGGTCAAATGACTTGCCCAGGGTCACACAGCTGGGAAGTGGCTGAGGCCAGGTTTGAACCTAGGACTTCCTGTCTCTAGGCCTGACTCTCACTCCACTGAGCTACCCAGCTGCCCCGAAAAGAATTTTATAAATATTTACTCTGTGCCAGATACTATGCTTTGGGGATATAAAGGTATGCAAAAAAATGAAAAAGTCTTTGCCCCCCAAAAGCTTACATTCCACCCTGTCTTAATTTGAATATGCTTCTTTTTCCCTCTTCTTGCCCCTTCCTCCATAAACTCTTTTGAGCCTACTATGATGGCATTCGAAAGCCCACCTGACTCATTGACAAGTTAGTCAATATATATTGGCCAAGAGAAGAGGATCCAAAAGGATCCACACCAGATATCATTCCTGCCAGAGCAACACTATCCTCCCAGGAGCCATCCTGGAGTCCTCACTCTCTCACCACCCCAATCACATCCATGCTGTGGATTTTACCTTTGCAGCATCTCTTGAATCTGCCTCCTCTCCCCTGACATTGTCACCCCTCTGGTGCAAACCCTGGTCATCTCACACCTGGACTACGGCAGTAGCTGCTGGTGGGTCTGTCTGTGTCTCAAGTCTCTTCCCACTGCCATCCATCCATCCATCCTTCAATCAAACAGCAAAAGTGATTTTCCTAAAATGCAGATCTAAGCATGCCTCATCTCTACTCAGTAAACTCAAGGGCTCCTTACTACCTTCAAGATCAAATGGAGAATGCTCTGTTCGGAGGCTTCTCCTACCTTTCCAGCCTCCTTACACCTTCCTCTCTCTCTCGGCTGTGTTCTCTTGGATACAATGGCTCCCCGCCATGTTCCATGAACAAGAGACACTACATCTCTCAGCTTTGGGCATTCTTTGTGGCTGTCTCCCAAACCTGGGATGGTCTCCCTCTTCCACTCCAATTACAGATCTTAATTAAAATCCTACCATCTACAGGAAGCCTTCCCCAACCCTCCTTACTTCCTGTGATTTTCTTTTAATTTTTAAAATTATTTCCTATTCATCCTGAATATCGTTCATTTTCATATTGTCTCCCTTATTTGACTGTAAGCTCTTTGAGGGCAGGGACTATCTTTTGCCTCTCTGTGTATCCCAGTGTTTAGTACAGCGCCTGGCAATTAAGAGGTGTTTAATAAATGTTTATTGATTGATCAAGAGCTGTACCTAGCAATCCTGGGATCCTAGTCAAACAATACAAAAACTCCTTCAAATTAACTTAAAAAATAAATAAACCCTTACCTTCCATTTTAGAATCAATACTATGGTAGTTTGATAGGTATAAATACTTATTCAATGCCAGACCTATCAAACTACCAAGAAGCTTTTTTACTGAATTAGAAAAAAACTATAACAAAGTTCATTTGGAAGAACAAAAGATCAAGAATATCAAGGGAAATAATGAAAAAAAATGGGAAGGAAGGTGGCCTAGCAGTACTAGATATTAGACTATACTATAAAGCAGCGGTCATTAAAACAATATGGTACTGGTTAGGAGGCAGAAGGGAGGATCAATGGAATAGATTTGGGGTAAGTGACGTCAGCAAGACAGTCTTTGATAAACCAAAAGAGCCCAGCTTTTGGGACAAGAATCCACTGTTTGACAAAAACTGCTGGGAAAATTGGAAAACAGTATGGGAGAGATTAGGTTTAGATCAACATCTCACATCCTACACCAAGATCAGTTCAGAATGGGTGAATGATTTGAATATAAAGAAGGAAATTATAAATAAATTAGGTGACCACAGAATAGTATACCTGTCAGATCTTTGGGAAAAGAAAGATTTCAAGACCAAGCAAGAGTTAGAAAATATTACAAAATGTGAAATAAATAATTTTGATTACATTAAATTAAAAAGGTTTTGTATAAACAAATCCAATGCAACCAAAATTAGAAGGGAAGCAACAAATTGGGGAAAAATATAACAAAAACCTCTGACAAAGATCTTATTACTCAAATTTATAAGGAGCTAAATCAATTGTACAAAAAATCAAGCCATTCCCCAATTGATAAATGGGCAAGGGACATGAATAGGCAATTTTCAGATAAAAAAATCAAAACTATCCATAAGCACATGAAAAAGTGTTCTTAAATCTCTTATAATTAGAGAAATGCAAATCAAGACAACTCTGAGGTACCACTTCACACCTAGCAGATTAGCTAATATGACAGCAAAGGAAAGTAATAAATGTTGGAGGGGATGTGGTAAAATTGAGACATTAATGCATTGCTGGTAGAGTTGTGAATTGATCCAGCCATTCTGGATGGCAATTTGGAACTATGCTCAAAGAGCTCTAAAAGACTGCCTGCCCTTTGATCCAGCCATACCATTGCTGGGTTTGTACCCCAAAGAGATCATAGGGAAAAAGACTTGTACAAAAATATTTAGAGCCGCGCTCTTTGTGGTGGCGAAAAATTGGAAAATGAGGGGATGCCCTTTGTTTGGAGAATGGCTGAACAAATTGTGGTATATGCTGGTGATGGAATACTATTGTGCTGAAAGGAATAATGAACTGGAGGAATTCCATGTGAACTGGAACAACCTCCAGGAATTGATGCAGAACGAAAGGAGCAGAACCAGGAAAACATTATACACAGAGACGGATACACTGTGGCACAATCGAATATAATAGACTTTTCTACTAACAGCAATACAATGATCCAGGACAATTCTTAGGGACTTATGAGAAAGAACACTGTCCACATCCAGCGAAAGAACTGTGGGAGCAGAAACACAGAAGAAAAACACCTGCTTGATCACATGGGTTGATGGAGATATGATTGGGGATATTGACTCTAAATGATCACCCTAGTGCAAATATCAATAATATGGAAATAGGTCTTGATCAATGACACATGTAAAACTCAGTGGAATTGCATGTTGGCTATGGGAGGGGATAGGAAGAAGGAGAGGGAAAGAACATGAATCTTGTAACCATGGAAAATTTTTCTTAATTAATCAATTAAAAAAAAAAAGAATCAATACTATGTATTAGTTCCAAGGCAGAAGAGTGGTAAGGGCTGGGCAATGAAGGTTAAGTGACTTGCCCAGGGTCACTCAGCCAGGGTTGAACCCAGGACCTCCCATCACTAGTCTTGACTCTCAATCCACTGAGCCACCTGCTCCAATTAGCTCAAACTAGCTGCCCCACTCAAATTAACTTTTTAAAAAAAACTCTTACTTTCAGTCTTAGAATGACTTCTAAGATAGAAGTACTACAAGAGCTAGGTGATTGGGGTTAAATGACTTTCCCAGGGTCACACAGCTAGGGCGTATCTAAGATCAGATTTGAACGTACTGATTCCAGGTTGGCACTCTATCCACTGTGGTTCTTAGCTGTCCCTCAAATTAACTTTTTATTTATTTATTTATTTTTATTTTAAACCCTTAACTTCTGTGTATTGACTTATAGGTGGAAGAGTTGGTAAGGGTAGGCAATGGGGGTCAAGTGACTTGCCCAAGGTCACACAGCTGGGAAGTGTCTGAGGCCGGATTTGAACCTAGGACCTCCCGTCTCTAGGCCTGGCTCTCAATCCACTGAGCCACCCAGCTGCCCCCTCAAATTAACTTTTTAAGATAATCCAGTTGAGGAAGAGAAAGCCCCCAGACCTTGGTATTGTGGAGATTAAAATTAATATGCAAAAGCTAAGCATTACATTTTAAAAGTTTTATTAATAATAAATAATAAACAACTTCATTAATAATAAAAATAAAATCATTAATAAATAAAATTTATTAACATTTTAAACGTTTTATTGATAATATTATTAATAAGAAATTAATAAGCCATATTTTAAAAGTTTTATTAATAATAATAACAATAGAGTAAAAAGGTGCTAAACTAACTTCAGCCATGCTTTTGAAGAAAAAGAAGGAGGAGTTTTAGAACTTATAAACCAAAATGTGAAGATGTAAATGTCCACAAAGGGAAAAGCATTCTAGGTAATACAGAAAGGAATTTTGGGTAATGTAGTTTTAGAGGTTCACGATTTTCCAACTATACAGTATATAAGGGCTCCATGGGAGGATCTTTAAGATACTGAAGGTACTGCAAACAGTCTTTAAGGAGACCACCCCAGTGGGAAGGAATAGAGGCCAGGCTGGGCCTGAGGTGTGGGCCGGATGCAGCAGAGACTCTGATAATTTCCCATTCTAACGAATTATTCTCACTAAGTATGAAATTCAGTTTTTTTTGCATTCTGAAGGCATCCAGAAGCTATTGAATTTCAGATCATATCCCTGGGGCAGAGCTCCAGGTGCCCTGCCCTAATTGCAGCCTTGAAGGAAAGATGAGCCATAAAAATATCCTTCCAAAGGACCAAGATGAACACTGATATTATAGGGATAGGGAGCGAGTATTTAGAAAGGAAACAGTGACCCCAAAGAGCCAGCGTGGCTTCCATTTCTCCTGTCAGGAGGCCAAGAGACGGATGGTTTACCTAAAAGTTAGTTATAATTCCTACGATATTATGAACACGATGGAAGAAGTGGACTCGGTGATGATCTAATTCATTGGATTTGGAGCTTTTTGAATGACTAGACCCCCCAAATCATGAAAGATTCAATGTCAAACATGCTGTCTGGACTCTTTTCTGTTCTTTGTGTACTGAAAAATATTCATAGCATCAGAGAACTAGAGCTAGACACCATCTAGTTCAACCCCCTCATTTGGCAAACGAGGAAACTGAGGCCAAAGAAGGCTATAGTCATAAAGGTAATAATAATAATAGCTACCACTTATCTAATATGTATTATGTTCCAGGCACAATGCTAAGGGTTTTAGAAATATTAACTAATAAATAATTAGAAATAATTTAGTATTCTCTTCCAGCCATGACCAATATGGAAGTATGTTTTGCATGATAATACATGTATAATCCAGATCAAATTGTTTGCCATCTACAAGAGGGGAGAGGGAAGGAAGGAGGGAGGTGATCTGATAATTTTGGAAAACATATGTTGAAAATTGTTATTACATGTAAATGGAAAAACAAAATGTCTGAATTTTTAAACCATTAACTCATTTGATCCTCACAACAACCCCAGAAGGTAAATGCTATTATGATCCTCGTTTCATAGAGGAGGAAACCATGACAGACAGAGATTAAGTGACTCGCCCAGGGTCACACAGCTAGTCAGTATCTGAAATCAGATTTGGACTCAGGATTTCCTGGCTACAGGTCCAGTACTCCAACCATCACACCAGTAGTAAATGGCAGTGGTAGAATTTGAACCCATTTGAATTTCGAAGCAACATTTGATGATTTTTAAGTTTGTAATAAAAAAAAAAAGAAAATGTATATTTTTAAAAATGATTCAAGGGGGGGCAGCTGGGTAGCTCAGTGGAGTGAGAGTCAGGCCCAGAGACAGGAGGTCCTAGGTTCAAACCCGGCCTCAGCCACTTCCCAGCTGTGTGACCCCGGGCAAGTCACTTGACCCCCAATGACCACCCTTACCAATCTTCCACCTATGAGACAATACACCGAAGTACAAGGGTTTAAAAAAAAATGAAAAAAAAAATGATTCAAGGGTCAGCTAGGTGGCACAGTGGATAGAGAGCCAGGCTTGAAGTCAGAGAGGACCTGAATTCAAATCTAAGCTCAGATGTTTTCAGCTGTGTGACCCTGGGCAAGTCACTTAACTCCATTTGCCTAGCCCTTATCCTTCTGTCCTTCAGTCATTACTAGTACAAAAAGCAACGGTTTAAAAAAGAATGGATATGTCATCTTGGAAAGAAGTCTCTATTCCTGGCGTCATGCTGATATTTTTTTTTTATCAATGATGTGGATGAATAGAAGACACACCGAGAGGGACAACAAATGCCCTAGAAAATTGGGCCAAATCTCAGAAGAGAATGTTAAATAGGAACAAATAGAAAAAGTCTTAAACTAGGGTTCAGAAAAATCAGCTTCACATATATGAAAAGGGGGGAGGCGTGGTCAGACAGCATTTTGTCTGAAAAAGATCTGGGGGCTTTTAGTGGTCTGCAAATTCAATATGAGTCAACAGTGTAATAGGATGGCCAAAAAAGCTAGTGTGGTCTTAGGTGGTGGTGGAGGCGGCTCCGATGCCAGCACCCTCTTAGTTCAGGTTCCAACTTTGTCTGAAATGAGGCATTTACCAGCCATTAACTATTTTTTTTTAAATCCTTACCTTCTGTCTTAGAATCAGTCTTGGTGACAAGGCAGAAGAACAATAAGAGCTAGGCAATTGAGGTTAAGTGACTTGCCCAGGGTCACACTGCTAGGAAGTGACTGAGGTCAGATTTTGAACCCAGGACTTTCATCTCCATGCCTGGCTCTGTCCTCTCGGCTCCCTAGCTGCCCCACAAGCCATTAACTGTTAACCAAGGGAGGTTTACTTTGCCCTAACACATAACAGATAAGCAACACGGACACTGTGGCACAAGGTCCCCCTTGCCTTCCAATGGAAAGGCATCTGGTCAACAAGCCAGAATATGGTAGCTTCCATGCTCTTTGGGAATCCATCAAGTCTGAGGCTTTGAATGAGCCTTTTTATGTCCTCAGGTGACCAGGCACCGACAGGTTTGGCTTCTTTGAGGGAAAATCAGTAGGAGGAAAGGAGGCGAGGCGCGAGTCTACTGCTTGTTGCGAATGAGGGGGAAAGAAGTTAGGTCAGGAAAATATTGGTAAATATTAGGTCAGTCACAAGTGGCATTAAGATAAGCAGAGGACTTTGGATCCAGGACTAGGGAGCTAGGTGGCACACTGGACAGAGTGCCTGGCCTGGAGTCAAAAAGACCCGAGTTCAAATCCGGAATTCAGACACTTATTAGCTGTGTGACCCTGAGCAAGTCACTTCACCCTGCTTGCCTCAGTTTACTCATCTGTAAAATGAGCCGGAGAAGGAATTAGCAAACCACTGCAGTATCTCTGCCAAGAAAACCCCAAAGGGAGTCACGAAAAGTCAGACACGATTGAAATGACTGAACAACGACAACGACATCCAAGAATAGAAAGGGTTGGTCTGGTTGTTCTCTTCACTGGTCAGACCATATCTGCAGTCTTTGTGTCTGGTTTTAGATGCCAAGAGGGAGGAGTGGAGAATGTAGCCATTCCTTTTTATTTTTTAACAATGTATTTTATTTTACTTTTTATAGTTGATAATTTAAATTTTTTTGTTTTTTATTGTCATGCAAAACACAATTTGTAAGAGCAAATTCATTCGTGGCCAAAACCCCAAAATAAAACCATAAATATACTGATGTGAAAGACGACTCCCACAGCATACTCCATCATAAGTCTTTCAGGATTGTCCCAGATATTTGATAATAGTTTTCCCCCAATTACATGTATAAATGCCTTTTGCATTTGTTTTATAATCATTCTTTTAGAAGATTTGAAGTAGTAGAGTGGATTGAGCACTAAGCCTAGAATCAGGGATACCCTGGTTCTAATATGACCTCAGATACTTCCTAGCTGTGTGACCCTGGACAAGTCACTTAACCCCAACTGCCCAGCCCTTGTTGCTCTTCTGTCTTGGAATTGATATTAAGCTAGAAGGTAAGGGTTTAAAAATTTTTTTTGAAGTGTTTGAAGTTGGAAGACTTGTTCTGCTTGGCTCCAGTGGGCAGAACTAAAGAATGAGTGTGTGTTAAGCTTTAGGCTTCAGAAAAAGGGAGTCCATTGATTCTTTTTTTTTTTTTTAAACCCTCACCTTCCATCTTAGAATCAATACTGGGTATTGGTTCTAAGGCAGAAGAGTGGTAAGAGCTAGGTAATGGTGGGGAGGCGGGGGGAGTAAAATGATTTGCCCAGGGTCACACAACTAGGAAGTATCTGAGGCCAGATTTGAACCCAGGACCTTCCATCTCTGGGCCTGACTCTAAATCCACTGAGCCACCCAGCTGCCCCCAAGCCAATTGATTCTTTTTTTTTTTTAAACCCTTACCTTCCATCTTGGATTCAATACTGTGTATCGGCTCCAAGCAGAAGAGTGGTAAGGGTAGGCAATGGGGGTCAAGTGACTTGCCCAGGGTCACACAGCTAGGAAGTGTCTGAGGCCAGATTTGAACCCAGGACCTCCCATCTCTAGGCCTGGCTCTCAATCCACTGAGCTACCCAGCTGTCCCCTTCCATTGATTCTTTTGTGTGTGTGTGTGTGTGTGTGTGTGTGTGTGTGTGTGTGTGTTTCCTTCCATTGATTCTTGAATGATCATTCCATGACCTGTTTTCCAGATCAGTTGTTTTTGATATCAGTGATGTCCAACTTAAATTGAAATGGAGCCACTTAACTGTACATAAGCATCCCTCTTGACTATGGCAATAGTCAGATTTAGAAAACCACATAGTAACATTATCCATGTTCTATCGTATTTTCATTTACTTTGTTAAATATTTCCCAATTATATTTTAATCTGATTTGGGCAACACTCTCCTCTGGATATGTGTTTGACACTTTTGTCTTTCATTAGCTTCTCTTTTTAAAATTCTAAAAATTATTTTCTGATATTCCTGATGGTCTCCTAGAGTCATTGATTTTCTTTTAAACCCTCACCTTCCATCTTGGAATCAATACTCTGTATTAGTTCCAAGGCAGACGAGTGGTAAGGGTTAGGCAATGGGGGTCAAGTGACTTGCTCAGGGTCACACAACTGGGAAGTGTCTGAGGCCAGATTGGAACCCAGGACCTCCATCTCTAGGCCTGGCTCTCAATCCACTGAGCCACCCAGCTGCCCCCAAGTCATTGATTTCTGATGGGCATATCCTAAATTTCATGGAGTTTGTTCCTTGAAAGCTAACCACTTTCTCTTCTAAGCTATGTTTTCTTTTTATTTCACTGTTTTGTTTTTTACTTTATTTCTTCTAGGGATTCATCTAATCCTTGTGGAAAATTCATTTTTCGCTTTGAGTCACTGCTTGTAATTGTTATGGAGTTACTCCATAAACCATTCCAGACTCATTTCACATCATTCCCCCAATGAACAGTCTACGTTCCAGCTGAACTGGCCTGCTTCCTGTTCCTCATACAAGTACATGGTGTTCCTTGTCCAGCCACTATGTCTAAACACTGGCTGTCTCCCATGCCCAGGATGTTCTCCTCTCTCAGAATCCCCGAGTTCCTTCAAGGCTCGGCTCACGTGTATCCTCATCACTGGCAGCCACGATCTGTGAGTTCTTTCTGACTCAGAGAACCCGTTCATCCAGGCCAGGTCAAGCTGTCAAATCAAAAAACATTTGTTAAGTGCCTACTATGTTCCAGGCAAAGGAGTCCCTGCCTTCAAGGAGCTCCCAGTCTAATGGGGAGATAGCACAGGTGGAAAATTTGCCACACCTGAGCTAAATTCCCAGCATCCTCTTAAGTATGTCTTCATTTGACATACAGGGGCTTGGGAGTTAAATTTGGCTGAGAGCCACACTGCCGGGCTCTTTTTGGGAAGCTTGAGCTTTGTTTTGGTTAAGGTGTGGGTCTCTAGCTCTGTGCTCTGTTCGCTTAACTGAAGAAATCCCTTTCCCTCTTTTTACTATCTCTCTTTTGCTATAATAAAGCTACTAAAAGCTAACAGCCTCATAATTAAAATTGTAATTTTGTTACACACCAAAACAACTACATCCCTACAAGATAGAGGCAGGATAAATCAGAGGTTAACCTCAGGAAGGAGGATGCTGGCATTGAGGG
Source organism: Gracilinanus agilis (assembly GCF_016433145.1). Classification (NCBI taxonomy): domain Eukaryota; kingdom Metazoa; phylum Chordata; class Mammalia; order Didelphimorphia; family Didelphidae; genus Gracilinanus; species Gracilinanus agilis. Next base: position 753,223,804 of record NC_058130.1, read on the forward strand.
ACACTAAGAAAGGCTTCTTGCAGGTGAGATTTGAGCTGAGACTTGATGAAAGCTGGTGGAGATGAGGAAGAGTGTTTAGGTTTTTTTTCCCAACTCACTCTCACCCTGGTTGGTTGCATCCCTGACTATTTCCCCAGGTTCTAGGGATAATCCCTGGGGATTGTGGATTTTAATTCTCTCATTCACCAACTTTTTATGTCTTCATTTTCAATTTAATTCTTGTTTCCCTTCCCTCCTGAGCCGATTCCCCCTGTAGAATTTCAATCCGTGGATTTCTACCCATCCTTTTTCTAAATCCCTTGAAAAATGCCTCCTCTAAATGTAAGGTAGATTTCAAACTGTGCCTTCTCCGTCTCATACTCAAGAAGGGAGAGGTCACTTCCTCCCAAGGTTCTCATCATTTCCACTTCAGCAACCAGTTCCTTCCTGTTGGTGGAAAACCAGATATAGAATAGAATTTCCCCTTGAAGGTTCTTTCGGCTTTGGGAAGATGAAACTTTCACTAAGGAAAGTCCAAGCATTATTCATTCCTTTGTTTTTGGCAGAGATAGCTCTAGGAGGCCTTCCTGCCACTTTCTGGCCACCATTTCTAAACCATGATATCTACACTCTAGCCATTGGGCTTCATCCCCTCTCCCACCAGAACTTTGGATTCTGATCCGATAGTCATTCTGAGTTTTGATCACTGAACTTTTGCTTATCTTGTCTAACCAGGTCTCCAGATTACTTCCTGACCCCCATTTCCAAATCCTGTAATGAGTAGTACCCCTTTACAGTTCTCTTTTATTTATTTAAACTTTAACTTCCATTTTAGAATCAATATTATATATCAGTTCCAAGGCAGAAGACCAGTAAGGACTAAGCAATGGAGGTTAAGTGACTTGCCCAGGATCACACAACTAGGAAGTGTCTGAGGCTGGATTTGAACTCAAGAAGATGAGTCAGATTTTAAGCCCAGTGCTCTATCTCCTGGGCCACCTAATTGTCCTTCCTTGAGAGTAAGAACTACTTTTTCTTTTGTCTTAATTTCCCCAGTGCCAAGCACAGTGCTTTGTAGCAACCAAATGCCTGTTGAATCTATCCCCCTTCAGCCTCCCTCACCCACAGATTTCAACAAGATGCAACTTTCCCTGCCACCGTCACCTAGTTACTTCTTTCCTTTCCTTTTTTAAACCCTTACACCTTCCATCTTCGAATCAATCCTATGTATCAGTTCCAAAGCAGAAGAGTGGTAAGGACTAGGCAATGGGGGTTAAGTGACTTGCCCAGGGTCACACAGCTAGGAAGTGTCTGAGGCCAGATTTGAACCCAAGACTTCTAGTCTCTAGGCCTGGCTCTCCATCCACTGAGCACCAAGGTGCCCCTTATAGCTCTCTTTTATATGCTGTCTTCCTCCAGAAGAATATAAACTCTTTGTAGGTAGGAATAACATTGCTTGATTTTATTTGCATCCTCTGCATCTCTCAATCCACTGAGTTACCCAGCTGGCCCCCCCACATCATTACTATTATGTCTTGTCTCTGGACCAGTTTTGTGATCTGTGGCCCCAATTCCTCATCTAGTTCTTCTTTCTACCTTGGTAGTCAGTTGTATATTCCAGTTTGATCTTCCATTGACCTTCACCCAAACAGAGCAAATATTCTCCACCATACTTACTCCCCACTTCTGGCTCCTAGATTTTCTCATAGAAGTTATACTTTTTTGTGACCCATTTTTTATTGTTTCTCAATTACATGAAAATTTTTTTTCTTAACATTTAAAACAAATTTTGTGTTCCAAATTTTCTCATTCCGATCACATTCATCTGTCTGCTCTTCTCTTCCTTCCTTGAGAAGGCAAGCAATTGATATAGATTATATATGTGTGGTCATGCAAAGCAGAGAAGTATATACCTTGTTAATATAAAACGCTACCCCATCCATCAGCCTATCCTCTTAACTCTCGTTTTTTCTTTCTGTAGCAATCTCTCTGGACTCACTCTCCCAAATCCAACTTCCACTGGCTACCTCAGAGGGGTTGTGACTTTTAGTATTCTCACACTCATAGGCCCTCACCGGATGCTCCCTAATAATAATCAGCCAGGTGACATCAGTTAGCTTTTACAAAATAAGATATTTACTGAGAAAATCTAGCTAGGATAGAATCTTTTTTTAAGCCCTTACTTTCTGTCTTAGTAACAACTTTAAGACAGAAGGGCAAATATAAATAAACAAGCAAATTAATTAATTGAATGATTGAGTGATTAAAAAAAAAAGACAGAAGGGCAAGGCTAGGCAAAGTCTAACTGACTTGCTCAGAGTCAGACAGCTAGAAAGTGTCTGGAGTCACATTTGAAACCAGGACCTACAGACTCCAGGCCTGGCTTTCTATTTACTGAACCATCTAGCTGTCCTCCCTACCCCCACCCCTCTTTTTTGTTTCCTAGTGGATTTTCTAGCTTTTCAAAGCTCACAAAGTTGCATTGTATTGGTGAATTCTATCTCTGAATGCTCATTCACCTAAGATCAGGAAACAATAAACCCCAAAGAAGCAGAGGCTCCATGTAATCATGGAGGATGGGAGCTGGGAGCTGGGAGGTGAGGCCACTGCTGCTTCAATCTGCTACCTTGCAGTCCTCCTTACTTGAAAGTTGCCTGGGAAGAGTATGAGATTCTCTGCTCCAGCCTTTTAATAGGCAACCGTCTCCTTTCAGCCTCTTCTCTGTAATCAATTCTTCTATCTCCTTAGCCAACCAGAAGGCAAGATGCTTTGTTCTGCCACAATTGTTTGTTTAGTCATTTTTCAGTAGACCCATTTTGGGTTTTCTAGATAAATATACTGGACCCATTTTGAGTTTTTTAGAGAAATATAGCGGACCCATTTTGGGTTTTTTAGAGAAATATACTGGACCCATTTGGGGTTTTTTAGAGAAATATACTGGATCCATTTGGGGTTTTCTAGAGAAATATACTGGACCCATTTTGGGGTTTTCTAGAGAAATATAGTGGACCCATTTTGGGTTTTCTAGAGAAATATAGTGGACCCATTTTGGGTTTTCTAGAGAAATATACTGGACCCATTTTTGGGTTTTCTAGAGAAATATAGTGGACCCATTTTGGGTTTTCTAGAGAAATATACTGGACCCATTTTTGGGTTTTCTAGAGAAATATAGTGGACCCAATTTGGGTTTTCTAGAGAAATATAGTGGACCCATTTTTGGGTTTTCTAGAGAAATTTACTGGACCCATTTTGGGTTTTCAAGAGAAATATACTAGACCCATTTTGGGGTTTTTCTAGAGAAATATAGCAGAACCATTTGGAGTTTTCTAGCTAAATATACCTGATGAGGAAACTGAGTCAAAGAGTGTTGTGACTTTCCCAGGCTCACACAGCTAGTAAGTGTCTGAGGCTGTATTAGAACTCAGGTCCTGCTGACTCCAGACCCAGGGCTCTATCTATTGCCCCTCCTCCAGTGCCAGCCCCTTAGTAGGTCATGGCAGCTCCCCAAGCCACCAAGTGTTGGATTGAAACCAAGCAGGGAATATTGTATGCTCTGGATTATGGGGCAGGAAGGGGCCCTTCAACACAAATGCTTCAAAGGAAGCCCTCCTCAAGTTTCCCTTTACTTGCCTGGAATGCCAGCTGAGCATCCCCCAAGGCAGGCAGAGGGGATGGGGGGGACATGAGGAGCCTTTGAATAGCATGTACCCATCCAGAGCCACATTCTGGTTAAAAGCACTTGCTGACAACATGGTTACGGTTTTATTTTAGGGTTTGGGTTTTGTATGAATGCGCTCTTAAAACAATAACCAATTGGGAAGCGTGTTTTTCAAGATAATAAGAAGAAAAGAGAATCAAAGTAATTGCTGAGAGGTCCAATTTGCTTTCCCGTATTAGAGCCTCTCATTCTTCTATGCTGCCTGGAATCTGATTTTCTAGGGGGAAAACTATGTGTGTATGCACTTCTGCACAGTACCAGCCTCACGATTGCTTCCTTAGCAATTGCAGGTTCACGAGTTTAGAGATTAGCCTCATAGAGAAAGAGAAGAAGGGTTTCTGGGTAGAACCAGCATCATGATTGCCTCTCTAATAACTCCAGCTTTAAGAATGGGAGGATCCAGTCTTCTAAAGAGAGAAAAGGGGATTTCCTGGATAATGACAAGTTCCAGGGGATTTTGGGGGTGGGGAGCTGGGGTTGGCCAGCTTCTTGGATAGGATATGGGAGTTTTCCTGGGTAACATTAGACTTTGAATCTGTATAAGTAGAAATTTTATATCCTTTGGACTTCATCTCCCAAAATTCTCTCCTGGTCCCAAGGTTCCTTTTTCCCCCTCTTTGTTTACCTGCATCCTTTACATTATTGTAGTTAAGTTCTGGGTAATGCCTCTCTCTCTCTCTTTTTCCATGTGAGGAGCCTGGGTAAGCCCGCACTATCTTCTCTAGCTCTCTAGTTAAATATTAATAACATTTTATAAACATTATACTTTGGAGATATTGAATATTCATTTTTAAATCTACAAAGCCTTTTCCCAGACTCCCAAGGTGAAGCGTTCCAGGACCCTGTCTTCTAGAGACAGAAGGTAGAATTCCATGGCAGTGCCAGACTTTTGGGAAGGTGAAGGGGAAAGCAGGGAAGAATATTCATACGTGGTCCCTCCCTGGTTAGGAAAAAAAATAGCAAAGGGACAGAGCCTCAACATGGGAGAGAAAAAGACTCGCATTTTTTTCTCCTCTATTACTGTGAGTTGTCCAGACAATGTAGAGCTTCTGGGAAGAGAGTTGTGTCAGCAATTCCAAGTATGTTTTCCTTTTGGCAGGGAGTTCAAGGCCTTAAATGGTACCAGAAGGCTGCAGTCCTGTATGAGTTCCTAAACAAAGGGATTCACTGTAATGTTCAAATATGCCTTGCTGGTGACCACAAATTCATTTTCCTTCTCGGGAGCACTTCCAACCCATAGGAAAATAACATCAGGCACTTACTTATGCATTTCTGGCACTTACCAGAATTTCAGGGCATTGGTTTAAAAAAAATTTTTTTTAATATTTAACTTTCAGTTCCAAATTCCCTTTGCTCTTCCCTCCCCCACCCACTGAAAAATCAAGAAATATGATAGGATATACCCATTCTATATATGAAGTCAGAACATTGCCTTGCTAGCAGCCCCAATTTTTTTTTTCCCTTCAGAGGGAAGTCCAAGGCAACTAGCTGACTCATTGGATAGAGTGCTATCCTGGAGTCAGGAAAACTCATCTTTCTGGGTCCAAATCTGGGCTCAGACCCTTATTACCTGGATGACCCTGGGCAAGTCACTTCGCCCTGTTTGCCTCAATTTCCTCTTCTGTAAAATGAGCTAGAGAAGGAAAGAGAAAACCATTCCAGTATCTTTGTCAGGAAAACCCCAGATGGGGTCATGAAGAGTTGATCGTGATTGAAAACAACTGAAGAGAACTGTGGGAGTAGAAACACAGAAGAAAAACAACTGCTTGATCACATGGGTTGATGGGGATATGATCAGGGATGTAGACTCTAAACGATCACCCCAGTGCAAATATCAGTAACATGGAAATAGGTCTTGATCAATGACACATGTAAAACTCAGTGGAACTGGGGGCAGCTGGGTAGCTCAGTGGATTGAGAGTCAGGCTTAGAGACAGGAGGTCCTAGGTTCAAATCCGGCCTCAGCCACTTCCCAGCTGTGTGACCCTGGGCAAGTCACTTGACCCCCATTGTCCACCCTTACTACTCTTCCACCTATAAGTCAATACACAGAAGTTAAGGGTTTAAAATAAAAAAACTCAGTGGAATTGCTTGTTGGCTACAGGAGGGGGGATGGAGGAGGGGAGGGAAAGAACATGAATCATGGAACCCTGGAAAAATTTTCTTAATGAATCAATTAAATAAAATTTTAAAAAATACAAAAAACTGAAGAACAACAATAGAGAAGAGTCCAAATCATAGGCTAGTCCTGTTAACCTGGAGGACTCTATAGGCTCAGGGGATAAGATAGGTAGACTCATTTGAGAAGGAAAAGAATTATATTGATTGTTTATGGGCTACAGGGAGTCCTTTGTGCTTTCTTGTTTGCTTGCTTTCCTTCTTGCTTTCTTGCTTTCAACTTTTACCTTCTGTCTTCTTAGTAACAACTTTAAGGCAAAAAGGCAAGGGCTTTTAGGTAAGTGATTTGCTCAGGGTCTCCCAGCTAGGAAATTCCTTTGTGCTTTCTCCAATTACTGTGGGTTGAAATAAAGGTTGTCTTGTACCTGATTTGAACATGATTGTCTTGAGCACTTGTATGCGACCCAAGGACCCTTTCCCTATCATCTTTTTAAGCTTAGAAACAAACTTTGGTCAAGCTATTTTCTTTCTTTTTTTTTTTTTTAAACCCTTAACTTCTGTGTATTGGCTCCCAGGTGGAAGAGTGGTAAGGGTGGGCAATGGGGGTCAAGTGACTTGCCCAGGGTCACACAGCTGGGAAGTGTCTGAGGCCGGATTTGAACCCAGGACCTCCCGTCTCTAGGCCTGACTCTCAATCCACTGAGCTACCCAGCTGCCCCCAAGCTATTTTCTTGAAGAGAATTCCCACAGTGAACTCTAGGTGGGGGCAAAATGAACCGGAGTTATGACTTTTGGAGTGACTTCAAAGATTGCCTTCCTAACATAACAGAGAACCTCCCAAGACTTATCCAGGCAGATGACTACTCTCCACTGCTGAGAATTCATGGGCTGTTTTTGTCTCCTAGATCCAAGTCTGTGAGCTTATGACAGAATCAAAAAAGTATTTCTAATAATTACAAAGTCTTGTGTATCTCTAAAAGACTAGAGGACCTCAGTGGCTCACACACACACACACACACACACACACACACACACACACACACCCCACTTTGTTTTTTATATACAACATTTCCAGATACCTATTGCTCTCCTTCCTTTCTCATGACCATCTCCTCCTCCTCTCCCCTCACAAACATACAAGATCCCTTCTGCTTTTAGCTCTTTTACTCTCATCCAGTCTCCAAAAAGTTAAAAAAAAAAAAAAAAAAGAAGAAGAAGCTGACTCCCTTTTCATACGCCAGCACAAAGGGCTGGTTCCTATCCCCCAACAATTCCAAACAATTTATCCCAAACGGATACAATCCCATTTAGGCAGTTAGGTGGCAATAGCAGGTAAAGCTTATACCTTTTAGTTAAGAAGACCAGAGTTCCCATCCTGCCTCAGACTCTAAAAGGGTGACTCCTAAGTAAGCTGCGTAACCTGTCTCAGACTCAGTTTCCTAGTCTTTAAAGTGAAGATAATAGTACCTACCTCATAGGATTGGTGTCAGGATCAAATGAGATTTCAGCTCTTGATATAAAACCTGAAAGTGCTCTATAAATAGTAATAATGATGATTATGCAGTAGACAGAGCCCTGATCTCAGAGTCAGGAAGACCTGAGTTCAAATCCAACTTCAGGCACTTAATTAACTGTGTGATTCTGGACGCTAAGCCACTTAATCTCTGTCTGCCTCCATTTTCTCTTGATCAGAGGATCAAATTAGGCTATATTTGTAAAGAGCTTTGCAAACCTTAAAGTACTATGAAAATGCTGGTTATTGTTGTTGTTGTGAGGTTCCAGCCAAAGACTTACCACATTGTGTGTTCATCAGATCCATCAAGGGTCCAGACCCTGACCAAGTCTACCATGTACTCAATAAATGAGCTGCACTAAGTTCCCTTCCAGTTTCAAGTTCAAATCCCATGGCCGCCCAACAGGGCAGGACTCGAGAAAGAAATGGCAAGACAAAGGAGAGGGGTTGCTGTTGTCCTCATCCAGAAGAGTCGGCCTTTTGTCTGTGCACAGATTCCCAGATCTGGGAAGGTTCCATTCAGAGAAGAGTTAACAAACTGGAATTACTTCTTTCTCCTCCTAGCCTAGCGTCACTGTTCTCAGTAAAGGCTTATTTACAGACGAGCCCTTGACAATCCCGTTCTACTCAGGATTAGTCTGCTCTGGTCTCAAGTCCTACCCAGGACCCCGCTCACCCCCATCATAGACTGAGAACTGGGAGGCACTTTAAAGTCTACCCTTGGACCAAAATGTTAGATCAACTAGATGGTGAGATGGAAAAGAATGCTGGCTGTGTGACCCTGGGCAAGTCACTTGACCCCCATTGCCCACCCTTACCAATCTTCCACCTATGAGACAATACACTGAAGTACAAGGGTTTAAAAAAGAAAAGAAAAGAAAAGAAAAGAATGCTGGACCTGATCCAGGGAGAGCTGATTCAAATCCACTTTCTAGGTGTGTGGCAAGTCCCTTCGCCTCTGTGGATGGGTGTTCAAGAAGGATTGATGGCTCTGGTGTACGGGCTTCTTCTCATCCACCTTTGGTGTCATCTTTTACCCAACTCTCACCTGTGGCTTCAAGAAGCTGTAGCATGCCCAGCAGCCATACCCTATGGTATGCACAGCGGCGGATGGGCTAAACCAGTGGTTCCCAAACTTTTTTGGCCTACCGCCCCCTTTCCAGAAATTACTTAGCCCCCTGGAAATTAATTGTTTAAAATTTTAATAGCAATGAATAGGAAAGATAAATGCACCTGTGGCCATCACCGCTCCCCTGGATTGCTGCAGCACCCACCAGGGGGCAGTGGCGCCCACTTTGGGAATCACTGGGCTAAATCATGAGGAAGATAACCAATGAGCCACAGACCTGTCAGTGAATTAGGAAGGTGTCTGCCCCAAACATGTAAAGACTTCCCCCAGCGGAATGAGCAGATGAAAATAATTTGTGCCAATGGCCATGAAGGCAGTTCAGGAAGGCACTATGGAGCATTAGAGCTCAGTCAGATGTCTAAGGCTCCAAGGACATCCACGGCATCCTGGGCCATCCCCACTTGGCCTGACTTTTGTCTTGCTACTGGACTTGGACGGCTCTGGAAGAGAGAGTGAGACTGGCAACTCGGTACAACTCTGCCTCACTTAAATCCAATTCACAATTGAGTCAAGATATCACCCCATGGTGTCATTGGTTAGGGGAAAAAAAAGGACAAACAACAACAACAACGTCTATCTCAGTTTTTACATCTGTGAAATAGGAATAAAAATAGCACCTACCTCCCAGGGTTTTGGTGAGGATGAAATGAGAAATTTGTAAGGGGAACCCCTCGTTTGCAACTCTTGTTGTTATTCAGTTCTTTTTCATTTATGTCCTATTCTTTGTGACCCCATTTGGGGTTTTCTTGGCAAAGATACTGGAGTGGTTTGCCATTTCCTTTGATAGATGAGGAAACTGAGGCAAACAGGGTTAAATGACTTGCCCAGAGTCACACAGTTAGTAGGTATCTGAGGCCAGATTTGAACTCAGGAAGATGTCTTTCTGATTCCAGGCCTGGCACTTTATCTACTGAGCCTTCTTGGACTGAGCCTTGGACTCTTCTCTGAAGGGAAACAAAATTGAGGTTTCTAGAAAGGCCATGTCCTTATTCATATGTATAATGGGCATCTTATCATATTTCTTGACTTCAGGAAGAGTTGAATTCAAGTCCCATCTACCACATACAGGCTGCATGACCCTGGGCAGATCATATAATCTCTGCGGACGCTAGACAACTCTTTAATGCTATGTAGGTTGTAAAAGCAAGTCTTCCTGTGTAGGTGGAGGGACTTCCTTCAGGAGAGTTCCCTATACCAATGTAATTACAAGTCCAGTCAAAAATCAACATTTAAATGACACTTTATGATTTTTAAAATACTTTACGTATATTGTTTCATTGGATATTCATGATAACCTTGGGCTATTATTAACCCCATTTTACAGATGAAGAAATTGAGGCTCAGAGAAGTTATATGCTTCGTCCATTGTCACATAAACTGTTTCATATCAGGGTCAGGAATTCCACATCCAGCGCTCTTTCCACTATCACATTCTGCCTCCATAATATCATATTCAAAAATCAGCCCATTCATTGTAGTGTCTGAATATTTAAAGGCATTTCTACATTGGTTCCTGCTACATGATAGGGAATAGCTGTATGAAACAAAGTTTATGAAAAATTCAGAGACACATGGGAAGCCTTATGTGAAGTGATGCAGAGAAAAGTCAGCTGAGTCAAACAACTACAACCACGAAATGAAGACAACACCAATCAGCCATAAACCCAGGTCAGACCAATGGACAACGTCAGTGCCCAATTATTTAAGTTAAGGCACACATCCTTCTCTTCTGGCACTTGGTAGTGAATGACAGTGAGGAAAGAATGCTGATTTGGGATTCTGAGAACCTGGGTTCAAATCCTGTGCTTATACAGAGTAGATACTCTGATACTGCCTGTGTGATCTTGGGCATTTACTTAAACTCCCTGGGACTCAGTTTCCTTAAATGTAAAATGAGGTTTGGGACCAGCTGTCATTGAAAGTTCTTTTCATTTCTAAACCTATGGTGGGACTGAGGGGCCCTTTTCCTTCCCAATTCAGTGAATGTACAGGTATTCTCTGACCACTTCTTTTTTTCCCCCAAACCCTTCACTTCTGTGTTTTGACTTCTAGTTAGAAGAGTGGTAAGGGTAAGCAATGGGGGTCAAGTGACTTGCCCAGGGTCACACAGCTGGGAAGTGTCTGAGGCCATGACCACTTCTTCTTGACTCAATGGGCACTGACAAAAAGCATTTGGCTGCTGGGCCAAAACTGGGTAGGCATAGAAAAGGTTAGATAGGAAGATCTCTGTCTCTGTCTCTGTCTCTGTCTCTGTCTCTCTCTCTCTCTGTGTCTCTGTCTCTGTGTCTGTCTCCCCCTCTCCCCCTACCCTTCTCCTTCTCCCTCTCTCTTCTCTTTCTGTCTCTCTGTATGTCTCTTTGTCTCTCTGTCTCTGTCTCTGTCTCTCTGTCTCTGTCTCTGTCTGTCTCTGTCTGTCTGTCTGTCTGTCTGTCTGTCTGTCTCTCTCTCTCTCTCTCCCCCTTGATAGCTTTCCATTGAGAAGGAAAAAAGCTATGGTCCTCTAAATAGGAGAAGGGCTAATGGAAACACCAGTGGTACGCCATGCATTGGCTGCCTTATCTCCCTACCCAATTACCATGTGGCTATAAATGTACAGCAACTTTCTTTCCTTTTTTATTTTATTCTTTCCTGACCTTAGGTGAATAAATACTGGAGATGAAACAGTCTACATTACAGCACTGAACTTAGAGAGGCCATTGGTAGCCGTGGAAACTGAGTCTGGTGACGATCCATCCCTAAAGACCTTGATAAAGCCCAGTAGTAAGTAGTCATGGCAATCAAGACACTGTGTCTTGCAAACAAGGAAGATACTCATCTATCAGCTATGCCACACCTGGGGAAAATACTTGGTACTACAGCTTTACGTTTGAGCCCAGTCTCTTAGGAACCGAGTGAGTGTAGAGGGAAGAATGCAGTGTAGATCAGGGAGTTGTTGTGTTTCAATACCAGATATGCCTTCTGATTAAATGTTCTTTTGTAAAAGTTATGTAACCTGGGTTTCAAGACTGGAATATTTGCATCTCCTTAATGGTGAGGAGAATGATTCAAAGCTGTGTGAGGAATGGGATTGTTGGGAAAGCTTTGGAGGCAATGGTCTTCATTCCAGCTTCAAGGGAAGACAGACAAGATTCTAGAGCAGTGATTCCCAAAGTGGGCGCCACTGCCCCCTGGTGGGTGCTGCAGTGATTCAGGATAGCAGTGATGGCCACAGGTGCATTTATCTTTCCTATTAATTGTTATTAAAATTTAAAAAAAATTAATTTCCAGGGGGCGAAGTAATATTTTTTCTGGAAAGGGAGGAAGTAGGCAAAAAAGTTTGGGAACCACTGTTCTAGACTCACTTTGGAACTGAGTCTAAGGAATGAGGGAAAAGACTTTGGGGAAGCATCAGAAATAGAGCCAGTGTAGATGGGGCACTGAAAGCCCTCTCTGTGGGCACAAGCACAGTTGCCCTAGAACAGAGTTCAACAGATTTTGTTACTAGAAAGCCAGAGGGATGTGGGGCAGGGCTACTCCCCTCCCCCTCTCCATGCACACCTGAGGACATCACTCACCCCTCTAAAAGGTTCTCCATCACTGCTCTAGAGTATGTTTCAGGCCCCTCCGATAGTTTCACCAAAGGGAGGAAAGCACATAGAGGCATCACCAACTTGCCAATGTCATGTGTCATAAGAGTGAATTGTCAGTTTCCAGGTGACTCCAATCTTTAACTGTGCACCTCCACATTGATTCCATATTATGGCTATTTCTGTAATGTGAAATAATCTGATGGAAGATGGACTCATTCCTGCCTTTGTTCTGGGAAGCTATGTGAATATATAAATCAATAAATTTTGCTCTTACTAACTAAAAAAAAAAAAGAAATAGAGCCAGTGTCACTTTGTCCCAGATTTCCAGTTTGTTTCCCTAAAGACTTCAGGGAATTTCTCCTGGAGTGAAATCAGAGACTCTGTCTTGGTTGAGTTATCTCACTTGCAATGGAAGAGTTTCTTCACTTTGTGTTTTCTGGTAAATACTAGTTTATAGAACTCATCCAGTTTCTGTTTGACTCTGGTTAAATGGGTTTACTTCCTATTCACTATTTGTCATACTCTTTTATATAACTAGTATTTGTCGGGAAAGAATCAAGTGCTGGACAGAGGGGTGGGGCATGCAAAAAAAGTCCTAGTGAGCTGTGGAGAGAGAGAACGGAGCAGCCCCCTCCAGCATGCCAGGGCACATGTGCCACGTCTTCGCCAACACAGCCCTAGACTAGCAATATTTAGGGGAGGCAGGTAGCTTTATTTCTAATCCAGTCTCTGTCTCTCTCTGTCTCTCTCTCTGTCTCTGTCTGTCTGTCTGTCTGTCTGTCTGTCTGTCTGTCTGTCTCTCACACACACACACACACACACACAGAGCAGCTTAGCCTGATGGTTTTGTCTCCTGTTCCTCCACCAGGTGAAATCAAAGTCTCCCTTGGATAGGTATGGGCAAGATTCCAGAGATATCTATCAATGCTTCCCTTCAAGTCTCATTTAGCCAACCCACATCAACATCAACATGCATAACCTATGTGGGCAGTATATATACCTTACAGCTAATTGGTGTTAATTGGTCAATTAATATTGAGGTGATGGTAACTGGCTTTTGATATTAGGGTCAAAACACTGGCCAAAGGCTTGTGAATGAAAGGAATAGAGGACAACTAATCCCTCGGGGTTGTTCCTAGAACTTAGAGAGGAGAAATAATAGCCTTACTCTGAGGATCCAGACTTCTAGTGTTAGAGTGATTGGGAGAGTGAGCCCAGAGGCTCTGAAGTACACCTGTATTATCTCATTTAAGTCTCACAAAAGCCTTGTGACATAATTATGACAGATATTATTGCCTGATTTTATAGATGGGGAAACTGAGGCAATGAGGAGCTAAGTCACTTGCTTAGAGCCATTTAGCTGGTAAAGGTCCGAGTTGGATTTTTTTGGGTTTTGCTGTCCTTTGTATTCAAAGAGGATCAAAAAGCCATTATGATGTTGGGGTCACAATGTACAGTGTGTTTTACAACAACTGATCAGACCAACATAAACTTGGAAGGCTCTACCACAGGCTGGGCACAAATATCTGAGTTAAATGACTCTTGGCCCAGCCTTCCATCAGCATCATGTTGCCTTTATGTCCCAGGCACTTTTGGAGGTGATTTTGTATCCTCTGTGTGTGTGTGTGTGTGTGTGTGTGTGTGTGTGTGTGTGTGTGTGTGTAGTGGGATCATTTGTATGTTTTGGGGGAATTTGTGTGTCAAACAAAATTAAAAATCATCAATTAAAGAAGAGCAGAAGTACAGATTATTTCTATGTAGCTTTTTATACCTAGGAAACCTAGTGGTACAAAAAACAATTTAGTGCTAATAAGGGCTTTTTTTTCTGAGAAATTAAATGGCTAGGAGGCAGCATAATACAGCAGGTAGGATGCTAGATTTTTAGTCTAAGGACTTGGGTTCAAATCATGACTGCCACTTACTAGCTGAGTGACTTTGGGCAAGGGGGCTCAATTTCCTCACCTATAAAATGAGGGGATCAGATGATCTCTAAGGTCCCTTCCAGGGCTAAATCTATGACCCTGTAGACTTGGGCAAGGCATTTAAATGTCCCCGTGCTCCGTTTCCCCGTCTGTAAAGTGAGACTATTGGACCAGCTGTCTTCTAAGGTTCTTTTTGGCTCTCAGTCTATGCTCTTAGGAAATATGCCTTCTTCCTCTCAGTAGAATATAGTGGATATAGACTGTTAGTATACCCCCATCGGATGTGGTTGCTGTGGCTTTACCTAAATGTTTTTCTGTTAAGCAAAGGTTCAATTTGGAGGGGCAAGTGGTGGAGGGGAAATGAATATGTGGCCAAATAAAAGGCAACAATAAAACTATTTTTCAAAAATACATCATGAGTCCTGCACCGATAGTACCAAAGAACAGATAAACTAATTTTTTTGGAAAAGCTCTCATGGTCTACCAAGTAACAACATAAACTTATGACCAAGAAATTATTAAACTGAGCTTTGGCTTCAACAACTGACTCACTCTGTAGCCTTGGGCATTTAGTCATTTAGTTTGCCTGGCCTTGGTTCCTTCAACTGTGAAATGGGCATAATAATATTTTATCTTTGGGCCCCTTATAACATGTTATAAAAATTAATGAGCCTTTGCTTTATAATTCTGATGCAGAGATCTAAAGACTCATTGTGGCTGAGTATTCTCCTGGTATTTTTAGCTGGAAGATTTGGAAAATTCTAAGTGGACAGGCTCCCTGCTGTCAGCAGAGTGTGGAATCTCTTGATGGTACCCTTTAAAGTAATTTGTTCTGCCAGAAGGGCCACCTTTGTCAGAAGTTTTGGCAATATTTTCTTTTTTCTTAAAAGAATAGAAGCATTCTGGCTACCTTGTTTCCTATGTGTTTTCAGGAGTCACTGAGATGTGAGAAAGAATATTCCGATCCTTACTCCCTTTCGCTTAAATGAAAACTGTCCTTGATTTTGAAACTGGACATTTAGTTTTAAGGGGGTCATCTTAGAATCAATACTAAGTATTAGTGTTGAGACAGAAGAGTGGTAAGGGCTAGGAAATTGGGGGTAAGTGACTTGTTCAGGATCATACAGTTAGGAAGTATTTGAGGTCAGATTTGAACCCAGAATCTTCCATCTCCAGGCTTGACTTTCTATCCACTGAGCCAACTAGCTGCCCTGGGGTTGTAATTTTGTAAAGAATTGTATGAAGTATGGCAATTAACAGCAATACAATCATCCAAGACAACTCCAAAGGACTCATGATAAAAAATGTTATCCATCACCAGAGAAAGAACTGTTGGAGTCTGAATGCAGATCGAAGCATATCATTTTCCACTTTATTTTTAGTGATCTATGTCTTCTTCCAAAACATGATGAATATGGAAATATGTATTACATGATAACACATGTATTACCCATATCAAATTGCTTACTGTCTCAGGGAAGGTGGGGAGAAAGAACTTGGAATTCCAAATGTGAGAAGAAGAAGAATGTCAAAAATTGTTTCTACATGTAATTTGGGGGCGGGGATAAAATATTACTGAGAAAAAAATTATATAAGGTAAGGGAGAAATCATTTCAAAACTTCCAGGTTTCTGGATAGGTATTATGTAGAATCTAAGGAAATACCCCCTTATCCCATGACTTTTTGGAAATTCTTTGATTCTTTTCCAGCTTATTTGGCCATTTCTTTGGTGTCTCCCTTGTTGTGCCATTATTTCTTCCTATCTCTGAGCTTGGATGTTCCTCCAGGCTTTCTTCTGGGCCTTTTTTCTTTTTATAATAATAGCTAACTAATTAATAATAATTCAATAATAATCTAATGTTTTGAGGTTTGCAAAATACTCTACAAACATTTCTTTTTATCCTCACATCAACCTTGTGAGATAGGTGCTATTATTATCCTCATTTCATAAATCAGGAAATGGAAGCCAAGGAATGCTAAGTCAAGTTTACCCAGGATCACACAGCTAGTATCTGAGTCTGAATATAAAATTAGCTCTTGACTCCTAGGCTAGTGCTCTATCCACCCTGCCACCCAACAGCCCTAACCAGTTTTCTTATTCAGTCAACAATATCCTATAATGCGCATTGGCTGGTGTGCTAAGGGAGATATTTCCAAATAGTTAGAGCTGTCCAAAAGAACTATATCTGGAAAGAGTGGGTTACCCATCATAAGAAACTTTAAGCAAATGCTAGAATGACCTAGTATTGGGAATGCATTGAAGCATAGGTTGGACAAGATGGCAAGTTCTGAGGTTCTAAGATTCTTTGATTAGAGATTCTTGTAGACAGCATTTTGTGGGATTCTGGTTTTTTAATATACTCTGCTATCCTCTTTGGTTTCATGGGTGAGTTCATCCCATTCACACCCACAGTTATGATTACTGTGTATTTCCCTCCATCATATTTTCCCCTTGTTTATCCTTGTCTTTCTCCTTTTAGCCTTTCTGGGTTCACAGATATTTTACTTCTGATCACTGCCTTCCTCAATTGACCCCTCCCTTTTGTCTGTCACTCCTTACCCCTTCTCTTATTCCTTCTCCTCTCCTATTTCCCTATTGGATAAGATAGATTTCTATGGCCACCTGAGTGTGGGTGTTGTTCCTGATCTGAGCCAATTCCAATGAGAGTGAAGTTCAAGCATTGCTGGTCTATCCCCATATCTTTCTATCCACTCTATTAAGTCTTACTTGCCTTTGAATAGAGATTCACAATAGCCCCTTGTTGGGGATGCATGAGGGGCCCTTTCCATCTTTTTATGCCCCAACCAGTTCCATTCAGATTATGTGGAAAATATCCTCCGGTTGTTTCCTCTCAGCCATGAAGGTTCTTAATTGGCTGTTCAGTTAGAGATCTGTGGAAATACTAAAGGAGCTATTCCTGCTCTTCATGTCACTCTCCTTCTACCCTGGCTTTGAGGTGTAGGGATTTCTTTCTGAGGGTTAATGGAAGGAAGACTTTTCCCTCTTCTGCACCAGGCTGAAAGCCATGAGCCTCTAATGCAAGCCTGTGGCAGGGATGGGACATCTTCCTGTTTGTGGCTTCTTCCTTTTGTTAGATGAATTCTTCCAAGACTCACAAAGCACTGGGGCAATGGAATATGGGTTACCAGAACAATTACGTTGTAAATAGCAGCAGCAGACTAAGAAAGAAAGATCTGCCAAGAAAGAGAGACCCAGGAGGCAACTAGGTGGCTCAGTGGATAGAAAAGCAGGCCTGAAAAAGGAAGGTCCTGGGTTCAAATCTAGCCTCAGATATTTCCTAGATCTGTGATCCTAGGCAAATCACTTGACCCCCATCACTTCTAACTAAGTAGCCCTTACTTCTTTTCTGCTTTAGAATCAATACTGTGTTGATTCTAAGGTAGAAGGTAAAACAAAAAAGAGACACAGAGAAACAGAGACACAGAGACAGAGGCAGAGAAAAAAAGAAACAGAGACAGAAATAGAGACATGCCCTCACCACTGAGTAGGTGGGTAATGGGACAGGGACAGGGGAAAAGAAATAACCTATTTAATGCTGATTGTATTGTACTGAGTCAAAGTAAAATATAAATCATCCGATGAGAAATAGTGTTGCAAATGTCTCAAGGAGTCCTGAAGACTCTCAACGGATGCTAATCATTCCAGGATTCTTGCCTTCTTCCTATTTCCCTTCCTGTGGGGGAATAAAACTGCCTGCTCCAACCATATCTGCTTCCTATTTGTACTGAGGGCACCTTCTTTTTTAACCCTCCTCCTTCCTCCTCTCTAGGCTAAAGCCCAGAATAGAATTGTTCCTCAAGGATCTGAAGTCAGGGTGGAATTGAAGCAATGGAAGCTCTTTGCAGAGAACATTTCAGAGCAATGGATGGACCCAAGGCAAACTGAAGCAGAGGAATGGGTAAAAAGTAAAATAAAAAACAACAACAAAAAAGAGGACAAAGGAATTGAAAGCCAGACCTAGAGACAGGAAGTCCTGGGTTCAAATGCAGCCTCATACACCTCCTAGCTGTGACCCTGGGCAAGACACCTAACTCCCATTATTACTAACCTTTACACCAATTCTGCCTTGAAACCAATACTTAGTACTGATTCTTTTTTTTTTTTTTTTAAACCCTTAACTTTTATCTTAGAATGGATACCAAGTATCAGTTCCAAGGCAGAAGAATGATGTCATATATTCTTATAATAGCTAATTGGTATTAAAAAATACTTACTTTTCATCTTAGAGTCAATATTAAGTATTGGCTCCAAGACAGAAGAGTGGTAAGTGCTAGGCAAGAGGGCTAAGTGACTTGCCCAGGGTCACCCAACTAGGAAATATCTGAGGACAGATTTGAACCCAGGTCTGCCTGTCTCCAGGCCTAGCTGCACTCTTCACCCAACCCCCTCCCCAGTATTGATTCTAAGACCAAAGATAAGGGTTTATTTAAAAAATAAATAAAGGACATGTACTAGAAAATCACTTCTCTGAGATAGTTTCCTCACCTGTAAAACAGAGGGATAATAATTTGGTAGATAACAAACTAAATCTAGAGTTGAAAGAGATAGCTAAAGACAGTTTAACCCTCTCATCTTTTACAAATGAAGAAACTGAGTCCTAGGGAGTTTTACCTAAGATCCCACAAGAAATACCAGAATGTCTACTATATGAAAGCACTTAGTAAATAAAAGTGGCTATTCCCAAGAATAATTTTTTAATATTAAATTTTATTTGTTATTATTTATGATTATTTTAGGAAAAGGCAACCTTTACTTTGATTTATCCAAATCCCTTATTTCAGAATTTTTTTGAAACTGATCGGGATTTACCCTGAATCAAAATTATTTTACCTCTACTTGGTGCTAGAATGATTCAGCATTCCCAACTGCAGCTCATATGATTGTGATTCTCTCATGCCCAGTTGGCCCATGCCCATAACTTGATGCAGTCATTTTCTTATTTTTGGAATTAAGAATTTAGAAAGAGTTAGTCATTTGCTGTGAACAGAGCATCAATCAATCAGCAAGCGCTTGCACCAGTGATTTAAGAGAAAAACAGTTTCTGATTTCAATGATCTTACATTTTATCACATTTCTCTTTATAGCAGGTTCTCTGGTGCTACTAACCCTAATTTCCACTCTTATTGACTAGTAAATGCTCTAGAGCCTAGCTACCAGAATCCCTCAGATATGGTGTGGCTCTTTCTCTGGGCTCTTTGTACATAAAGCCTTAAATCCATGTCCCATCTGTTCTTGGCTTCCAAAGCAAGACATTGCCATGAGTTACTCTAGGGATGTTGCTAGGATGTTGAGGGCAAGATGTTGTATCCAAAATTTAAAATCCTGTTCCTATGAGTATGTTCTGACCCAGCCTTCCAGAGTTAGGTTGCTATGTTTCTCCTTCAGGGTTTGACAGGTGCCCCGAGAATTTTAGGAAGTTACATCTCTATGGCTATTTGTTCCCCAAACTCTTGTACGTTCCCCCAGATTCCCCTTTAGTGACTCACTTGTAACCCAGTACCATTTAATTGTTTAATACCAATTAGCTGGGGCAGCTGGGTGACTCAGTGGATCGAGAGCCAGGTCTAGAGATGGGATGTCCTGAGATCAAATGAGGCCTCAGATACTTCCTAGCTGTATGAAGTTGGGCAAGTCCTTAAATCCCAATTGCTTGGTCCTTACCGATCTTTTGCCTTGGAAGCAATACTTAATATTGACTCTAAGATGGAAGGTAAGGTTGTTTGTTTTTTTAATACCAATTAGCTATTAAAAAGAGGTATTTACTTGGAAGATATTACACTAAAAATGTTACAAACATTTCCCCCAACACCTCTGGGCCATGTTTTTCCCTCTAACTCCTACATCTTTGGGAAGAATGGGTTCAGACTTAGCACATTTTCCATAGAGCATCAGTCCTCCCAAGTTCTCATCCAGAAGCAACATGACTTCTAGATGAATACTTATCTCATCCACCACTGAGTTGGCGTTTTAAAATTCACAAGGTCAGGGGACAGCTGGGTGGCTCGGTGGATTAAGAGCCAGGCCTAGAGATGGGAGGTCCTGGGTTCAAATCCGGCCTCAGACACTTCCCAGCTGTGTGACCCTGGGCAAGTCACTTAACCCCCATTGCCTAGCTCTTACCACTCTTCTACCTTGGAACCAATACACAGTACTGATTCTAAGACGGAAGGTAAGGGCTTAAAAAAACAAAAATAAATAAATAATTTACAAGGTTAGACCCTCTAATTGCTTTACCTAAAACAAAAAAGAATAAAAGGGAAGGCAAAAGGACCAGGTCCATTTTTGTGGGCCAACATGTCAGCTTCAGAGGGGAAAAGGTCCAAGGCTTTTCTCTTTACTGAATTGTTCAATGACATCAATGACAGAGTTTAACAAAAAGAGTATGGCCAAGGCAGTTCCATTTCATTGACTGTAGCCAATCAAAATGTCTTCTTCTGACTTTGTGAATAGCAGACTAAATCCAGTTACAAAATATCTATATATTCTCCAGAGACTCTTTAAATACTCTATTACCCATGGTTATGATGCTCCCAGAAATCTGACTGATTCAATCAAGACCTCTGTTCTTACCTGATAAAAATATGGATTGGGATGGGGTAACTTGCTTGGTTTACTCAATCAATACTCCTATCCCCATATCCCCATCCTTATATTTACTAGAATAGAAATGTTTCTTTTGTCATATTGTATCTTAGATGATGAAGGAAGGAAAGAAGAAAGGAAGGAAGGAAAGAGGAAAGGAAAGGATAGAAGGAGGAAAGAAGAAAGGAAAGGAGGGAAGAAGGAAAGAGGAATGGAGGGAGGGAGGAGGGAACAAAAGAAGGAAGTAAGGAAGGAAACAAATATTTACTGAGCACTTACTGTGTGTCAGGCACTGTATTAAATGCTAGTGATACAAACACAAGCAAAAAGATTGATAGTCTGCCCTCAAAGAGGACAAGAATTTCTGTCTTTCTAGTGGGCAAAAACAACACAAAAGGGTAGGTAGAGAGATGAAGGGTATAGGAACGTGATTTTGAAGTCCACAAATATAGGAACAGGGAACAGTAAGAAAGGGGAGTGAAGGTAAAGCCCCTCCATAAAAATGAGTACTGTAGGAGGAAATCACCAATGGGAGAAGAGGGACAAGCCTTGTTGAGGAATGTTCCAGGGCAAGAAGGCCCCAGGTGATTCCAAGAGGGGAAAGCAGTAGCAGTCCAATTTTAGAGTCCAGACAGTCAGGAACAGGAGTTACAATCAATCAATTAATAAGAATTTATTGAAATCCTACTACATGCCAACTTCATGGAATCATAGAACTTTTGATTGGTAAGGGAATCTGGAAGAGAACATAAATTTCTTCTTTTTTTAATTAAATTTATTTATTTATTTGATTAAATTAGAATATTTTTCCATTGTTACATGATTCATGTTTTTTCCCTCCCCTCTTCCCTCCCCCCTCCCAGAGCCGACCAACAATTCCACTGGGTTTTACATGTGTCATTGATCAAGACCTATTTCCATATTATTAATATTTGCAATAGAGCCTACATCCCCAATCATATCCCCATCAAACCATGTGATCAAAGAAATATTTTCCTTCTACTCCCACGGTTCTTTCTCTGGATGTGGATGTTATTCTTTTTCATAAGTCCCTCAGAATTGTCCTGGATCATTGCATTGCTGCTAGTACAGAAATCCATTACAATCGATTGTGCCACAGTGTATCAGTCTCTGTGTATAAGGTTCTTCTGGTTCTGTTCCTTTCACTCTGCATCAGTTCCTGGAGGTCATTCCAGTTCACATGGAATTCCTCCAGTTCATTAGTCCTTTTAGCACAAGAGTCCATCACCAACAGATACCACAATTTGTTCAGTCATTCCCCAATAGAAGAGCATCCCCTCATTTTCCAATTTTTTGCTACCACAAAGAGCGTGGCTAGGAATATTTTTGTACGAATCTTTTTCCTTATGTTCTCTTTGGGGGTACAAATCCAGCAGTGGTATGGCTGGATCAAAGGGCAGACAGTCTTTTAAAGCCCTTTGGGCATAGTTCCAAATTGCCTTCCAGAAAGGTAGGACCAATTCACAACTCCACCAGCAGAACATAAATTTCTTGAAGGAAAGGACTGTTTTATCTTCATTCTCAGCTTCCATCACAGTTTCTGGCCTTTAGTATATGTTTGTTGAATTGAATTAGACTAAATCAAATAGCCCACTTCCATAGAGAAACCATCCCCAGTGAGAGCTTTGGTCCACTGGGATAAAAGGCCCAGTTGTGGTTTTTACAGTGTTATTGGGTTCTGACTCTTCATATCATTCTGGCTCTTTATTCTCTACAATGTAGCTTTTGTTTTCACAGAATAGCTTTACTTTGGGGAGTGGATGGCTTCAGACTGAATTATAAACACAGGATACTTTCATCATCTTGCCTTAAAAATCGACAATAGGAAGACAATGGCTAGTATTGTTT
This sequence comes from Gracilinanus agilis, assembly GCF_016433145.1. Taxonomy (NCBI): domain Eukaryota; kingdom Metazoa; phylum Chordata; class Mammalia; order Didelphimorphia; family Didelphidae; genus Gracilinanus; species Gracilinanus agilis. The sequence goes on from NC_058130.1 coordinate 753,246,225, forward strand.
ATAAGACAGATGTGGATAAATGATTTTAATTTAAAAAATATTTTTTGTTAAACCCTTGTTTCCTGTCTTAGTAACAATTTTAAGATAGAAAGGGAAGGGTTAGGCAAACAGGGTTAAGTGACTTATCCAGGATCCTACAGCTAGGAGGTATCTGAAACCATATTTGAACTCAGGTCCTCCAACTCAAGGCCTGGTGCTCTATCCACTGTGCCACCTAGCTGTCCCATCTTAATCTCTTTTTTTGCATGGAAAATAATTCTCTTCCTTTATTTAAAATTGTTTTTTTAATAGAATTTATATCCTGATATCTTTTAATGATGATCTTAATTTTTTTAAATTTTTTTAAATTTTAAACCCATAACTTCTGTGTATTGGTTCCTAGTTAGAAGAGTGGTAAAGGTAGGCAATGGGGGTCAAGTGACTTGCCCAGGATCACACAGCTGGGAAGTGTCTGAGGTCAGATTTGAACTTAGGACCTCCTGTCTCTAGGCCTGACTCTCAATCCATTAATTTTTTAAAGAAAAAATGCTTTTTGGTGTCTTGTTTAATAAAATGCTTTATTAAACTTTTGCTTATGGCAAAACATATATTAAACTTCTGCTTCATCTTACTGGGAACCAGGCCTCCATATCATTCCCCAGCTATTTCCAAACTTCAGTCAGGTCCTTTTCCTCCTCCCCCTCCCACCAGATCCTGGACTCTGGACTCTGAGAGGAAAGTTTCCACCTTACCTGGCTCTGAATTAGGGCTCAATGTCATTTCCAAATTGAGCCACACTGAGCAGCTCACACCAACCCCTCTTTCTACCTTCCTTTATTTCTTTCCACTAGCATATAAATTCCTAAAGGCCAGAGTCTTGCCTATATTTGTATTCCCAGCACTTATCCCAGGATATGCCTGGAGCATGATAGCACTAAAAAATATGTTTATTAGTTTATTCTTAGTTTTTAGGTTTTTTTTTTTTTAGTTTGTTCAATCGTGTCTGATTCTTCACGACCCCACTTGGGGTTTTCTTGGCAGAGATACCAGAGTGCTTGTTTTACAGATGAGGAAACTGAGGCCAGCACAGTGAAGTCAATTGCCCATGGTTTCACAGCTAGTAAATGTCGGAGGCTGGATTTAGGTCTTCCTGACTCCAGGCAGGACTTCTTGTCTCTAAGATAACATACTCCTTGGCCTGTTTTATAAGACCCTCCACAATCTGACTCTAACTTCCCTTTCTAGCCTTTTCTCACAGTAGGTCATATTCCAGCCAAACTGTCCTTATGACAGTTCCCGTGAATGGACGTTCTCTCTCCAGGTCCCCTGCTTTTCCACAGGCTGTGAATCATGCCTTTAGTGTAGTCCTTTCTCATTTCTGTCTCTCAGAATCAGGGCGCTAACTGAGAATATGGGCATATGGGGAAATCTTAGTTGAGGGGAGGATAGGGAAGGCAGGGATCATCATGTGGTTTCTGAGGGGGGCTGAGAGGGCTCAGGATGCTGATTCCCCTGTTTATCCTGGACATCTATTCAGGTTCAGGTTTCCAGAACAGATGGGCAGGCTGCCCCAGGTGGATGCCATCATGCCAGCACAACAGTGCAGGAAGGCAGGCCTTGGGAGAATGACAGCTCACAGCCAGCCAAGGGAAGGAGTTGAGATTTATTGAGGTAGTGAGAGCCAGCATCGTGGGAGTGAAGGCCAGTGACATATGGAGGAATGCGGAGAGAAGCCAGCTCACCCCATGTTAGAACCCTGGGTCAAAGACTTGTTCACTCCCACACAGGGTCTGGCTCTATTTAGAATCCTCCTCTTTTTTAAGGCTATGTTCCTGCTACCTCCTCTTAGAAGGCTTCCCTAAGTACCTCCCCTACCCAGGTCTTAGTTGCTAATCTTTTTTTTTTTTTTTTTTTTTTTTTTTAAATTTTAAACCCTTAACTTCTGTGTATTGACTTATAGGTGGAAGAGTGATAAGGGTAGGCAATGGGGGTCAAGTGACTTGCCCAGGGTCACACAGCCGGGAAGTGTCTGAGGCCGGATTTGAACCCAGGACCTCCTGTCTCCAGGCCTGGCTCTCAATCCACTGAGCTACCCAGCTGCCCCCCTTAGTTGCTAATCTTATGACCTTGTATTTACTTATTTGTATACCTAATATTTACAATCCTGTAGAATATAATCCAGCAACTTGACTTCCCATTTTTGGACCGATTGTTCCATTGTCTTGGACACAATAGGCAGTTGGTAAATAAATGTTAAACTGAATTACAAGAAAGTGTTTATATTTCCAAAAACCTTAAATAAACTTGAAAAACCCTCTACTATTTCTATTTATACCTGATTTGCCTTTAGAAACTGTTGCCTACCATTTAAAAAACCCCTCACCTTCTTAGAATCAATACGAAGTATTATTTCCAAGGCAGAAGAGCGATAAGGGCTAGGCGATGGGGATTGAGTGACTTGTCCAGGATCACACAACTAGGAAATATCTGAGGTCAAAATTGAACTCAGGACCTCCCTGTCTCTAGGCCTGGCTTTCAATCCACTGAGTCACTTATCTGCCCCCTAGAAAATTGTTAGTTTTTTTTTTTTTTTAAATCCAGGTAGTGCTAGTAGACATTTGAGATCTGCATCTGAGCTCCAGAAGCAAAACTGATGAAAGTGAATAAAAACAAGAGATAGAAGACATTAAAACATTAAAAAGCCTCAGAGTTCTGAAGGTCTAGTCCCAAAGTCCATCTCAGACACACACCACCTCCATGACCCCTGGACAATCCACTTAACCTCAGTCTCAATCTTCTCATCTGTAAAATGGGGATAATAATATGCCATGTGTCACAGGCTAGTCATGAGATTCAAATAAGATAACACATACAAAGGATGATGCCAGCCTTAAAGCCTCATAAAAATGTTTATTATTGTTATTATTATTATAAATTGCAAAGCAGGTGCTGATCTATTTTGATAAAGGATGTTTTCTCACTGGAAGGTCCTCATTCCAATGAAATAATTGTGAAGAAGGGGCCCCTTTCCTATCACTACTAGCAACAATTGTTGACCAGTTGTTACCAATGGCCAGATAGACACAGGGGCTCCCAGAGCGGCAGCACCCCTCTTCACTACCACCACCATTCCTATGCCCAGCTCAGAGCTCAAGTCCATCATCTGGGGAGGTGGCTCCTGGGGAGAAGGGACCAGCCATCACCACCAACCGTGGCTCCCAAGGCAGGCAAGGCAGCCTGACTAAAGTAACCAGCAGGAAGCAGCCTGGGTCAGGCAGGTCAAACCACCACAAATAACTCCCTCGCCTTCCATCCGTTCTCGGATCCTGATGGAAATAGCCCAGGAGGCTGGATCCAAGAACCTTGGGAAGAGCAATGCTTCCGGTCCAGTGCTCACAGCCACCACCCTGGAAGGATGCCAACTGGTCCTTTCGGTGCCTCCTCTATTGAAGACCCACAAAAGATAGTTCATGTACTAAAGTCTTTGGCACTGCCAAAAGGCTTCACATCAGAAAATGATATGATTTTATTAGCGGAAATGACATTAAAGAAGAAGCGTGAGCATCTGTTTTGCTGTTATATCCTAAGAAAAATGGTACTCTTCCATCTGACTCCAGCCGAAACCTCCCATATGTGTTGTCTCCTTTAGAATGTGAACTCCTTGAGATCAGGGACTGTCTTTTTTTTTCCTTTTTGTATTTCCAGTGTATGCCACAAAATGCTTCATTCATTCATTCAATTCATTCTTTTAAAAAATGTTTTTAAATTTTTATTGATTTTTTTAAACCCTTACTTTTCGTCTTGGAGTCAATACTGTGTATTGGCTCCAAGGCAGAAGAGTGGTAAGGGCTAGGAAATGAGGGTTAAGTGACTTGCCCAGGGTCACACAGCTAGGAAGTGTCAGATTTGAACCCATTTCTAGGCCTGGCTCTCAATCCACTGCCCCCTCAATTCATTCTTTCATATAACAAGTCACAAATCCTAGTGGCTTTCTCTACCTTGTCTCCAATTAGAAATCTCAAACTCAACCTGCAGGTCAATAACCCTACAATGTGCCAGGTCCTGTGCTAGGAATAGAGAGAGAGAGAGACAAAAGAGTCAGTCTCTGCCCTGGAAGAACACATAATCCAATGGGGGAGACCACAGACAGAGCAAACAAGTCATTTGCAGAATAAATCAGAAGTAAACAAGAAAGAGAAGGAATTAGCATTAGAACTAAGAGGGATTGAGAAGGTTTCCTATAGAGGATGGGATTTTAGCTGAGACTGAAAGGAAGCCAGGGAAGATGAGGCCAGAGAGGATTCCAGGGAAGGGGGACAGCCAGGAGGCAAGAGATGGAGGGTGTCTTTTTCTGGGAAAGTCAAGGAGGCCAGCGTCACTGGTTTGAAGAATATATGGGAGGAGAATGGGATGTAAAATAGGCTAGTTTACGAAGGTCCCAAATGGAACTCCTCCTTCCCCAGCAATGAGAGCATTAGCAAACATGCGTGGATTTGCCCTTCCTGGTGAATTATACAGTGCCTGGTTCCAATCTAATATGTAGAAGATCCAGTGAGTCTATTTTAGCCAAGGGTGATCTCATTGTGGGAAGGAAGAGACTTTTAACTGAATGAGCTGGAACTTAGTGAGCAAACCAAAGGTTTGAGTGAACCCTCTCCCTCTTTCCTGGAGGGAGGAAGACTGGGATGAACTGCTGAGGAGGTGGGATGGGGAAAAGGCAGCAGCAAGCTTTCCTATCAAGCCCCCAGTCTGCCAACGAACCCAACATTCCTCTCTTACTTTTACCTCGTCTTAGGTGAATAGGATGTTATCCTATTGGGTGAATGAGTCGGACAGGGAACTGATCAGGTTAGACCTTTTGAGCTTGGAAAGAGGTTGAAAGAGCTGTCAGAGGAGCCTCCGGGAACCCAGGTAGGTAAATAACCTGTTTGACTTGGCCCAGAATGGAATGACCTGTCATCAGAGACATCACGTCCAGCCAGCATTAGCCCAGTTGAACAAAGGAGCCGCCTGCTATGCTTCAAAGTGAACTTAGTTAGGGGAGGCAGCTGGGTAGCTCAGTGGACTGAGAGCCAGGCCTAGAGACTGGAGGTCCTGGGTTCAAACCCGGCCTCAGACACTTCCCGGCTGTGTGACCCTGGGCAAGTCACTTGACCCCCATTGCCCACCCTTACCACTCTTCCACCAAGGAGCCAATACACAGAAGTTAAGGGTTTAAAAAAAAATTAAAAAACAAACAAACAAACAAAAACAAAGTGAACTTTGTGGGGATTCCATGAAGGATGGAAAGGACTTCCTGGGCCAGGAGGTATAAGCTATACCTCAGCCCTATATATTTCCTTATATGATATATATATGATATGTTATATATATATGTATATATATATATGTATATATATATATAACATATTATATATACTTTTGGTCTTTGAGTTTGAGTTCCTTTCCCCAAGGACTTTGAGTCCTTCAAGCACAGACTACGTCCACATTTAAGAGATGTTTTCATGACTTCTGTCCTTACAAGGTGGTGCAGTGGATAGTCAGGAAGACACACATTCAGGTCCAGTCTCAGACACTTCCTAGTTGTATGATCCTGGGCAAGTCACTTAACTTCTGCCTCCTTCAGTTTCCTTGATCTATAAGATGGGGATAATAACAGCACCCTGCCTCCCAGGGTTGCCATAAGGATAAAATGAGATATTCGTAAAACTTAAAGTGCCATACAAATGATATAATTGTTATTAGTTTTGTTACTACTATACAAATTCAGTAAAGTTGTTCTTGTAAGTATTAATTGATTTCAACTGGCTGGTCAGTAGAGGAGAGAAGTTCACCCCATGCAGACCCACTGCTACCTCTTTGAAATCATATTTAAATTAAATGCTCAGTCACAATTCCACTTTCTTCATGAAGCCTTTTCAGATCGCCCTAATAGTTAAAAGTAGCAGCTTGATCAGAGGATAGAATACAGGGCTTAGAATCAAGAAGATTCATCTTTCTGACTTCAAATCTGGCCTCTGACCCTAGCTCTGTGACCCTGGGCAAGTCACTTCACTCTGTTTGCCTCTGTTTCCTCATCTGTCAAATGAGCTGGAGAAGGAAATGGCAAACCAGCTGTGTGACCCTGGACAAGTCACTTCACTCTATTTGCCTCAGTTTCCTCACATGTCAAATGAGCTGGAGAAGGAAACGGCAAACTACTCTAGTATCTTTGCCAAGAAAATCCTAAATGTGGTCATAGAGAGTTGGACACAACGGAAAACGACTGAGCAAGGTATCAAGTGATAACACTTGTATAACCCAGTGGAATTGCTGGTCAGCTTTGGGAGAGGGGGAAAGAGGGATAGAGAGAAAATGAATACTGTAACCATGGAAAAATATTTAAAAATAAAAAGAATTTTAATGAAAATGAACAATAACAAAAATTGTCAAAGTTCTCTCCTTTCTCAAATAATCACATTCATATTTATGTTTGCATTCTGCATTCCCTTACTTAGAAGAATGTAATGCCTCCTTCAGTGCACAGAGTTTACAAAATTTTGTCTTTGTATCCCCTGCACCCAGCATATGTCCTGTACACAGTAGGCATTTAATCAATGCTTGTTGGATTGAGTTTTTCTTTTTCTTTCTTTTTTTTTAAACCCTTAACTTCTGTGTATTGGCTCCTTGGTGGAAGATTGGTAAGGGTGGGCAATGGGGGTCAAGTGACTTGCCCAGGGTCACACAGCTGGGAAGTGTCTGAGGCTGGATTTGAACCTAGGACCTCCTGTCTCTAGGCCTGACTCTCAATCCATTGAGCTACCCAGCTGCCCCCTGAGTTATTCTTTATGTTGATTGATTTGATCATTTAGTATCACATGAAATGAAAACTTGAAATTCTTACTGCCATGTTTCTGGAATGAAAGAGATTCAATATTTTTCCCTCAGCCCCTCCCCCCCCCACCCTTTTTTTTAAACCCGTACCTTCTGTCTCTGAATCAATTTTAAGACAGAAGAGTGATAAGGGCTAGACAATCAGGGTTACATGACTTGTCCAGGGTCACACAGCTAGGAAGTATCTGAGGTCATATATGAGCCCAAGACTGGACTCCAGGCTGGGCATTCTATTTTCTGTGCTGCCTACTTGCTCCCTCCCTCTGTCCCTGCTCTTTTAAAAAGTGGACACAGTTATGAAAAGTCTGGCTTAGGAATCTTCCGGAATCCTGGCTCTCATATATTCTCTAAGTTATTTTCTCTTTGTAATAGTATAAGCCCTGGCCACAGGGACCTGGGTGGCCCAAGTTGCTGAGATATATTTAGAGAGACAAGATCTGTGGTCTGGATCGGTCCCTTCCACAAGTCCACGGGAGACTGATTACCTGCTTTGGGCAAAGTAGGACAAGAGCTGTGGCCGGGTCCTTCCTTCTCCGGGCTTCTATCTTCAAGGGCATTATTAGATTAGAATCTTATTTATCCACCATACACGAAATATCCGTAGTCTGGGGTATGAGGCTTTTTTTAGGGGTTCAGGGTAAAAGCCATTTCCCTTTTACATTTCAAAGGAGAAAATAATAGCTTACTGTCAGCTGGCTTAGCTCCCTCCCAGCAAAACACTTATTTCACAAAAGACAATCAGAAATAGTGAGCAAACATTATTCAAGCAAGCTGCACAGCAGAAAACAGGGAAGTTATACAGACTAGAGCAGACATGGGATACACAAGAGTAAATGGGCACATTTGCTTGGGAGCGAGATAAAATCTCGGTTCAACCCAAAGAGGAAACTATCTCACCAGAGTCCTCCTTTCTCTAGATTGCAAGTGATCAGGAATCACATCGCTCTACAAGCAAGCAGCATTACCTCACTGCCCTTCAGGAAACTGCCCAACCTGCCTGGGGCAGAAGTATTACACATTACGAATAATTATTTTGAAGTATTATTTTAAAGCATAGCAATTAGAATAACAACTTCTCCCAGAGTGAATATTTTGATAAATGGAGTTAATTTAAAAAATGATTATTTACACATGCAAGATCTTACACATTTAGCTTCCCTTTTTTTTCCCCCCTCTCTAATTATCAAAGGATATTTGGCCTAGTGAGTCAGTCTTGAATTTAGGAAGACCTGGGTTCAAGTCCCATCTTTGATTCACACTGGCTGTGAGATTCTGGGCAAGATATTTAACCTCATTGTGCTCTAGGCTGGAGGGGGTCACATTCACAGCCAGAACCATATTAAAATGTAATTGGGAAACAATCAGTGATTGGGGAGTTGTGAAAAATTAGGCACATTAATCCATTGTTTTGTTTTGTTTTTTAAATCCTTACTTCGGGTCTTAGAATCAATACCATGTATTGGTTCTAAGGCAGAAGGGGAGTAAGGGCTAGGCAATGGGGGTTAAGTGACTTGCCTGGGGTCACCCAGCTAGGAAGTGTCTGAGGTCAGATTTGAACCTAGGACCTCCCATCTCTGGGCTTGACTCTCAATTCACTGAGCCACCCAGCTGCCCCCCTCACTAATACATTGTTGGTGGAGCTGTGAAAGAGTACACTATTTTGGAAAACAATTTGTAATTATGCAAATCAAGTGACTAAATTATCTATACTTTTAAGTCAGAGATTCCATTACTGGGTTTATACCGCAAAGGAGGACATTGATAAGAAAAAAATTCCTATATATTCCTCAAAACATAGAACTTTATGTGATAGCTTAGAATTGAAAACAAAGGAAATGCTTATCAAGAGTGGTACCAAGAGTGATAAGGGCTAAATAATGGGAATTTATTGACTTGCCCAGGGTCACACAGCTAGGAAGTATGGGAGGTCTGTCTCCAGGCCTGGCTCTCAGCTACCTAGCTGCTCCCATGAATTTTTCAATGTTTTGATTAGTCCTCCAAAAAATAATCATCATATGGGATGGCTTTCTGGGAGGGAGGGAGAGAGGATGGGATATATGAGATACTCTGGTTAAGTTAGAAACAAAAACTATCAGTAAAAATTTATTTTGAAAACTACAACTCAGGGCAGGGGTGAGGGTGGGGGGATAGTTAGGTGGCTCAGTGGATGGAGACGGGAGGTCCTGCCTTTAAATCTGACCTCAGACACTTCCTAGCTGTGTGACCCTGGGCAAGTCACTTAACCTTCATCACCTAGCTCTTACCACTTTTCTGCTTCGGAGCCAATACATATTATTGGCTCTAAAACAGAAGGTCAATATATATAATTGGGAAATAAATAAAATTTCGTTAAGTACCTACAACATGCCAGGCACTGTGCTAAGTGTTGCAGATATAAAAAGAGGCCATAAGATTGTCCCTATTTCAAGGAGTTTATAATCTAATGCAGCAGCTTAAAATATAATGGAGGAATTTATAATCTAAATTAAGCCAGAGGAAAGGGAGAAGAAAAGAACAGAAAAGTTAAAAAAAAAAAGAGATAAAAAGGTTTTTGAGTATAAGTTGGCATCCTCCACAGCCAATCTTATGCTGCCTAGAATGAGGACAGTGGGGCTCCTCTGAACTCTGGCTTGCTCGGACCATCTATTACAGTATGGTGTTGAATCTAGTTTTAGGAAGGGGAGGGGCAACATGGGAAGTGTCCAGAATGGGGGAATCTGGGTGTTGAAGTACCTCAAGACCTCATGACCCTGGAGGATCAGTTGGAGGATTGAGGATGTTTAGTCTTTCTGAGAGAAAATTTAGGGAGGACATGCTAATTGCTTCCAAGTATTTGGAGGAGGGATTCTATTTGTTCTGCTTGGTCCCAGTGGGGAGAACTATGGAAGCTTCAGAGAGGCAGATTTCTAGCAGGTGGAAGGGGGAAAAAAATGCAATTTCCCCATCACGAGAGCTTTCTAAATGAGCTGCCTTGGGAGTCGGTCCGTTTCCATTCACTCCAGGTCTTCAGATGAAGGAAGGCTGGTTAACAACCTGGTCTGTCTGATGCTCCTTCCAGTTCTGAGATTCGGAGATTCAATGGGGTGTGATAGACTAGTGCTAGCATTTGTGTCATTGCCTGCATGTAAATCCGAAAGGAAGGCAAGTGTGTGTGTGTGTGTGTGTGTGTGTGTGTGTGTGTGTGTGTGTGTGCTTGGGGGAGGGGCAATTGGAAAAGGGGAGAAGACTGTTTTAGGCGATCATACAAAGAATTCAGAACAAGGGCTTTAGGTAGCCCCTTACTAGCCTAAACATCCCTTTACTTGGGGTTTCCCCTTTATCCTGTTGTTTCTGACGAAGTTGAAGTGGCATCACTGTAGAAGATGAATTCTTAAGGAGTGGAATTATCTTAGGAAACACCTCACCTAATAATAAAGATGAAACGTGGGGAGAAAGAGCAGCAAAGGAAGAAATCCCCAAGTTCATGAATTTCCAAAGCGTTCCCACATTGACCCACCCACTCTCCCTTCATTAGTTTTATGCTCTGTAGACTCCGGTTAGTCCCCTGTTTTGAGAAGAGTCAGCACTGGGTTCACCCTCTCGATAATTCCCTTGTCCTGGGGCACACGATGAAGTGGGACGCCCCGTTATCTAGCCCTTGAGAGTTTGCAAATCCTGGGTGCTGGCTGACAGCTGCAAATTCCTCCCAGAAACTTGGAAGCTGGTAGTGTTGCCATGGTCTATGGGAGTGTAATGCCGGCTGCCTTCTGTGGCTACAGCACTGAGCCAAGCTGTGGCTGAGAGTTTTCCTCCCGCCCTCTTGTCCCTTTCAAAGGCTTTCAAGGGAGGCCCCTTAGGGAGAAAGGGAAGGAAGGATATTAAGCAGGGCTTCAGTCCAAGTGGCCACACTGATAAAAGAGGCTTTTCTGAAATCAACAGGGCAAGTCTCTGGGCTTGTTTCAAGGGATTTCTCATCCTCTGCCTTTCCGATGGTCTTGGAAGGGTAAGAATGATTCAACTTCAGTCTGAAAGCCTGGGCAGCTCCTTTGAACAGTGTGGAGCTGGTTGATTCCTCTAGTCTAATTCCTACTGTGGTTGAAGAGCCCTGGAAAAGAGTGAGATTAAATAATATAAATCCCTCAGTTGTGGGCTTCAGGTCTGGTTGTTTTGGAGTTTGATTCCCTCACTTTTCCATTCTTCCTCCATTAAAAGTCTATTGATCATACAACCAGAGCATAGCGTTTCTGCTTTGCTTTGCAAAGGGAAATTTGGGGATATATTAGTGGTGCTGACAGCTACCTGCTATAGAAACCATGTTATGTGTGTGTGCAAACAAAGACCCAGAAGAAATGGGGGAGGGAAGAGAGAGAGAGAGAGAGAGAGAGAGAGAGAGAGAGAGAGAGAGAGAAGTGGTAGGGGAGTGACGTGGGGGAAGGGAATGTTAGAGAAAGAGAGAAAGGGGCTAGAAAGAAAAAAATTGGAGGAATTTTGAGAAAGAGGGGGGCTAGAGAGCAAGGGTAAAGGAAGGAGGAAAAGAAAGAGAAACAGAGAAAGAGAGACCTCAAAAGAGAAAGTTTCAAAGAGAGAAAGGGGGAGGGCTGAAGGAGAGGAGAATCAAGAGAAAGAGTTGGGGAGAGAGGAGAGAGGAGAAAGCTAGGAAGACAAGGGTGACAGAGAGGAACACTAGGGAGAAAAGAGAAAAAAGCTAAGGGAATCTAGAGAGACAGATAAATAGATTTGGAGCGGTAGGAAGAGAGAAACATAGAAACAGAGGAAAGAGACACACAAAGATAGACAGAAGCCAAGAGAAAGAGACAGAAGAGACAGACCTAGTAGTTTTAGACTCTACAAGAATGAGACTAAGGATGCAAATAGTGCAAGACCAAGAAAGAGGCTGGAGGAGGGAGGGTGAGAAAGATGGGGTGAGGTGGTTAGGAGAGACTGAGGAAAGGAGAGAGGGAAGAAAGGGGGCGGAAATCAGAGGGGAGAAGGCAAGGGCAAGGCAGATAAAGAGGGAGCCTGCCTGGAAGATGGGTAGGAGGAAAAGAAGACGACAAAGGCACACATTCACAAAGAAAAAGACACAGATACACACAGACACAGATACACAGCCACAGCCAGTAAGACTTGGTCAGCCAGACCCAGGCATAGATAGACAGACATATATGCAGATATAGAGAGAGACACACAGACTCTGATACAAATACAGACATACATAGACAGTCACAGCCACACACACAGTTAGACACAGTCGCACACCCAAAGACAGACAGAAACCCAGACAGATGCACAGACACATATATGGACACGCAGATACACAGCCAGCCAGACTTGGCCAGCCAGATCCAGGCACAGACAGACACATACACAGACAGATTAGACATATAGAAAGACATGCAGACTCTGATACACAGAGATCCACACAAAGACACATGAACGCCGGATACCTGAACTCAGACACACTTCGACACAGCCATACACACAGGCACGGAGACACAGAGTCACACTTAGACACAGTCACACATTTAGATAGGTTCATAGAGAACAAGGACGCAGCCACACAAACACGTAGATACAAAGACACTCCTACAAAGACAGACAGACGCACACACAACCCGCCACACACCCAGGCCAGCGGGTTGGCTCTGGGAGAGCGGCCGCGGCCCCTTTAAGAGGGGCGGGGCCTCACGTCGAGCTCCCGCTCCTCCGTCCCCCCTCCCAGCCGGAGCTGAGGCTTCGCTGGAGGCGCGAGAAGGAGGCGGCTGTGCCGCGGCTGCTGCTGCTCCTGCTGCTGCAGTGACTGACTGACTGAACGACCGAACGACCGACAGACCGACCGGGGCCGTGGGCTGAGGCGGCGACTGTGTGCAAGAGGTGTCTTTGGCGGCTTGAGGAGAAGAGCTCCGCTTGGCCCGACAGGTGGCGGCGACGGTGGCGACTACGACCACCCCTCCGGACCCGACACGGTCCGTCCCGGTGAACTCGTTGGCGGCTGCGCGGCCTCTTTCTCCCTCTTACTCTACCCTCCCCTCCTCTTCTCGGGCCTCCCGGGCTTGGCGCCGCAACGAGGCCCCGTCCTTGCCCCCCTCTTCCCAGCTCCCGGCGCGGTCCTGTCTGCCTGGGGCCTCGTCCCCCTCCCTCAGCTGTCGCTTCAAGATGGAGCCGGGCGGGTGCGGGGCGGCTGCGGGTGCCGACCTACCCCGGCCTGGCCCGGCCCCGCCGGGTAACCCCGTGGCTGGGGTGGGGCGGTCCCTAGGGCGGGCCGGGCCCGAGTCACCTGAGGATTACTCAGCTCCTTGGCCCCCGGGATGGAGGTTGGCGGCCGTGGCCTTGAGCGGGTGCCCACGGGGCCTGCCGGCGCTGCCCCCCCGCCGGGGCTTTTGTTGTGGTCGCTGCGGGCTGCCGGCCTAGGGGCCGAGGGCTAGGTGCAGGGGGGTCACACTCATTTTCCTGACTCGAGAACGTAGCTCTGAGCTGCCCGGTAACGGGAGCTTCCTCCCTCCCTTCCCCCCTCCCCCGGCGAGGCATCAGGCCGGGAGAAACTGAAGACACGGGTTTGATGTTAGTGTAAAACGGGAGTCTTAGCATCCTTCCATACCATCACATAAAATCAAATAACATCGGACTTTGGGAGTAAACTCTGAGTGACCTGTTAAGTGGTGTAAATCTGTCTCCCCATCGTGCCTTTCCCTCCCTTCTTTCTGGCTATAATCCAGCCTCCTTCCTAGGCCACCTCTCTGGAGTGTAGGAATGAAACAGCAGATGCCAGGAACCACTGTGTTCTCCAAGAATCACAACTTGGGTTGGCACTCTTGTTGGGGGAGGGAAGCAGAGGAAATGCTGCAAGGTTTTTCTCCGTGTGGAAACCTTAACTCCGAGGCTCTTCTCTCACTCCCACCCCCACCCCGTCTTCTTTAGGTACAGGCTCTGAGATTTTGAGTGCTTTGGGGACATTTTGACCCCTGGGGTCTTTGGTTTTGGAAAACTAGAGCTCAGCTTGGCGCAAAGGGGAGGAAATGGGAACCTGGCGTAAGGACTTAATTTTGCAGGCTCAAGGGAAGGGTCAGGTTTCTCTCTACTTTGTTCAGCTCATTTCACCAGGGTAGGAAGGGACAGTGGACCTTAGGGCAGGAAATCTATCCCAGAGTTAAATTGCAATTTCTTTAACAGATTTTGAGGACCTTTTTTATGGGCTGTGTGCAGTGATGAATGCTGTCAAGCAGCTTTTAGCCTGGTGGCAAGTGATTGGAGCTTTCCTGGCCCTAGGGTGATTAAAAAACAAAACGGAACAACTTGTTTTTTTCTTTTATACTGAGTAAATAGGAACATAAAAGGTGAACAAATGAAATTTCTTTTATTCATTTGGCATTTTTATTTTGTTCTTATGTTATCCTTTTGTGTTTATCTGTATTCTCAAAGTAGACTAATCTATTTGATTGGGGAGGTGAAGAAAGTCTTTTGTCTTCTATCACTTCATTAATTGAAAATAGGCCTAGTATTTGTTATAAAAACAAGCAGTGAAAAAAAGGAATAATAATTTTGTCTCTGAGTTTTCCATTGCAACCACCCATTTAGTTCTCTATCCCCACTCCTTCTTTGAATAGTTGTGAATTTGTTATTTCCAAATATATTCTGGGAACTCTGGTACCGTGGTAGTATTTCCTTTAACCTCATTCCCCATACCCCCAAATTATCAGACTCTGCCACCACCTTCTCTTGGGTTTTCTTTGGGGAAGGACACAGATTAATTCCTGTCTTGACCACTAAAAAATAGTTCCCAGGATTCCTCAGGCATTACATTACTTTAAGAATCTGTGATATTTGTCAGTATAGATACTCCCTTCTCTTATTTAGTAAGTGGTTCTTTGAGAGTTTCAGAAAAAATCATTGACCAGGGAAGTAGATCATTATATTGTACTATATTATTATTATTTAGAACTAGAAAGGATCTCATAAGCCATTTAAATTCAATGCCTAGATAAAAAGTCTGCTCACTAGAATTTCATATAAAATGACAAGAAATGCAGAGCTAGTGTGCCATAATGGGAAAGGAGTTGGATTTGAAATCAGAGAATATATTTTTGAACCCTGACTTCGCTATTTATATCCTGTGTGATCTTGTGCAAGGTATCTAACCTCTCTGGGCTTTGTAAAATGAAGGAGAAATGGGGCAGCTGGGTGGCTCAGTTGATTGAGAGCCAGGCCTATATGGGAGGTTCAAATGTGGCCTCAGACACTTCCTAGCTGTGTGACCCTGGGCAAATCACTTGACCCTCATTGCTTAGTCCTTACTGCTCTTCTGCCTTGGAACTAATGCATAATATTGATTCTAAGACAGAAGGTAAAAGTTTAAAAAAAATGGAGGAATGTTGACAAGATAACTTCAAAGGACTCTACCAGCTCTAAATCTTTGATTCTGTGAAAAATTTCAATATTACAGAGGGCTACATATAAATAAATGTATTAGGAACTAAACCATATTCTTAGCTTTCTTCTTGCTTGATGCCTCTTTTCTAGGTGTTTTGTCTGTGATAATGCAAATGCATAGATCACTTTTTAAAGTAGTTTAGGAAACCTTGACTCTACCAAGGTCATACTGCTTAATTATGGGCAAGTCACTCAGTGGAGTTTAGTTTTCTCATCTTTAAATAAAGAAGTTGGACCAGTTGGTCAATAAGGACTCATCCAACTCTTGACAAGTGTATGAATTGAATCAGTACTCCCACCCTTCCACCCCCCTCCCCAGGATCCCCTCCCCCCAAAAGCTTATAGTCCACTTTTATCTTTCTGGCTAGGCGCTCATGAAATCTGCTCTTTTCTCTTACAGAGGAAACAGTCCAATTCTCCACTAATTCTCTCATCTACCCATTCTTCAGTCTGATGGCCTCTCAGAGCCCAGGACAGGATGCGTCCAGGCAGATTAATTTATATCTTCAGCAGTCTCCTGGCAGTCTCTATCATAGGAATAGAGATTGTCTTGGATCCCTTTAGTCATCAAAGACTCCTTGGGAAGAATGGGCAAAAAAAGATTTTTTTTTTAGTGGACAGTATACTTTTATTGGTTTTCTTTGAAATTAGCATGAAAGGTTTTGAATTAGACTGATAGTTTTGAATTGGTAAAAGACAAATCACAATTATTTCAGATTTTATTCAGAGAAAGTATCAGAAAATGGGTTGACTACTAAGATAGTTGAATTGCTTGAGACTTGTAAATCAAGTTCCCATTTGTATACTTCAGGATATTTGCCTCCACCCTGGTAATCCTTATAATTGAAATTTGCTTAGGTATACTTTATTGAAGTTCTACTCTCACTTGTTGACTGAGAACATTTTCCTTTTTTCTTGAGGCACATGCCTACAAATTAATATTTGGTTTGAAACTATATATCCCTATTTAGTAATAGAAAGCAGCATGGTACATTGAGTGGGAAGAGCACTGAGCTTGGGAATCCTGAGACCTGAGTTTTGGCTCTGACATTTCAGATCCCTATGTGTGATCAGAGGGAAGTCACCAAGCTATTTTTTCTCAACTATAGTAATTAATTATGTTACCTACCTCATAATATTGTTATAAGAGATTTGCAAACTGTAAAATGCTGTATTAATATAAGATTGTTTTTAATTCTATAATTTCTTTACATATTTAAGCAGTTTTATAGTATTTTAATATTTAAAATCTTAAAATAAAATTTGGATTCTCTTCATTAAGGTGAGCTTTTAAAACTATGAATCAGCAGCACTGAATCCTGATTTTTTTTTTTAAACCTTTACCTTCCATCTTAGAATCAATACTGGGTATTGGTTCCAGGCAGAAGAGAAGAATGGGCTCTACAATGGAGGCTAAGTGATTTGCTTAGGGTCACATAGGTAGGAATTATCTAAAGTCAGATTTGAACCTAGGGCCTCCAATTTCCAGGTCTGACTCTTAATACATTGAGCCTCCTAGCTGCCACCCTGATGTACTTTCTTTTTTTTTTTTTTTTAAACTTTTACCTTCCATCTTAGAGTCAATACTGTGTATTGGCTCCAAGGCAGAAGAGTGGTAAGGGCTGGGCAATGGGGGTCAAGTGACTTGCCCAGGGTCACACAGCTGGGAAGTGTCTGAGGTCAGATTTGAACCTAGGACCTCCCGTCTCTAGGCCTGGTTCTCACTCCACTGAGCTACCTAGCTGCCCCCCACCCTGATGTACTTTCAAGGAGAATATGTATAGCATTACCTCACTTGAATCTCAGGAAGTCTAGATGTCTCAGTGGATAGAATTCTGGGACTAGAGTCAGGAAGACTGACACTTACTAGCTGTGTGGCCCTGGGCAAGTCACTTAACTTCTGTTTGCCATAATGCACTGGAAAAGGAAATGGTAAACCACTTCATTATCTTTTTCAAGAAAACCCCATGGACAATGTCGTCCTTGGGGACATAAAATCAGACTTGTTCCCAACAACAATGGGAGTCTCAAAGAAGTATACTTCAAATTTCAGTCATTGAATTAGAGGGAAGCATTTTTTAGATTGGAAAGTCTGTAATTATCCAAGCTGGAATTGGTTAGGCCATCTGGGTTAATATCCTTGCCCTGGCATGAAGTACCAAGGAATTTTGGCCATAATTAATGAAGACCTTGTTTTTTTAATCATCTCCAGATGGCACTTCCAGAAGGACCCATCCCACCAATGCTAAAGGCCTTGGAGCAATGGGTGGTCTTGTTTTTTATTAAATTTTTATGTTGAACCTGAGTCTGAAGGCATTCATTTATGAATCCTTCCCCTGACTGGAGCTATTTCAAGTCTGGGTTCCTTCATGGAAGGAAGTACTAGCCATATATTGGGTCCCTGGGGAATTACTATATCATTTATCATGTCTCAGGAATCCCCAAACTGCCAAAGTGCCCTATATAAATATGAAAACCAATTTCATGTAGGCTTGGATTAAATTCTGCATCATCCTTTTTTAGTTTTTCTCTAGGTGTAACTGGGA
Source organism: Gracilinanus agilis (assembly GCF_016433145.1). NCBI lineage: Eukaryota > Metazoa > Chordata > Mammalia > Didelphimorphia > Didelphidae > Gracilinanus > Gracilinanus agilis. Next base: position 753,264,029 of record NC_058130.1, read on the forward strand.
ATAGAACGTGAAGACCTTTTTTGTCCCCCTTTAGCAATTTGCCCTCTGTTCTTTTATATTTAACAAGACTTTGCTTTTCTTTGAAGATTTAGGTTTAAAGGATCCAGATGCTTAGAATATGCAGATTGTTTAAAGTTTAAGAAAGATGAATAAAATGTAACTTTATTGGTTTAACTCTATTTCCTCAAGCCTGTTCTTGCTTTTAAGCAAACGTGATACTGGTTTGATAGATATTTTTTCTTTTAGAAAAGCTAAGAGGTATTAAGGAAACATTGGGGACATTTTTCCATCAAATGTTTACCTTCCCTTTGCTGTCCACTTGTGTGCCCACACCCCTCCATCAGATTAGTTTGTAGAAATATTATGCTTTATAATACTGTCAGCCAAGAGGCTGTTCAAACTTTTCTTTTCTAGATAGCAGAACACATTTTACAATAACCCTGAGAATTATAGCCCATGTGAAAGAAAAAGCTTTTCTTTAAGATTTCTTCTTTATGCACTTGCTATTTAAAAAGTTTGAATAGTTTATATCACATTAATGTTAATTATATTCATGTTAATTTTTTCTACTCTCAGTCCCTTTTAACAGCTAAGATGAGTTACTTGGCTGGTTGGATTTGGAATCTGGTGCTAAAAGAATGTTATTGAAAACAGTTTTTTTTTTGTATTTTTGAGGAAAGGGAATATCTGCTTGTTAGGTTCTGTGTGTATGTGTGCATGTGTGTAAATGTATTCTGGTTTTCCTTAACCCTTATATTTAAATTTGGGTATAGTCTAGGTAGATAAATCATGGTTTACTTTCATGTTTGACTATCTGGATAATCAATCATACAGTAATCTTTGGTTATTTTTCTTCTCAAGCCATTTAAAGTCAGATAATTTTAAATTTCGTTAATAGAATGGTTTTTAGAATCTTACTGTAAATATTATGTAGGTAAACATTCTATGCAAATATTATAATATGGCAAATATTTATATAATAAATATTCAGTAAATATATTGAATATCAAATAATTATATTTAATAGAGCAAATACTTATAAATATTCTGTGTAAATAATTAATCATTGCAAATATTATGAAGAAATTCTCTGAGGTATTTTTGCCTGTCAGGAAAATTAGATTTTCAGAATTTGTGCATTTTAACTCTTCATTTTAAGTTCTTCTAATCGTATCTTCTCTTTTGCCTAAGAGTTTCTTTTGGTGTTTTCTCGATGGTATCTTTAATACCATATAGCCATTGTGACATAAATATTGTATATACAAATTAATTTAGTAAATATTTATATAGAATCTAATATGTTTATACATTTACTGGGCTAGATGTTGGAGGACAAAAAGATGAACTATACAATACTGGATTATACAAGGCAAAAGCTTTATTAAGATAGGTACAAACAAAGCCTTTTTGGGGTTCAATGGTAGAAGAGATGTTCTTTAGCTATAGTAATCTGAAATAACATTGAGGGAACTAGTATTTGACTTATGCTTTGATGAGAATTAAAGGGGAGAGAGGACTGCATACTGGGCAGAAGAAATAGTAAGAGGAGTAAAGTACTTAGAGGTAGGAAAGAGCATGGTTTGTGTTGATGTGTGTCCAATGGTTTGTTTTAAGCTTTAGGAAAGTGGAGGGTAGTAGTAGAAGATAAAGCTGGAAACATAGGTTGATGGTAGAAAATTGAGTGCTTTTAATAAACATGCTAAGAAGTTCAGATTTTATTTGGAAAGTTATTGGAGAATTTGTAGACCTTTCTGTAAGGGAGTGACTTGTTTAGACGTGGACTTTAGGAAGTTAATAAATTTGGCTTCTAGATATATGTTAGGTAAATTGGAATGGAAAGAAACCAATAGTATTAGGAAGAAGACTGTCATAAAAATCCATGTGTTAGAACAAAGTTCATCTGGAAGAACAAAAGAACAAAAATATCAAGGGAACTAATGAAAAAAATGGGAAGGATGGGGGCCTAGCAGCACCAGATCTTAAACTGTACTATAAAGCAGTGATCATCAAAACAACATAGTACTGGCTAAGAGACAGAAGGGAGGATCAATGAAATAGACTTGGGGTAAGTGATCTCAGGAAGATAGTGTATGTTAAACCCAAAGATCCCAGCTTTTGGAACAAGAATCCACTATTTGATAAAAACTGCTAGGAAAATTGGAAAACAGTATGGGAGAGATTAATTTTAGATCAACATCTCACACCTATACCAAGATAAATTCAGAATGGATAAATTCTTTAAATATAAAGAAGGAAATTATAAGTAAATTAGGAGAACATAGAATAGCATACCTGTCAGATCTATGGGATAGGAAAGAATTTAAGACCAAGCAAGAGATAGAGAACATGACAAAATGTAAAACGAATAATTTTGATTATATTAAATTAAAAAGGTTTTGTACAAACAAAATGTAACTGAAATAAACGTACAAATAATGTAACTGAAATTAGAAGGGAAGTTAGAAATTGGGAAAAAAATCTTTATAACAAAAATCTCTGGCAAAGGTCTAATTTTTCAAATTTGTAAGGCGCTAAGTTAATTGTACAAAAAAAATCAAGCCATTTCCCAATTGATAAATGGGCAAGGGACATGAATAGGCAGTTTTCAGATAAATCAAAACTATCAATAAGCATATGAAAAAATGTTCTAAATCTCTTATGATTAGAGAAATGCAAATCAAAACAACTCTTGAGGTACTGCCTCACACCTAACAGATTGGCCAATATGACAGCAAAGGCAAGTAATAAATGTTGGAGAGGATGTGGCAAAAGTGGAACACTAATGCATTGCTGGTGAAGTTGTGAATTGATTCAACCATTCTGGAAGGCAATTTGGAACTATGTCCAAAGGCATTTAGAAGCCCTTTGATCCAGCCATACCACTGCTGGGTTTATGCAGAGTGAAAGGAGCAGAACCAGGAGAACATTGTACAGAGACTGATACACCATGGCACAATTGAATGTAATAGACTTCTCTACTAGCAGGACAATTCTGAGGGACTTATGAAAAAGAATGTTATCCACGACCAGAGAAAGAACTGTGGGAGTAGAAGCACAGAAGAAAAATAACTGCTTGAACACATGGTTCGATGGGGATATGATTGGGGAAGCAAATGATCACCCTAGTGCAGTTATCAATAATATGGAAATAGGTCTTGATCAACGATACATGTAAAACCCAATGGAATTGTGTGTTGGCTACAGGGGTTGGATGGGAGGGAAAGAACATGAATCATGTAACCATGGAAAAATCTTCTAAATTAATTAAATAAAATTTTTCAATAAAAAAGAAGTCACGATGGATTGGAGTTGAGAAAGGGCCATTGAATTTGACCATTTCTTTGAGTTTTGGTTTGTTTTGGTTTGTTCTTGGTAACAAATATTCTTTTTGTATGTGGCAAAGGCTTGAGAGGTTGAAGATACCACCATTTTTCCAAGTTTCTCGGGTCCTTCCTCAGCATTTCACCCTTCCTCATCCCATAGAATCAATCTGTTGCTGAATCTTCCTGTTGAATCTACACAGCACCTAGCATAGTACTGATTGTTGTTGCATGATAAGTTGTTTGCAGATAGGTAGATCAGGTTGTAAAGTGCTCTTTAAGAACCACCTTGATTAGTACCAAACACTCTCCTCATATCTGGATCTTTCCATCTGCCAATTCTTTATTTTTCAGTTATTTTTTTCTTCTTTCTGCTTAGTTTGGATTTTTTTTCCTTTTATAATAATTTGATCTGACTCAGTTATTTGTATTATGAGTAGAAATGTAGGGACTAAATTGAAGATAATGTATTTTTATGGAATTCTTAAGCTAATGTGTAAATAATTCTTTTACAAATGGCCAGGTGCATTCCCCAGGGCTTCAGAAAAATTGTGAACTGACTTTATGTTTCTTGTTTGGTAAATGCCTGTTGGATCAGATTAAGTACTTAGTCCAGGTACTGATTTTAGCCCTTTGACCAAGAATTTGCAACAATGTACCTAGTTTTAATCTTCTGAGTAAAGGTTGGAAAGAAGTCATTTTTATTTTACTTAATCTACCCCTTCTCAGTGCCATGTTCTACCCTTGTATCTAAGAATTCATACACTTTAATAAAATTGCATTGTGGGATAGAAAGGGCACTCACTATTATGTAGCATCTTTGAAATCAGGTGCCCTGAGCTACCATCTTGTCTCTGCCACCAACAAGTGCTGTGACCTTGGTCAAATCACTTACCTTCTTGGGGCCTCAATTTCCTATGCAAAATGAGTTTTGGACTAGATGACCTTTAAAACCCCATTCTACTCTCCTAATTTATAGGCCTATATTTATAAATGTACTCTTTTTTACTAAGTAGTTTAATTTTCTGTTATCAGATCATTGGATGAAGTCTTCCAGAGAAGTATGAGTCAAACCTGGTAATTCCTCTTCCATTAACATGCTTTTCATGCCAACTGTATATAGGTGTGAAGATAGGATTAACTCTCCCCTTGTCTATTTTTAGCTAATCAAATCAAGAACTTAAAGTATCCCTACTTGACACTAAGTAAGAGAGTTCCCTAGTCACTTACTAGAGTAAGCTCACACCTCCAAAGGTCACTGCACCGCCCCCTGGGCAGTGCTAGGCAGATTGCAGTTGGTTCCTGTAAAGAGGGGGAGCAACAGGAAGTGGCATCGAGAAAACTGCTTTAAAAAGGCCAGCTGGAGGATTCGGTCATTCTCTCTGTGTAGGTGAACCTAGCTGGACTGGAGGAGGAGACTCTCCTTGGATCCTGAGGTGGTGAGAAGAGTGATTTCTTCCTTGTTTTTTTGGTGAGGAGACCCCTCTCTGCTCTTTGGCGCTTCATTGGGACACTCTCTTCAGTGTGAGTTCTGGTGATATTCTTGGTGGTCTTAGCCTCATGTGTACTGAAGGTTCTTGGCAGATTCTTTAGCTTCTCCTGGCTCTTCAGATTTTGGCTTCCTGATTAGGATTTTGGATTCTGGTGAGATTTGCTTTTGGTTTTGCATTTGCAACCTGGAGACATTAGGATTAAACTCTGGTATTTGTAGGTAGGCAGTACTTTCTGTCTCTATCTACATTTTTCTACTTTTACTCTTTCCACCTCTTTGTAAATAAAGCTGCTAAAAGTCATTTTGACTTAAGCTGTAATATTTTTAAGTCAGTGACCATAATATTATTTTAGAATTCTCATATTTAGCATAAAACCTAAATTTAAATTCTTACACAGTGTACACTTAAATTTCCAGGGATTTTGAAGAACCTTTTGTAAAGCAAGTGCAAAATGACTAAACTGTTCACCTTTCTCTGTAGTTAGTAGGTCATGTAAATTTTTTTTCAGCTAAAACAGTTTGGGGAGTGTGGTTCCTTACTTTCTGCTTATCTTATTTAGTTGGAACATAAATTCTTACTTAAACTGGGCTGTTCAAAGAAGTTCATTGTTGCAGTGGGTTGCATTCCTGCAAGTGGTTCCATATTCTTTCAGAATTCAGATGCCTAATCTCTTTCTCTTTGGGGGCATTGATACTTTATTTGTTTCTGCTCCAGGTTTGGAGCTCTGGGGACAACTCACACCCTGAGGTGTGTCAAGCACAATTTAAGATTTTGTTTCTTCCTCCCCCCCCCCCCCTTAAGTTTTTAATGTCAAGTAGAAAATTATTTTTTAGAGAGGATCATTTTATACCATAGTTTTTCATTTGCCTATGTCTTTGTAGCTCTGCCAGGATTTAATGTTGTATTTTATGTTCAGTAAGTAGTTAATAGGTATTTGTTTAGTTGAATGGAGAAACTAGTTTCTGATATTAACACCATACTTAAAGCTTCACACACCAGTCAGTAGTAGCTAGCTAGCATTTATTAGGTGCCTCTTGTGTTTTATTTGTGTTGGCAAAGAATAGGATACTATGTCTATTAATTAGAGAATGGCTGAACAAGTACATGCAATGGACTACAATTGTGCTGGAGTTGACAGGGATGGTTTCAGAAAAACCTGGGAGAGCTTGTATGAATTGATTTAAAGTGAAGGGAGGGGGCAGCTGGGTAGCTCAGTGGATTGAGAGCCAGGCCTAGAGACAGGAGGTCCTGGGTTCAAATGTAACTTCAGTCATTTCCTAGCTGGGTGACTCTGGGCAAGTCACTTAATCCCCATTGCCTAGCCCTTACCACTCTTCTGCCTTTGAGCCAATACACAGTTTTGACTCTTAAGACGGAAGGGAAGGGTTTAAAAAATAAATAAATAAAGCGAAGGGAGCAGGGGGCAGCTGGGTGCCTCAGTGGATTGAGAGCCAGGCCTAGAGAAGGGAGGTCGTAGGTTAAAATCTGGCCTTGGACACTTCCTAGCTGTGTGACCCTGGGCAAGTCACTTGACCCCCCATTGCCCAGCCCTTGCCACTTTTCTGCCTTGGAACCAATACACAGTATTGACTCTAAGATGGAAGGTAAGGGCTTAAAAAATAAAAATAAAAAAATTAAATGAAGGGAGCAGAACTAGAAGAATAATTCATACAATATTATAAAGATTATCAGCTTTGAAAGGTTTAGAAACTCTAATACAATGACCAGTCCACAATTCCAAAAACTCATGATGAAGCATATTATCCATCTCCAAATAGAATATTGATAGACTCAGCTCACAGATTGAATCACTTCCTTTTGAAAGGAGGCATTTGTTTTATATGACTATACTTATTTGAAATGAATTTTTTTTTGGCCTTCTCAATGATTGGGGGAGGGGAAGGAGAGAGGGAGAGAATTTGGAACTGAAAATAAAATAAAATTGAATTTAAAAAAAAGATTGGAAGGAGCCAAAACATGAAAAGCTTTAAAAGCCAATCAGGATTTTATATTTAGTCCTGCAAGTAATAGGAAACTATTGGAGTTTATTGAAATGGTGTCTGTGATATAGGTAAACCTGCATTTTAGTGAAGGTTGGAGAGAATTGAGGCAAGGAGACCAACCAACAGGTCATTATTTTTTTTAACCCTGATTTTCTGACTTAGTTACAACTCTTCAGATAGAAGGTAAGAGCAAGCAAAAGGGGGCACACAGTTAGCAAGTGTCCACCTAACTGCTCCAAACCAACAGGCTATCGCAATAGTCCAAATGTGGGATGACGAGGGCCTGCATATTAGGGTGGCTGAGATGTTAGAAGAGAGGAGGCATAAATGAGAAATGGCAAGAAGGTAGAAATGACAGGACTTGACAATTAATTGGATAGAGGTGGGTGAGAGATAGAGAGATCGGCACCTAAGGAGAGTTTGGATAGCTTGGGAAGATGGTGCTGCCTTTGGCAGTAATAGGGAAGTTGGAAGAAGAGTGGAGTTTGGGGAAAAGATAATGAGTTCAATTTTGGACACATTGAGTTTAAATGTTTATAGAACATATAGTTGGAGACATCTAAAAGTCAGTTGGAGATTTGAGACTGGAGATCACTTGTTTATTTGGGTTTTTGCTTTGGGATTTTAGTTTTATAAGATTACTCATTTATAAAAATGAATGATATGGAAATATGTTTTGCTTGTTTGGAATTTTGACCTGCTATTCCCTGTTTTCTGTGCTAAATATTAGGTAAGGTGGATATATTATAGTGTATCTCTTCTTTTTTTTTTTTAAATTACATTCCATCTTAGAATCACTACTGTGTATTGGTTCCAAGGCAGAAGAGTGGTAAGGGCTAGGCAGTGGGGGTCAAATGACTTGCCCAGGGTCAAATAGCTAGGAAGTGTCTGAGACCAGATTTGAACCTAGGACCTCTCAATCTACTGAGCCACCCAACTACCCCCAACAGTGTGTTTCAATGTGATTTTTGCATTAAATTCCCTGTATCAGCATATTGAGTTAAAATAAAGGGTAGGAGCAGAATTTAATATGCTTCAGCTGAAGTTAAAAATGCAGAGGTAGCAGTCATGATCTCGGGCAAAGCAAAAGCAAAAATAGACCTAATAAAAGAGATCATCAGGAAAACTACATTATATTAAAAGATACCATAGAAAATGAATATCAAACATTTTTACAAGTTTCTCTGATAAAGCCCTCATTTCTCAAATATATACCAAGCATAGACTCAAGTCAAATTTATAACAGTAAGATCCATTCTGCAGTTGGTAAATAGTCAAAGGATATAAACAGGCACTTTTCAAAAGAAGAAATCAAAGCTATCTATAGTCATATGAAGAAAATGCTCTAAATCTCTATTGATTAGAGAAATGCAAATTAAAATAACTCTGAGGTACCATTTCACACTTTTCAGAAATGACAGATGCAGGAAGGGATGAGGGAAAAAGTAATACATCAGTGAACTGCTCATGGAGTAGCGAACTTGTCCAACTTTTCTGGAGAATATTTTGAAACTTGGCCTAGAAAGCTGTAAAACTGTGAATTACCCTTTGATCCAGTAGTATCACTACTAAAGCTGTATATCAGAGAGATCAAAGAAAAAGGAAGAGGACCTATATGTACAAAAATATGTATTGCGGCTCTTATTATGGTGGCAAAGAATTGGAAATTGAGGGAATATCCATCAAATGGGAAATGGACAAACAAGTTGTGGCATATGAATGTGATGGAGTATGTGCTACAAGAAATGACAGGAGAAGTGGTTTCAGAAAAACCTGGGAAGATCTATATGAACTGATGTAAAGGGAAGTAGAAGACCCCTGAGATATTGTGCACAGTAATAGCAGTGTTGTAATGATCAATGTGAAAGGCTTGGTTGCTACTCTAATCAGTATAATGATCCAAGACAATTCCATAGGACTCACAATGAAAAAATCCTTTCTATCTCCAGAGAGAGAATAGATGAACTTTGAATGCAAATCGAAGTGTAATCTTGCTTTCTTTTTCTTACTTAAAAAAAAAAAATACGGCTAATATGGAAATAAATTTTGCATGACTTAACATGCATGGTTGATATATTTGCTTGCCCTTTCATTGGGAGGGAGGGAAAGAATTTGGAACTAAAAATTTCAAAAGAAAAGAATGCTAAAAATAAGTAATAAATTGAAATGTTAAAAGAAATTCCCTCTTTCAAGCTGTTTAAGTGCTGTAGGCACCAAAGAGTTCCTAGACATCTCTGTCTCCTCTATTTATCCCACTTTTGCTTGTGGTGATTTTAGCCTTGGAAGTATTGACTGTCCCATTAAAGTGTTTATAGGCATCACATCCATTCTAGGCATCATATTCATTCTCTTTTGGTTCCAGAAACAGACTTCTGCGAAGTGGCAAAATCATCTCCTCACAGTCTTTATCACTATTATTATCACTTGACATTATTGAGTACTTAGGACTTGTGATATTCTTCCTTTCCCAGCAGTTGCTCCACTGGGGGCATTCTGATTTGTCAGAGGGCATTTTTTTTTTTTATCAGTTGACCATTGTTTGGGTTAAATGTGTATAATCAGTTACTAGATGAAATATTATTTACCAAAGGAATATTAATATATATGATTTACCTTGAATTCGATGGAGTAACATGTTTCCAAAATAATTATATGTAGATAAAAGTAAGATATTAGGCTTTTTTCCTTCTCTTTAAAATAACTTTTAAATGTCACATTGTGTTACCAGTCGTTAAGCTATTCCTTAATCAGAAAGTTGATTCACTGAGGTATTAAGAGCTTATAAAAGTTGTGGATTAATAAATAAAAAACGAACATCTGATTTCATAGACATACCCACCCATCTTTTTTTTTTTTAAACCCATACTGTCAATACTATGTATTGGTTCTAAGACAGAAGAACAGTAAGGGCTAGGGTTGAGTGATTCGCCAGGGTCACAGAGCTAGGAAATGTCTGAGGCCAGACCAGCATTTCTTTTTCCACCAAAAAAAATGCCTCTTTCATTGCTATTCTGATGCTATCACAACTTTTTTTTTTCTCTTAAAATCTTTACCTTCCATCTTATACTTAATGCTAAGTATAGGTTCTAAGACAGAAGAGTGACAAAGGCTGGGCAATTGGGGTTAAATAACTTGCCCAGGGTCACACAGGTAGGAAGTGTTTGAGGTCAGATATGAACTCAGGACCTCCTGACTCCAGGCCTGGCTCTCAATCCACTGAGCCACCAGTTGCCTCTATTACACCATTCTTTTACTCTGTACTAGTTTATTACCTTTAAAGACAGCTTAGCATAATGCCACTTCTATAAAAGAGTACTTCCTTCTTTACTAATTGAGATTCTGCCTCCTTTTATTTTCCTCCAAAATCTCCAGTGTTTTCCTAGTATTTTGAAATGCTAAATTTTATATTGAGAATTATAGATTTTACATGTTCTGTATTTTTACTTTTTTTCCTTGTGAATTTGTCAGAATATTTGGCTTATGCCACATGCAGGGCTATCTTATTGATGTTTCCTAAAAATAGCTACCTAAAATGTTTATTCTTTTTTTTTTTTTTAAACCCTTGTACTTCGGTGTATTGTCTCATAGGTGGAAGATTGGTAAGGGTGGGCAATGGGGGTCAAGTGACTTGCCCAGGGTCACACAGCTGGGAAGTGGCTGAGGCCGAGTTTGAACCTAGGACCTCCTGTCTCTAGGCCTGACTCTCACTCCACTGAGCTACCCAGCTGCCCCAAAAATGTTTATTCTTGCTAAAAACAATTTTACATTAGCCTGAGAAACAGTTAAATGACAAATAATTTTATATATGAATGAAGAACTAGGTTTCTTCTTCTCAAATAGGTGGTTTGCCCAAGCAGAGAAGATGAATGTTATGTAGCACTGAGACCAAGAGTCTAGTTTGGCAGAGCTTTAATGCTCTGCCTTAATTTGTAGCTTGGAAGGAGATTTGCTCTATGCAAATCTAATTTGATGATTGGATATTTACTGCTCCTATGTACCACTCACTTGAATGGAAGTGATAATTGAAAATTTTGCCTCTGGCTTTTGGCATGAGTCATTTTTTTAAAAGCAATCTCTAAAGATTTTAAGATCATGAAATCTTATAATACTTATAGTTCTTTCACCTGTTACTGAGATAGACAGTCAAGAATAATAAAATGAAAACACCAACAATAATAATAATAACTAGCATTTATACAGTGCCTTTTAAGGTTTACAGAGTACTTTACAAATATATCTAGTTTTATCTTCATGCAACCCTTCTGAAAGATGCTATTCTTATCCTCCTTTTATAAATAATGAAATTGAGGCAAATAGAAGACTTGTCCAGGATCACACATCTAATAAAAATATCTGAGGTCAAATTTTAATTGAGGTGTCTTTTATTTTTAAATCTTTTTTTCTTTATCTGTTGTACTACCTAGCTGCTTACATTATCCCTCAGTAGTATGTGTGGATTTGTTTTATTTTGAGGAGTAGATGTATTTTTTGTTGTGGATTCAATTATCTTCTTTTGATATTTTGTTATTTTTTTTTCAGCTCTATAAAATAATCCTTTGGCAGTTTGATTAGTATAGCACTGAATAAGTAAATTAAAATTATCTTCTTTATGTAAATGACTCCAACATCTTATGTAAACAGCCATGATCTCTTATCTGGCATTCTAATTCTGTATCATCAACCACCTGTTAAACATTCAAACTAGATGTTTCTTGAGCATCTTCGACACATGTCCAAAATGGAACACATTATCTTTCCCTCTAGGCTGATCCTTCCTTTTAACTTCCTTTTTTCTGTTGAAGGTATCAACATTTTTCTTATTATGTAGATTTATATATATATATTATATTATAATGTCAATTACATCATCCTTGACTTCCTGCTTTCCTTCACCCTACATCTCTAATTACTAAGTCTTCTCCATTTTACCCTTACAACATCCTTGGCATCTGTCCCTTTCTCTTTACCAAGGAAGACATCCTCTAGTTTAGGACTTTATCACCTCTAACCTGGACTATTGAAATAACTTCCTAAATGGACTCTGCCTAAAGCCTTTCTCTTTGCTGCTCCATCCCCCACATAGCTGCCTGCATGATATTCCTAAAGCACAGGACCATGTCACTCTCAGTAAGTTCCAGTGGCTCCCTATTGTCTCTAGGATCAAATGTAGACTATTCTGTTTGTCATTTATAGCCCTTCACAATCTGGTCCAAATCAACTTTTACTACACGTTAATTCTTTTCACACTTGTCTTATAGCTCAGCAAAAACTGCCTTTTTTGCTGTACCTCCTTCCCCTCTCTACTCCCTTTTCTCTAATTCATCACATTTTACCCTAGTCTTTTTCAAAGCTGACCTCAAGGACAATCTTGGGGCCTGGAGAGGAAGGTTTGAATTCAAGTCTAGTCTCAGACATATACCAGCTGTGTGACTATTATCTTCCTTTTGCTTCAGTTTCCTCAACTATAAAATAGGGACAATAACAAACACCTAACTTTGCAGAGTTGTTGTGAGGATCAAATGAGATAATATTTGTAAGGTGCTTACCACATGTTTTTGTATGTTGTTCAGTCATTTCAGTTAAGTCCTTGGAATGGTTTGCCATTTTCTTCTCTGACTTACTTTACAGATGAAGAAACTGAGGCAAATAGGGTTAAATGACTTGCCCAGGGTCGTACAGGTAGTGTCTGAGGCCATATTTGAGTTCAAGTCTTCCTGACTTGAGGCCAGCAGCTCTATTACCTTTGCCACATAGATGTCCCACTTAACACATAAAAGTGTTATATAAATGCTTATTCCCCTTCCCCCTTTCCCATCTTCCTCAGCTGCCTTTGTAGTATCTCTCTCTCCTCCATTACCTTCTTTGTATTTGCCTTGTACTTATGTGTATGTATGGTTTACTGTCATAGACTGTAAACTGCCCAAGAGCAGGGACTATTTTAATTTTTTGTCAATCAAATTTTATCCATCAGCACTTAAAATATCATACATTCTCATTGACTAGGGCCATATCACCTGTCAAGAAAATCTTCCTTGCAATTAGAATTGTCCAAAAGTAGAATGGGCTGCCATAAGAGATATGTTCCTCTTGCTTGGAAACCTTTAAGCAGAGGCTAGATTATCATTTATTGAGTATGTCACTGTGGGATTCATGTATGCATTGGACTAAGATGGATGCTGAGGTCCTTTCCAATTCTCAAATTGTTATATGAATTTAAATTTTTATTGCCAGAATTGTGATTTCATTGGTTTAGGGAACTTCCTGTAAGGAAACTCCCTCTATCAACGCATGAGAGGCACTGTGAAGTTAAATGGTTTGCCCAGGGTCACCCAGTCAGTATATGTTGGAGGATAAACTTGTTATGTTGGAAGATAAATTTGGTTCCAGATGTTGAGGTAGGAAACCCTATTATTATTGTTCCATACCGCTTCATTTGGAAATATGGATGTGAAAAGGGAAACACCCTAATAATATGGATATTATTAATTCCAATTTAAAAATACTAGTCAGTTTAATTAATTAGCATGTTGTACATGTGTTTCTAGTGGCTTGTGGGTAAGAAGAGTTTCAGAGACTGGAGCAGACAAGAGGTTGTGCTTGGGCTGCCTTCTGCATTTGGAGGAAAAAAAAGACATAGCAGATACTTCTCTAACTTGTGACTTCAGAGAAGATGATTAAATATGAATGAATCCTTGCCAAGAGATAAGATATTATAATAATAGAATCATTACCTCACTGTGTTTAGTTACTTTCTCAAGCATCACATAAAAAGCAAATCTTAGACAACATTCTTCTCCATTAAATTAGATTTCTCTTGTCTTTTTAGGTCAGAGCTTCTTAATCTTTTTAAAAATCATAGACCCCTTTGGGGTAGTCTGGTGAAACCTATAGACTCTTCAGAATAATTTTTTAAAATGCATACAATAAAATATGTAGGAATTCAAAGGAAACTGGTGACGTTGAAATAAAGTTATCAAAATATTTTTAAAAATCCATAGACCCTTGGCCAAGAATCTCCTGTATTCTAGGGATACCTTAAATCCTACTCTGAAGATTGAATAACATTCATATAATATTTATAGGATTTTAGAATTTGAAGAAAACTCAGAAAGAATCTAGTCTTCTTAGAAGATTTACAGATGAAGAAACAGCCCTGAAAGGGTAATGTGATTTTCAAAGTTACACAGCTACATATTAGGTGGCAGAGTCAAGGGTAGAGGCCAGTTTTCCTGATTCTTGCCTAGTCCAGGACCCTTTCTGCCAGGCTGCTGCCTTTTACTTGGTGCCAAAATGATAAGAGCAGCTAGACTGAATTCAGTGTATACACTCAGACTTTCAATGATATAAACTCTTATTTTCACCTTTTTATATTTAGAAAATAAAGTAACATCCTCATTTTGCAGACTAGGAGAATGTGTTGTAGTGAGACTACATAATGAATGTGGTTCAGTGATTTGTTAAGGTGACAGGTGAGCAGAATAAATGCCATGTTTGTTGATGCTAGGAAATACTGAGCTTGTTAGAAAATCTCATCTTTGTCAAGTGGTGGGACTTGTCTTCACTGAGAGCAAAGTCAGCTCTGGAGAAGCTAGAGTCATGCTAACTGTTCCTACAGATTGCTTGTGGGCCTCTGCCTTTTGATTTGTTGGGCTTGTGCTGGAAACTCTAAATAGATGCTAAAAGAAATTTTGCTTTTTAGCTAATGACAGGCTTCCTTAAGAGGACTGAAATCCCAGAAAGCAAATTAAGTTGTGAAAAACACAATTAGAGTTTTTCTTTTCCTTTTCATTGTCATAATTTGTAATTTCCATTGTAATTATATTGGGAAGCTTCAGATCTAGCTAAAACATTTTATGTTTTATTAAAGATATTCTAAAAATTAACTTTTTTACACATTTTTTACAAGTTCAATTTGCCCTTAGTTGAGTTTTCTTACATGTGCTTCTTAATATGAAGCTGTTTTGCTTCATAAAGTGCTTATTTTTAAAATTCATTTCTCTAGCATTTTAGGCCAAATGATTTCAGAAGCCCAATTGAAATGATCCTTTTGCCTACAAATTACTGATTTGATTTTTCTGTATTGCTATGCTTCTAAGCATTGACACAAAAATAGTAAACTCAGATTTATAACTTGGTTAAAATACAAGCATCTTAAATTAAGCTTTACCATGACTTTTAAAAATTCATTTTTATTATTTTGTTATATATTTACCAGTTATACATAACTTTTTTTAACTGTCATCTTAAAAAAAATTTGAGTTCCAAATTCTCTCCCTTTCTTCTGATCTTCCCCCTCTTTGAGAAGGCAAGTACTTTGATTTTGATTAGATATGTGGTCATGCCAAATATATTTTTATATTAGCCATATTGCAAAAGAAAACATAAAATAAAACAATAAAAAGAAGGTTAAAATATGCTTTGGTCTACATTTAGGGTTCATCAGTTTTCTTTCTGGAAGCGGATAACATTTTTCATCATGGGTCCTTTGGAATTGTCTTGGATTGTTGTTTTGATCACAGTGACTAAGACTCACATTTACTCTGACTTTTAAGAACATTTTGAATTCCTTAGGACTAACAATAGAATCTTAGTTCTCACTTAGTGCTGACTTGCAAACCTGATAATCCTAGGAAGGGAAAAAAACCAAAAACCTTGCTAGTGTCACCCCCTTTTTTAGCAAAGATATAATACCTCAAAGCTATGATGAGGTCTTGTGTTGCTATTGTGACTTTTTCAAAATATACTATTTGCTCAATAAACATAAACCAAAATTGTAAATAGAGGAGTGAAGGAATACCTGAAATATGAAAGGGTTAGAAATTCAGAAATTACAGTCTAGGATTTGAGAGTCCTTGAAGACAAAGATGACATCTTTTCTCATTTTACATTCTCCTTAATTTTTGAATTCTACCATATCTTCTAAGTCTCTAGGGGAAACTAAGTAAGAAAGGGAGTATAAGATCTAATTCTGACCTGGCATACAGAGCACTAAGTTGAATAGTTGCTTTTGGTTTCTTTTCTGCTTACCTGCTATCTAGATTGACAGTGTAGATGATGCTACTTTCAGATAAGGAGTGAAAGTTTTCTTCATGTCTTAGGCCAATCGGGCACAGATTCAGGTTTAGGTATAGACCCGTTTTCCTTCCTTCTGGAGTACAGAGTATGTAACTTGGAAACAGAACTACTTAGATGTTCTGTTTTATGACTTCACTATCATGATCTCACAGCCAGCTGGAGAAGCTGCTCGGTTTGCCCAGGCTTCTGGCAAGATGTACTACTGAGGCGAGGCCTGACCCAGTTCTGGGGACAACATGAGGTACCTGGTCTTCTCCCATCACCAGACTCAGTTGATCTTTCTGCAACCTCCATAGATAAGAGTACAATAATTGTTTGAGGTCAGACCCACCATATTCTCCTTAGAAGGAACATATTTTACTAAGGAAGTGCTTGTTTTCTAAATGACCTCTTGGAGAATGAAGGAATTGATTTTGACTTTATAGTAAATCAGCAAAAATGTTATTGTGTTATTTTGGGCGTTTGGATAGATAGCAGCCCTAACCACTAATTCTATTCCTATTTCCCATCAATTTACTACCAACCTGTAAAGAAATTTAATATTTTATCTAAAATATGGATTGCTCTTTTCAGAATTAGATGGTAGCTAGAACTTTGGGTAAATCCCCTTTGGATGATTTGCAAGATGACTTGAACAAAAGGGGCAAAGGGTGAACAAACATATGAGTGGATTGTGATCGCATTGTTAGAGGGATTGCTTGCTCATGTCAGTGAAATGATAGATATGTAATGGCAGCATATTAGCAAGAAAATTCCTATTATTATGATAACAAAAGAGTAGAACTGGTCATCAGTGGAAAGAATTTTTGAGGCCCAGAGGCTCAAATTAAAAAATACCTCATTAAAAATTTATCACTTATTTTAAAATCTATTGCTTGGTTTAGTGTATGCATTTAATTGGAATCTAAAAGATGGAATTCATATTTATTAGTATCCAGTACTCTGGACTCACTAAAGGATATTTACAAATATCCTTTACAAACACCCTACAAATTTGGGGACTAAACTGCCACGGAGTTGTCTCTGGAAGCTTGGAGTAGGAAAATGTATGGTAGTTGGCATAGGGTAATGATGACAGTTAAAAGGTGACCTCATGAGGACTAGCTGAAGTAAGTCTGATTTTTGGTCACATTTTACATTGACTTAGTTCTGAGAGAGCTGTATTCTTGAATGACGATACTATTGATAACTTTGTTATTTATTTTTTGAAGTGTATTTTCAGCTTCTGTTGCATTACAGACCTTTCCTCTTTTCCCTAATTGTTAATACTTTCCCTCCCCTTCAAATTTATTTTGTATATGTTTTGCATCTAATTATCTATTTACATGTTTTATTCTCCTATAAGGCTGTGAGCTCTGAAGGATATGGCAGAGAAAAAAATCTCAGACCCAAATTAAAATTCTCACATGACAATTAGTCCTAGGGCAGGTACTTGACAGAATGATGATGTCTGTACCAATCTTTTATATCCTGAAAACTTGAAACAATTTTGATATATTATTTGTTTCCTAAATTACATTAAATTATATCTTTGAGCTACTAATTATATTTGATGCGGTTCTCTCACCTGTCTTTTGGCAGTTTTGGAACATGCTTAGTTCTAGGCCTGATATTTTCCAAGAAAATAGATTTTTCCTTTATTTTCATTATTCTGAATGCTACAGCCTTTTTAATTAGAGATGCTTATAGGTAAGGTCTCAAAGGAACTATACTAGTTCAATTATTTTAGTTAGAGTTGAAGTTTTATTTTCAGCTTTTATGGAAATTATGATAAACTTTCTAATCTTGGAACTCAGAAGCATGAGGACTGAAATATCCTTATTGTAAAATTTTGAACAAACGATGTCTGATGGAATCAAGTTGAACAAATGATGAGAACACATTCTTGGAGGTAGTTAAGTGGTTCTTAATTCTATTAAGAATTTTCAATTTAAAATATGGTCTCCATATTTTGTCTTTTTTTCCTCTGTGGCATTATGGGAGCTTCAGTACTATCCTAACATAATGAAAGGCGAACTAAACTCTGATTTTACTTAAGGTGGTGATAGTGCATTTATCTGGTTTAGGTCGCTGGGTGAAATTCAATTCAGCATGCATTTTTAAAGAGCATATTATAATCTGGACAAATTAAGGGTAGTGCTAGAGTGGCTCCTGAGCAGAGATTTTAAGGGATGCTAGGTGGGCCTGAGGAGGAGAGGTAATCAGGGGGTGTATTCCAGTCTCAGCAAAGGTATGGAGATAGGAGTTGGCATTTTTGCCAGTCTGGCTGACCATTTCAGGGGAATAAAGTGAAATAAGTCCATTAATGTAGTTTAAGGACATAATGACATGCTAATTTTCCTCTTGTCCAACAAGACTCTTAATTTGTTTTGTTTTGTTTTGCTTTTTAAACCCTTACCTTCCATCTTAGAATCAATACTGTGTATTGATTCCAAGGCAGAAGAGCAGTAAGGGCTAAGCAATGTGGGTTAAGTGACTTGCCCAGGGTCACAGTAAGGAAGTGCCTGAGGCCAGATTTGAACCTAGGACCTCCTGTCTCTAGACCTCACTCTCCTTCCACTGAGCCACCCGACTTTCCCTGTTAATTTCTTTCTTTTTATTGGCCTCTGGGTAAAAAAACTGCTGAATCTTTTTTCTTTTAATCAGTATTTGTAGGAATGATTGGGAAAGAGAATTTGATGGGGAAAGGGAAGTATTTAATATTCTTTTTATATGGGAGAAGAGTTCTTACAGAAAAAGAAAATGGTTGAAATACAGCATGCTGAGAAGAATTCCAGTTTCCAGAATCCTCCCTTTTTCCAGTTTTGGTTCTCGTAAAGGGAGTAAATTAATTTTAGGTTATCCTGTATGAATCTCCTTAGTTTGGAGAGAATGAAAAATATTTGGTTAGATAGAGAAAGAAAATACCATTTTCCTTTTAGAAAAAACTCTTCTGTCCATGAAAAGAAATCATTCCTCTTTTCACTCTTTTCAGTAATGGTCAAATCCCAGTTGAATCTCAGACAATAAATCTAGTTCAGATCTCTTGCCTGTCTTTTAGGCTTGGTTTTTTTTTTAACCTCTTAAAATAAACCTGTGTGCCACAAGGACATTTGTTTGTCCCATCTTTAATGTTTAGCAATCAAGCTTCCTGTCCTCAAAAGGAAATAGGAAAAAACAGAAAGGGATTATACAGTTGTGATGTAGATTCATGTATATCTTGGTGAAAATCTATGACTCTGGAAGAGAATAGGGTTGATGACTTTGAGCAACTCTGCCTCATTTAAATCCAATTTATTCATGAGTCTCTAGACATTACCCTGTGATGTCACGGGTCCTTTTAAAAAACAAAGAACAACAACCATTCAGCCTAACTTGTCTTCTTCTTCTGCAGAAACTCAGTTCTGGATCTAGGTCCTGCTTTTTACAAAGAAAATTCCTCTTTTGCTTTGAGAAGATAAACATTTTAAGCAAAAGAAGTGATAATATTTACTTGCTTAGAACTGATGAGTCTCTTTACAGATCTAAAGACAGTAATCACACCTTTTAATGGAGACATTACTGACTCCTTTGTCTCTTGGGACAATGGGACCTTCCCAGCTGACTTGGAGCTAAAACTTTCTATTTCTGTTCACTCTACAATTAGAAAGTAAGCTTATTGAGAACCGAGTCTGTCTTATCTTTCTCTTCTTACTTAGCATGCTGATTGCATATAGTAAGAAACACTTTATTCATTCATTTTTTAAATTAACATTCAACCATTTCAATTAGATTGTCAGGTTTATTGGCATATAATTGGGCAAAATAATTCCTGATAATTGCTTTAATCTCTTCATTAGCAGTGAATTCGCCCTTTTCATTTTTGATGCCTATAATTTGCTTTTCTTTATTTTTAAAAAATCAAATTAACCAATGGTTTATCTATCCACCCAATAAAACCAACTCCTGTTTTATTTATTAATGCAGTAGTTTTCTTATTTTGTTTTATTAACCTCTTCTTTGATTTTTAAGATTTCCAATTTGGTGTTTAATTGGGGATTTTTAATTTGTTCTTTTTCTAGTTTTTTTTAAAGAAGTTATTTGCCTAATTAATTGATATGCTCTTTCTCTATTTTATTGATGTAAATGTTTAGAGATATAAAATTTCCCCTATATGCTACTTTGATTGCATCCCATAAATTTTGGTATGCTATCTCCTTGTTATTCTCTTTAATGACATTTTTGTTTCTAAGATTTATACTTTGACCCATTCTTTAGGATTAGATTATTTAATTTCCAATTAAATTTAATCTATGTTTCTATGGCTTTTTATTGAATATAATTTTAATTGCATTATGATATGGAAAGGATGCATTTAATCTCTCTGCTTTTCTGTATTTGGTTGTGAGATATTTATGCGCTAATCCATGGTCAGTTTTTGTGTAGGTGTTATGTATTGCTGAGAAAAAGGTATATTCTTTTCTATTCCCATTCAGTTTTCTCCAGAGGTCATTCATATTTACTTTTCTAAAATTCTATTCACCTCCTTAACTTTTTTGTTTATTTTATGGTTAGATTTTTCTGGTTCTGAGAGGGAAAAATTGAGGTCCCCCGCTAGTATACTTTTAACTATCTGTATCCTCCTGTAAACTCATTTTAACTTTTCCTTAAGAATTTGGATGCCTTATCATTTGGTACATATATGTATAGTGTCAATATTGCTTCATTAGATATGGTACCTTTTAGCAAGATGTAGTTTTCTTTCTTATCTCTTTAAGTTAGGTCAAATTTTGCTTTTGCTTTTTCTGAGGTCATGATTGGTACTTCTATTTTTTTTACTTCAGTCGATGTGTAATAGATTTTCCTATGGCCTCTATAACCTTTACTTTTTGTGCATCTCTCTGCTTCAAGTGTGTTTCTTTCAAGTTGTTTTTTACAACATATTGTGTGATTCTGTTTTTTAATCTACTCTACTGTCTGCTTCCATTTAATGAGTGAGTTTATCCCATTCACATTCATAGTTATGGTTACTAACTATATAGTTTTCTCCATTTCTTTCTCCCCCATTTATCTTTTTTTTCTCTATTTCTCTGTCTCTCCTTAAAAATTATTGTTTCTTATCATAGCCTCCCCTATTCTGCTCTCCCTTCTGACAGTCTCATCACTTTCTCTCATCTCTCTTTGCTCTTAATTCCTTGTAGGGTAGGATAGATTTCTATGCCCAGCTAAGTGTCTTTGTTATTTCCTCCTTGAGTCCATTCCAACAAGAGGTTCAAATGTTGCCTGCCATTCTCCCATTTTCCTCTCCACTGTAAAAGTTCTTTCCATGCCTCTTTTATATGAAAGAACTTGCCTCATTTTCCCTCTTTTCTCTCCTTTCTGCCAGCATATCCCTATTTTTCAGTCCCTAATTTTTTTTTTGGTATATCATCCCATAATAGTCAACTCATACCCATACTTTCTTTCTATATATATTCCTTCTAACTACCCTAATAATGATAAAATTCTTAGTGTTTACAAGTATCTTTTCATGTAGGAATATAAATAGTTTAAATTTATTGAATCCTTTATGATTTCTCTTTCCTATTCAACTTTTTAAGCTTCTTATAAGTTTTGTATTTGAAAGTAAAATGTCTCTTCAGCTCTGGTCTTTTCATCAGGAATGTTTAGAAATCCTTAATTTCATTAAATACCTAATTTTTTTCTTCTTGAAGCATTACATTCAGTTTTGCTGGGTAGGTGCTTCCTGGTTGCAGTCCTATTATCCTTTGCCCTCTGGAATATCATAGTCCAAACCCTCCAGTCCTTTATTATAAAAGCTGCTAAATCCTATGTTGTCCTGACTGTGGCTCCATGATATTTGAATTGTTTCTTTCTGGCTACTTACACTCTTTTCTCCTTAACCTGGGAGCCCTGGAATTGGGTTGTAATATTTCTGGGAGTTTTCATTTTTGGGATCTCTCTTAGTAGGTAAATAATAAATTCTTTTGGTTTTTATTTTACAAAGTAGTTTTTCTTGGTAATTTCTTGAAATATGATGTCTAGGCTTTTTTCTGGTCATAGCTTTTGTATAGCTAGTTGTATTGAGGGGGGTACTGTCCCAAATGTCAGGGTTTTTTTTTTGTGTGTGTGCTGTAAATTTTCAGTTCTTCAAAGGTAGATTTAAGATTTAAGGAGTGCTTTGGTCACTGCTCTCTTGGGCTGTACTCTAGTCTCTGAGTAACCACAAGTATTCTTTTCAGCCAAGGAATTATGGCCAAGGTAGCCTTTCCCTTGTGCCTTCAAGCTCTAGTCTGCTAGTGTTCCTCCTCACTGGATCCCTGTATAGACAGTGTGTAACAGAATCCTGCTCTTAGAGTCAGCAAAGTATCTCTTTGTAATCCCTTGAGCAGTTGCCCCCTTACTGTCTGTAGACTTAAGAGATTTAGAAGCCACACTTGCTGATTTAGTCGCACCAATGCTTGTGCTTGCTTGCCTTGTGCTGCCATGCAGGACTGTGCTCCACTTTCACCCAACTGAAACATACTTTTCCTGTTGATCTAAGTGTTCTTGGGATAGAAGATTGTTTCATCTCATACTTTTGTTGGTTCTTCTACTCCAGAATTCATTTTGTGGTGTTATTTTAAAGTTATTTGGAGAGAACTCAGATGAATCCCTGCCTTTATTCCTCTACCTTGATTGTCCCTCCATTTTTTAATATGAATATTTCCCTGGTGTCTATGCCTTGAATGTATTTATGAGGAAGAAGCAATTGCAGGGAGTGAGGAGGTGGTAGAATCTATTGTTTTTATTGTGGATTAAAGGAAGTTTATGGAAAGGTTGTTTATTCCCTCAACATCTTACAGTTGTTTCTAGTTTGAAAAATGTACTGACTAAAGTTGTACTTTGGCACAGGATACTTAGAATACTTAGATACTGTGGGTGCTGTAAAGAAGGTGGGATTATAAAGTAATGAGGTAGACTTTTCCTTTTTTAAAAATAAATTTTTATTGATCTTTTGTTTTTTATTTTGCCAGAACTTCTGTCCCTCTCTATTTCCCATCCCATAGAGCAGCATTGGTGATGTATTGGCATCTATGCCAATCTGGCCAGAGGGAGCTGCTCTGTTCCCCCTCTTCCCAGCACCCAAGGGCATTTTTGCATGCGCTGCCCCTCTGTCCATCTCCTCAATGCAAGCACTTCTTCCCTCCACTCTCTTGGGTAATGGGATGAGGGGCTTACAGACAGCTTGAATTTGCACTCTGGGCACTTGAACTTGAAAACCTTCGCCAATGCTGCCATAGAGTCATCCCTTATAACAAATAATATTTTGTCATAGATTTTTCTTTTTTCTTTTTTTTAATTTCTTTTTATTTTTTAGAAAAATTTTACATGGTTACATGATTCATGTTCTTACTTTCCCCTTCACTCCCCCTTAACACCCCCTCCCATAGCTGATACGCATTTCCACTGGTTTTAACATGTGTCATCAATCAAGACCTATTTCCATATTATTGGTAGTTAAATTGGTGTGGTCGTTTTGATTCTACCTCCCCAATCATGTCCGCATCAACCCATGTGTTCAAAGCAGTTGTTTTTCTTCTATGTTTTCACTCCTGTAGTTCTTCTTCTGAATGTGGGTAGCGTTCTTTTCCATAGATCCCTCAGAATTGTCCTGGGTTATTGCATTACTGCTAGCACAGAAGTCCATTACATTAGATTTTACCACAGTGTATCTGTCTCTGAGTACAATGTTCTTCTGGCTCTGCTCCTTTCACTGCATCAATTCCTGGAGGTCTTTCCAGTTTACATGGAATTCCTCCAGTTTATTATTCCTTTGAGCTCAATAGTATTCCATCACCAGCAGACACCACAATTTATTCAGCTATTCCCCAATTGGAGGTCATACCCTCGCTTTCCAGTTTTTTGCCACCACAAAAAGCGTGGCTATAAATATTCTTGTACAAGTCTTTTCCCCTATTATCTCTTTGGGGTATAAACCCAAGAATGGTATGGATTGAAGGGCAGGCAGCCTTTTATTGCTCTTTGGGCATAGTTCCAAATTGCTATCCAGAATGGTTGGATCAGTTTACAACTCCACCAACAATGCATTAATGTCCCAATTTTGCCATATCCCCTCCAACATTTATTACTCTACCCTATCATTTTAGCCAATCTGCTAGGTATGAGGTGGTACCTCAGAGTTGTTTTGATTTGCATTTCTCTAATTATTAGAGATTTAGAACACTTTTTCATGTGCGTATTGATAGTTTTTATTTCTTTATCTGAAAATTGCCAATTCATGTCCCTTGCCCATTTATAAATTGAGGAATGGCTTGATTTTTTGTACAATTGATTTAGCTCCTTGTATATTTGAGTAATTAGACCTCTGTCAGAGTTTTTTGTTATAAAGATTTTTTTTCCCAGTTTGTTGTTTCCCTTCTGATTTTGGTTGCATTGTTTTTATTTGTACAAAAACTTTTTAATTTAATATAATCAAAATTATTTATTTTACATTTTGTAATTTTTTCTAACTCTTGCATGGTTTTCAAATCTTTCCTTTCCCAGAGATCTGACAAGTATACTATTCTGTGTTCACTTAATTTACTTATAGTTTCCTTCTTTATATTCAAGTCATTCACCCATTTTGAATTTATCTTGGTGTAGGGTGTGAGATGCTGATCTAAACCTAATCTCTCCCATATTGTTTTCCAATTTTCCCAGTAGTTTTTGTCAAATAGTGGAGTTTTGTCCCAAAAGCTGGGCTCTTTTGGTTTATCATAGACTATCTTGCTGACGTCACTTACCCCAAGTCTATTCCACTCATCCTCCCTTCTGTCTCTTAGCCAGTACCTATTGTTTTGATGACCACTGCTTCATAATAGACTTTTAAAAAGTGACAGAGGGAAAGGAAGAAGAAGAACTTATATATCCTAATAACTGTTACCTTGGGAGGTTATATATGCATTCCAGTAATGTTACCAGGTCCTTAAGTGTTTCTGGAATACCTTTTTTTTTGGAAATTGTGTTCAGAGACTTGAGTGCCCTGAATAGTAACAGATTTTTGTTTTCTTGATTTGGTTTGGGGGTTTAAGGTCACTGGGAGCAAAGCCTAATATGACTAACTTATAAAATATTCTAAACGCAATTCTAAGAAAGAGTTCCAAAATTATTTTGCTAAGATTCCCCCTCCCTCCACTACTGTTTAAAATTGGTTTGTTTAGATGTGGCATTCCTTACCTTAAAATGTCATGCAAAGATGTTTCTTAGTCATTGCAGCTCCTGAGAAGCTTTCATTTCATTTAAGCCAGTTTGATAAGCTATTTGTTAATAATAATGTGAAGCAGAAAATGAAATTGGGAGCTAAAAATCATTGATATTTATTGTTTGTGTTTTTGTTGGGAAAGACTAAATTTTATTCTTGCATTAAATATGTCAAAGTTCCTTGTTTTAAATTCTTTTGTTCTAAATCTGGTGTCATTAGAGAGCCAGAAGAATATGCATTGGAAAAGCTGAAGCTTGTAGTGTTCTTTTACCCTTAAAACTTTGTAAGTCATAGACTAAAACCTTCACGTGAGAGGGCAGCTGGGTGGTTCAGTGAATTGAGTGAAGCTTAGAGACAGGAGGTCCTGGGTTCAAATGTGACCTCAGACACTTTCTAGCTATGTGACCCTGGGCAAGTCACTTAACCCCATTGCCTAGCCCTTACCACTTTTCTGTCTTATTGGTTCTATGGTGGAAGGTAAGAGTTAAAAAAAACAAACAACTTTACATGGGAATTTTTGTGTGACTGTAAGTTTGGTCCCTAAGACATTGGTGGGTGGGTGGGGACCTTAGGCATTAGTTGGTTCGCACATTTTATTTTTTTTTTTTGAAAAATTTATTTAATTGATTAATTTAGAATATTTTTTCCATGGTTATAAGACTCGTGTCCCCCACCCCACCCCTGTAGTCAATGAGCATTTCCACTGGTTTCTTCATGTGTCATCAATCAAGACCTATTTCCATATTTGATAGTTGTACTAGGGTAGTCGTTTAGAGTCTACATCCCCAATCATGTCCACATCAACCCATGTGTTCAAGCAATTGTTTTTCTTCTGTGTTTCCACTCCTGCAGTTCTTTCTCTGAATGTGGGTAGCATCTTTTCCATAAATCCCTCAGTTGTCCTGGGTCATTGCACTGCTGCTAGTACAGAAGTCCATTACATTCAATTTTACCACAGTGTATCTGTCTCTGTGTATAAGGTTCTCCTGGTTTTGCTCCTTTCACTCTGCATCAGTTCCTGGAGATCATTCCAGTTCACATGGAATTCCTCCAGTTCATTATTCCTTTGAGCACAATAGTATTCTATCACCAGCAGATACCATAATTTGTTCAGCCATTCCTCAATTGAAGGGCATCCCTTCATTTTCCATTTTTTTTGCCACCACAAAGAGTGCAGCTATAAATATTTTTATATAAGTCTTTCCCCCATTATCTCTTTGGGGTATAAACCCAGCAGTGGTATGGCTGGATCAAAGAGCAGGCAATCTTTTAGCACCCTTTGGGCATAGCTCCAAATTGCCATCCAGAATGGTTGGATCAATTCACAACTCCACCAGCAATGCATTAATGTCCCAATTTTGCCATATCCCCTCCAATATTTATTATTTTCCTTTGCTTTCATGTTATCCAATCTGCTAGGTGTGAGGTGGTACCTCAGAGTTGTTTTGATTTGCTTAGCACATTTTAGGTAGAGTAATGATTTTAAAAGTTCTGTCTATAGAATTCTTGAATAAGTGGATACTTCCTCACTGTGTGACCTTGGGCAAGTCACTTAACCCCAGTTGTTACTGCCCTTCTAATTGGGACCAATATTAAATATTGATTCTAAGACAAAAGGTAAAGTATTTAGTTTAGTTTAGTTTTAACCCTTACCTTCTGTCTTAGTCTCAATACACTGTGTTGAGACTATTGGTTTCAAGGCAGAAGAGTGGTAAGGTCTAGGCAATGGAGGTTAAGTGACTTAACCAGGGTCATATAGCTAGGAAGTCTGAGGTCAGATTTGAACCTAGGACCTCCTTTCTCTAGGCCTGGTTCTCAGTCCACTGAGCTACCTAGCTGTACCGTGGTTTTTTAATTTTTTTAAGATTCCATTGGAACCCTATTCCTCCTTGTCCCTACAATCCTTTTTTGGGGGAACAATCAAATCTTAGGTGGGCTAGGGTAAGGATTAAGCCAAAGAAAAAATGGGATCAGTGTGACAGATGTAATCTCTTCTTTTTCACTCTGCCTAATTTGAAAGATTATTAGCCTTTTACACTGGAATTGAGATACATGGTGTCATCTTCTCTATGCTGGTAGTAGTAGCATAGTAACCCTGCAAAATATACCCAAGCTGTGATTGTTGAACTTATTAACAGTAAATGTCATTTGGTAAACAAATCTTGATTCTGTTCCATGTTTTCTAGCAACCTCAATGTAGACAACTAATGTAGCTCATCTTTAATTTTGCACCAATTCAAGAGCTGTATTGATGGTTCTGGACAATAATGGTCCTCCATAGACCATGTTTTGAAAAACCACTGAGTTAGAATTTTGGGGCAAAGGTTATAAGTAAATTTCTAATACAGTTACAGGTTCTACCTCTAGCTGATGGAAGAGAGGACAAAATAAGAAAGAATGAATGGTTCACTAAATACCAATATCCACTGTCTATAGGAATAGAGGGAATTTTAGTCATTTTAATGTAGAACTGACTCTTTATGACTTAATCAGAGAGATTCAAGATTTTAAGCATATCAGAGAAGGTATTATCAATGCCAGGGGCATTTAATCTTGTTTTGTGGACCTTACTGGTAATCTGGTGAAGCCTAAATATCCTTTCTAAGGACAATTTTTTTGTATGTGTAAAATAAAATACATAGGCTTGCAAAAGCTATTGAAATACAGCAATCAAAATATATATTTAAAAAGTTTATAGATTCCAGGTTAAGAACCTCTGGTATGGGCAATATATTATAAGCATCATTATTATCATTATTATTTTTTGTTTTACCCTTACCTTCTGTCTTAGAACCAATACTGTGTATTGATTCTAAGGCAGAAGAGTGGTAAGGGCTAAGCAATGGGGATTAATTGACTTGCCCCAGGGTCATACCTGGAAAGTGTCTGAGGCCAGATTTGAATCTAGGACCTCCCATCTCTAGGCCTGGTCTCAATCCACTGAGCTACCTAGCTGCCCCCTATCATTATTTTTTTGAGACTGGATTTTCCCTAGCTTGCTTATTAGACTGGCTTTACAGAGGCCAAAAGTTTTTCTTAAAGTCAGTCACTGTGTTGATTTTTAAAAAAACAATCACATTCTTTTCTAAATGCCACAGACTTGGAATTCTAAAGCAACTCTTTGCCCCTGTGTTAAATTAACTTCTTTTACCTTATTTTGGGAAATGGATAACTGTCTAAGCAAATTGAGAATATGATAATTGCTGTACTTTCTCTGTGACTTTTCATGAATGCTATAAATATGCTTTTATGTTTTCTCTCTGCAGGTTTAACTTAAAGACTGACTTCAGCATAGGAGTGCCTACATTTGTATCAATGGTTGGGAAAAGAGAGTGACCAGAAGCAAAGGGGAAAAAACATCTTGATGTAATAAGGAAGATGAGTATGCTAAAACCAAGTGGGCTTAAGGCCCCTACTAAGATCAATAAGCCTGGATCTTCAGCCTTGAAGACACCGGCTGCTGGTATTTTTACGTTTTCATTACATAAAATCAATATAGTTGGAAGATACTAATACTGTTTCTTTTAAGGCTTCAATTTATATTCCCTAGTTTTTAAAAAATATTTTGATATATTGACTTTTAGAGCGTGAGATCTCCTCCATAATTTCAGACTTGACTCTTTTGAAATGTTTATATTTGTGGGTCAATTTGGTTGCATTTTAGTACAGTGTAATAATTGCTAATATTCATGTAGTGCTTACCAGATGCTGTGCTAAGCACTTTAAATATTTTATCACAGCAACCCTGGGAGATAGGTGCTATTATTACTACTATTTAATAAATGCGGAAACTGAGATAAACAGAAATTAATGATTTATCTAAATCTAAATTTGAACTCAGATCTTCCTAATTCTAAGCACTGTGCCACCTCATTGCTCTATAGATATTATCCCTGTGGAGATGATAAATCCTAAATTTGTGTCTTAACCCTATCTTCTTTTTTTATTGTTTAAATAGCTTCTCTTGGATACTCCATAGACATATTATTTTTCAGCCTAGATCTCTCTATCTCTTTTAAGGGTACCATCATTTTTCCTGTCAGGCATGTCCATAATTTGAAAGTCATGCTTGACTTATCATAACTGTTGCTTAGCATACTGTGTAAATGGAATTAGCTCACCCTTATTCATTCTTTATACTTTAGCTACCAGGAATATGTCACCCCATCCAACTTAGAATTAAGTGGGGAGAGGGGAGGTCTATGACCCACATGTGCCAGTAAGTGACAAATCAAACACTAGTGATTGCCCCCTGGGCAGTCCAGAACAGGGTTGAGGCTGCCATTTGTCCACATAGAACTGGAAGGTGGATGCAGGAAGTGACAAAATGAACTATCTTTTAAATATGATGGTAACTTCCTGTGAGAGGGATTTTGCCTTTTGAACCTGGCCTTGAAGGAGCTCAGGTGAGACCTCAGACTACTTTCTTTTGAATTGTCATGTGAGTAAGTTAGGCTGACTCTCTTTCCTTTTCCTTGGCGTTTCTGGAGGCTCCAGCCTCAGAAGAGGCCTCTCTTCTTAAAGGAGGCCTCATGGCTAGAAGCCTTGTTTAATTAACCTCTGTGTCCCCTTTGTTGGACTTCTGAAGCCCTTCTTGGTTCGGGTCTCTGAACCAGGCCAGAGTAACTCTCTCTGTCTCTCTGTCTCTCTCTTTCCCTACCTTCACCATTCCTATAATTGTAAATAAACCACCATAAAAGTCATCCTGACTTGGGTCTTTTATTTTGGAATCGGGTAATCTATTCCTGGTGATCAAATTTTAAATATCCAATCCAACCATAATCTGTTTCACCTTTTACAATACCATTATCTAGTTAGTTGCCCTGTTTTGTCAATTTTGCTTCCAAAACATCTCGTATATTTCTTTCCTTCTCTACTTCATGTTTATCCTAGGTCAAACCCTTATTGCTTCTCTGCTGGACTACTGTCAGAGCCCCTAAGTGATCTTTCTATTTCCTGCCCTTTCTTTCTCTAATCCATCTTTTCCACATAGCTGCTAAAATAATCTTCCTAAATCTGAGGTGTATGTGCAGTGTCCAGTGACTTCTTCTTGACTATAAGATAAAATGTAAACTTAGCTTGACATTTAAGGCTCTCCACAGTCTATTTTTCCAGCCTTCTTTCACATGGATTCCCTTCAAGTATGATGTTCTAGCCCAAATGGAATGTAAGACTCCATTTTCCACTTCTTGTCTTTCGATGAACTCTGCCTAAATTACTTCCTTATTCCCTCCTTTCAGAATTCTTGGGTTCCTTCAGGGTTCAGTTCAAGTGCTTCCTCCTTCATGGAGCTTTTCCATAGTATCACTTTCTACCTCAGTTTGTTAGTGCTCTCTCCCTGCTTAATTTTCCTTCACAATAATTATTACAGCTTATATATCTCCATAAAATCTAAGCATCTTGGGGGTGAGAACTATTGGAATTTTTGTTTTTGTATTTCTAGCACTTAAGATAAGATCTAACTGATAGTAAATGTTTAATTTATATTTTAGCTAAATTGAAAGGATCGGCATTCTTTAAAAAAAAGCCCCAACAACCCAATTATTTTATTTTTGCTTTTTCAAAAAAAGACTTATCTCATTAACTTTTTACCACTTAAACTGCAAGTGGCTTTTAAGTAGATTAATCACTGGCAACACACCATGGAAGAATTAGATAAATATTATTCTTCATTCTCATAGCCCTGTTCTTTCTTGGCATAACTTTCATCTCTCTCTCTTTCTCTCTTTTGGGGGGGGGGTATCTAAATGGGAACAATTTGGTGAATACTGGAGAGTGAATCTATGATTCCACTAAGATAGCTTCTCATATATAGTTCTAGTTGATTAACTTGAGGAGAAAAATGGAGCCAGAAACACTCCCAAAAGATTACTTACCACAACCTACCTTAGCTTAATGAATAAGATCAGTGCTATATTCTAAGATGGGAGTTGTATATGATTTTAGATAATTATTTTACATTTAACCTTTCCTCTGAGAACTTTTGGTATTCTCCTAATCTTAACTGCAATCTTCACTGTCATAACTGCCAAAAGGCTTCATTAAGTAAAAAATTAAAGTGAAGCTTCTTTATTTTTTTTTAATCTTCTCCCTACTTTTAAAACAAAAATAAAAATTTTTGCACACCAGAAACAGAATGGCCTATTTTAAATACTAGGTTTGATCTCTACTGATATTCTTTTCTTTTTTCCTGCTTTAGCTCCAGCTCCAGTAGAAAAGGCAATATCCACTGATAAAACATCAAGTACACCATCCCCTGAGACTCATGAAGAGTTTGTGGATGACTTTCGAGTTGGGGAACGTGTTTGGGTCAATGGCAACAAGCCTGGATTCATCCAGTTTCTTGGAGAAACACAGTTTGCACCAGGCCAGTGGGCTGGAATTGTGTTGGATGAACCAATTGGCAAGAATGATGGCTCAGTGGCAGGAGTTCGGTATTTCCAGTGTGAACCTTTGAAGGGCATATTTACAAGGCCTTCGAAGCTGATGAGGAAATTGCTAACTGATGATGAAGCCAATGGTACACAGGCTGCTCCTGCTTCTGGAGCCACATCCCCTCTCCCCACTACCATGATCAGTGTAGCGCCCTCATCTCCAGCTGCGCCTTCCTCATCCAGTATACCCCATAAAATTTCCCAGCCCACAGCTAAGGAACCTTCTCATCAGATCAGCAACCTCACCAAAACTGCCAGTGAATCCATCTCCAACCTTTCAGAAGCTGGGTCCATAAAGAAAGGAGAAAGAGAGCTGAAAATTAATGATCGTGTCTTGGTAAGTTTCAGACACTGCTGATGGAGTCCTGTGCAAACACAGTGAATGCTACTCTCTGTCATTCAAGCCCTTTTTAGAGAAACAAAGGTGCTTTATTTTTGGCACTTAGATTTATTACTATATTTTGTGGTTGAACAGTTGTTCCAATTGACCAAGTTTGTAAAAAGAGAAATTTGAACATAATTGTAGTCTGGGTAAAAGACATGCAGATTTTCAAAGATTTATTTTGAGCTTTCCCCAGTGGTTTAGCCAAGAGAAAAGATTTAAAGATTACTAAATATTAATGTAATGTACTGTTTAGCAAATATTAAACCATGTCGGAGGAATTAAACTTGGAAGAGGATACTTGGATCTTACTATAGGTTTTTTTTTTCCCCCAATCTGTACCATGTTAAAGAGAGGACTTAGGAAATAGTATTAAAGATGCTGGTCTCCTTAAAAGTCTAGGGTAGTACTCATTTCAATTAGAATTATTTCCCATCTTTCATTATTTCCATCCTGTCAAACTTAAAAAATGCATAACCATTAGTTTTACTTAGCAGTAGAGAACATATGGTATAAAAGTTTCTAGATCTCTAAAA
This sequence comes from Gracilinanus agilis, assembly GCF_016433145.1. Classification (NCBI taxonomy): domain Eukaryota; kingdom Metazoa; phylum Chordata; class Mammalia; order Didelphimorphia; family Didelphidae; genus Gracilinanus; species Gracilinanus agilis. Next base: position 753,296,474 of record NC_058130.1, read on the forward strand.
ATCACTACGTGATGTTTCGTTTTATGACTTTATTACTGTCAGAATTTAAGTACCACTTTGATGGATTTATAGCTTCATTCCTTCACTTTTCTGATACTTAGGTAAGTTCTGTACAAAAGCATTCAGCTTGTCAAATATCTTTCCCTTTTATTCTGTACCTTTTTAATCTGGGCAATATCTAGAAATTTCTGGATGCCTTGTAGATACAAAATGGCTTTCATCAGTATGATAAGGAAAAAATGTGGTTAGAAATAAAGACTAAGCTGAAAGAGGAGCATCTTGTTTTTTAAAAAAGTTTAATTGATAACCTTTTGTTTTTTTATTCCATTTTTACTTCCAAGGGTTTATCCCACTTACTACTCTCTCTTATAACAAATTTAATTCATCTAGCTATTATTTACTTCCCTGTGTAAGGCACTATGCTAGCCTGAGGATACAAAGATAAGAATGAAACAGACTCTGCCTCAAGGAGAGTACTTTCCATAAACAGAATGCATTGTATGCGTAGCTAAGACAATATTGCAGCCATTTTTGACAGAGTATGCAACATTAGTCATTTTCCCTTACCTATTCCTTCCCATCTCCTTTTTTTTTTTTTGACCGCTTACCTTTTGTCTTAGAATCCATAACTAAGTATCAGTTCCAAGGCAGCAGAGTGGTAAGGGCTAGGCAATGGGGGTTCAGTGCTTTGCCCAGGGTCACACAGCCAGGAAGGCCAGATTTGAATCCAGTTATGACACTCTACCCACTGAGCCACCTAGCTGCTTGTCCCATCCCTTTAAGAGAGGAGTAGGGAAAGAGGTCTGTTTATGAAACCAATAGCTGTCATTGCATTAAATTTGAACTAAATGGTGTTTAAATGTTTGTTTACACTATTATAGTCACATACATTCTTCTGATTGTTTTCTTCATTTTGTATTAGTTCATATAAAATTTCCTATGTTGCTCTGAATTCCCTACATTTGTCTTTGCTTATGGTGCAGTAATATTATAAAACATTCAATTTGTTTAACCATTCTTTAATTTCTAGGTATCATTTTTAGTTTCTGCTTTCTTTTGCTACAACAAAAACTGTTTCTATGAATATTTGCATATATATGGGTCTGAAAATAGTTTTTTAGAGTTCATCTAATATAGTCCCCTTAATCTGTAGAAGAGAAAACCGAGGCCTGAAGAGCTGGCATGAATTATCCTTGGTTATAAAGAGGTTGACAGAGGTAGAACCTGTTTCTTGGTTTTCTCTCCAGTTTTTTTTTCTGCCACACCATATAGCATCTTCTGTGCCCTTTCTTCCCATACCTGTAGGAGTTCTTTAATGTCTGCTGTCTTCTAGGGATTAGAAGAAATCAGGGCTGAGAAGTTAATATCTTGGCTTCAAGGTCAGTAGAGTTCCCTTTTTTACTTTTAATCAGGATAGTAAAGAATTGATAGTTACAGAATTTAAGGCTATTTTCTTTAAAAAAAAAACATTTCTTTTAGACATAGCACAGCTTCACTCTACAGAATTGATTGTACTAAATTGTAGTGTGGTGGCTGCCTTCCCCATATAGCAATATACATTTATATCTTAACTGGCTTTGTTGCAGATATACAATTGTGTTCCCGTTGTAAAAATTAAAATTAATATATACTACTTCAAATATATTTTTATAAGATTTATTAATAATCACTAGAAGTAAAAAAATAAAAAGGTAACAAAATAAAACCAGTGATTGCTAGTCACATTGACAAAAAGTCAATTGGGGGCAGTCCCTTTCGACATAAGAGTGTACATTCAAAACTGTTATAATTAAAATAAGTAAAGACTGATATTAAAAGGAGAAGTAATATTTTAATCAAGGCCATGTTGGTAGAATAAAATCGATCACGCGCCTGGCTAAGATCTATTCAAATTGCTGCCATTAGCCATTACCTTCTCTCAGGTGTCCTACATAAACCAAGAGGCAGTCTCAAACCCAACCTCCCAATTTAAGCTATGCTTTACCTTGGTACACCTCATCACATCAAAACCGGAAACCTGTTGAATCATGGAAAAGTAGTTTCTAAGTCCCCTAAACGTCCACAGGAAGTTTGTCATATATCTAGATATTTTAAGGTTCAAATGAGCCCCCAATACCTCTCAATGGAACCCTCAAAATTCCAAATAACACATTTCCCCCCTGAGATCTGGCGAAAAAGACTGGTATTTTTTGGTGGATCTTATAAACACAGTCAATTTCTAAATTACAGGAATTTGGGAATAAAAGAAAAGAGGATAAAAACTAGCTGCATTAACAAAAAGCTAATTTGGGGCAGTCCCCTATTGGCATAAGAGTGTACATTCAAAAACAAACGCATTCAATTCATTCAACTCCCCATAGTTCAATCAACTGCACCCCAAAGTTCAATTTGGATCTTCATGATCCAGTGAAGGTTCTTCAGGCATCTTCATGGTGTCTTCACCAAACGGGTTCGTTGTCTGGATTCTGGGGAGATGGCAAATTTCTTATCCTGAAATTTCTCTCAAAAGAATTTAAACTTTACATTACAGATTACAAAAAAATTTCCTTCTAAGAATTATACATTACCCACCTTTAATAAAGATTGGATCTTGGTGCCTATAAGACACTATACACCCTTTAGCCCTCAAGATTTCACTAGATTAAAAGAAAATATGCCTACTTTTGAGAAAGAACCATTCTTAA